>NC_141874.1:643901307-644204337 GCF_056163025.1 Triticum urartu
GCATGGAGCTCGTCGGCCGTGGTGGCGGCGAGCATTGGCGGAGGTGGGGAACGGAGCTAGAGCAAAAACGCGAGCAGGAGAGGAGGGGGAGTCGGTCCATGAGCTCACTGTGGTTGTAGAACGCGTCTCAGTGGGCTGGGGGGAGGTCGGACGACGTTGGGGCATTGCTGGCGATCTCGGAGGCCGGAGTTGAAGACGACGGTGGTGGCGGCATTCCCGGGCACCTGGCATTGCGTGACTCGGTGGAGAGAACGAGGACGTCGTCGCGGATCTCAGGGGCACATCTAGGGGCGTAGGGGAGGCCGGTGGCTATGCGAGCAATGGACGGCGGCAACGGCGGTTCTCGGTCTCGCTTGGGGCCGAGAGATAGAGGAGGGGAGGAGCTCCAGGGAGAGAGGGGAAAGTCACAGGGGACTGAGGAGGGTCGCGTGGCGATGCTAGAAGGGCCGAGGCGTCGCTTTGGAAGCAAGAGGTGGTCGGGCGTGCGCCGGCGCACGGTGGCCACGCGCCTCTGTCCTTCTGTCAAAGGAGGAAGAAGACCGGGGAGCCCCTGGTGGGTTGGGCCGGATCAGGAGCTGGGCCGGCTCTGCTGCAGGTGAGAAGCCCAGGTGAGTCCTTCTCTCTCTCTGTCTTTTATTAATTGTGTTGTTTTTCTTTTTTTGCTAATATGTTTTGATTCAGTTCAAAGACCAAACCATTTTCAAAATTCATGAAAATAATTGTGTGAACTAAATGGACTTATCCAAAGCTACACAACAATTTCTAGAATTATTGAACATATATTTATTATATAATAAACATAGATCCAATTCAAATAGTTATTGAATTAATTTCAAATGCCCAAAATAATATTTCTGAAACTCCAAAAATATTGGTTTGAATTTTACCTCTTGCCAATATTTTTACAGAATAAGAGGAACATTTCCTTGGACTCATTTGAAAAGATTTTTAATGTTGATTATTTCTGATGTGATTTCTGAGGGTTTCAACTAACCTCAATTCAACTTTCAGAATTTAGACATGATGCATGGATGCTCTCTTATGCAACTATTGCAAACAATTCTAGGGCTGTGACAACTCACCCCCACTAAACAAGAATCTCATCCCGAGATTCAAGACGTGAGGTAAGAAGACAGAGGGGGCACAAGACCAACACAATCTTTGCGATCCAGGCTGCACCTCATAAGGTTGTTGATTCGTTGCATACGTTGATCTTGACATCCTCGCTTTTGAGATCTTCATCCATGCAATGACGACGGAAAGAAACTCTACTAGGAGTGATCTTCTCGAAGATCGAGCTATACAAGATCAACTCACGGAATGAGATGCTGAAACATCTCGAGTTGAGACACAAAACACATCGAGAGGGATGGAAGAACAAACGACGAGGTTTGATTTGGTGGGCAACAATCCCATGCTTAGAGAGATGGTGGATGGTGTCAAGGTGGCGAGGGAATAATTGCCATGATCCCGTAACGGGGCACCTTGGAAAAGGTGACTCGTTGAACTGTTCCCTTAAGTGGCAAAAAGAATTACTTTTGATCCATAGATCATTGAAACTGTTCATACCAGCTTAAAGCAATTTACAATTGATTGTTTGAAATAGCTCAAAGAAATGGCATACTCGGACTAGGATGGATGATGTGGACTACCTTGTTGAAGACAACACAATGGATGACTTGCTTAGCACGAGAAATGGGTGGGACCCATGACAAGTCCACTTTTGAAGATGATCCTGAACAACAACTACTGAGATACAAGCTGGGAACAAAATGCAAATGTTGGGAATGATTCTGGTAACTAGGGAAGAACTCAACAGTCGAGAGTGAGTCCACTGTTTGAAAAGGTTATAACATAACCGAGGAAACTCGAAGCAAATCGCAGTTGACGCCAACGATAAAACCTAGTGCTTGCGCGTGCTCTCAAGAACTTGAGCATCTCCGTATTCATCAAGGTTTCACCAATATCCCTGTCAAGGATCCTGGCAACACAACATACCACCATGATGAATGGTGATGGATGATGCAGATGCAAAGGAAGATAACACTTTCTCAGATTTCACCTTAGCGAGGCCAAGGGAACCAAATCTGGATGATCGACCGAGAGACATATAGCACTCCGCTTCTAATGTTCTCCTTGATGTCCTAGCGTAGTCCATTCATAGATATGGTTTGATATCTAGAACATCAAGTAAAAAGGTCGGACTTCGGGAACAGAAAAAAAATCCATAAGGAACAACTATTGGAATAAATTCTACGAGATCCTTATGGGGAGGTGGCCACCTTTCTCAATCAAGATACTACAATAATAAGTCTTCTAGTTGGGTGTGTTGGCCGCAACATCCACTTACCGGGTTACAGAGAGACCTATATTACAGTCCTTGAGAAACGTTCCAACCATCATATCTTCCTGGGATTCAGATCTGGTTGGTGTCAGGATAATCCAGACTCATCGGGTCTGGAAAGAAAAATGAAAGTTTGCAACACAAATTAACGAGATGACATTGCGAGATTCTCGGGGAATGAACTACGATAGTAAGCTCCAAAACATGAGCCGGTTCTGCTACAAGAATGTGAACATGTTGTCCTAGAAAAGCATGGCCACCTGGTAGTCTTACATTAAAACACTACCAAAGTTCAGGTGAGGAACCATCATCGCGGATAACGAAGTCCTTGCATAAGTCATATGATTAGCTCTTATGAAGGAACTTCTTCTCCTTGAACAAATCAATCAATGGCTTTGCGTGCTAGGAATACATATGGAATGGAGATGATCAGTCTATCAAACCATATGATACTTCGCACATGCGTGACTGACTTGGGATGATTCCAAAGGAAGCAAAAACCAACTTTCTCGAATTCACGGTGGCAAATTACATCAGATACACGTGAATTAGAGGAAGTCACTTCTCTCATCCAAACATATACCTTAGGGCCGGGTCTTGAAGGCATTGTTTACAAAGTTTCCAACACTAGCTTAATGTTTAACACGAATCATGGGGGAGACAAGATGCTGCTGATGGGCTCAACAACAACTCATCGAAATTTCCATATCACTGGACTTCCACCATTGTGTGAATAATATGATAGTATTGGTCAGACCAAAAGATGTAATGGTGTATGCTCGAGGAGTCAACCAGGAGTAGACAACATTATGAATATCATTGGTTCTAACTTGATTTGATGATAGCCCACACTCAAATCAAGGTTTGGACAAGACAATAGGTTTAACAACTGATCATGGATCAGTTGATGAAGATATCATCTTTCTTCAACACACACACGAACACAAGGATATCCCTTTGGAACAAACTAAGTTAGGCAAGCTTTTATCTTCCAACTCTCCAAGTTGTTGTTTAGCTTAACCGACTAGCTCAGGGGTATCCCACACAGATTCTTGGAGAATGGTTGGTTTGGAGGAAAACCAACATGATCACGGACTCAAAATAGCGGTCAGGTGACAACCTGGTAACACTTCCGAGAAGATATTCGGAACATCACGAACCACCGATATGTTACTAAGCTCAAGAACAATCTTGCTTTTCAGAGCAAGATGATATGATCAAATAAGCAAGGGATTTAATAATCCTCACTCATTGATCGAGGAGTGCACCAGAAATAAGGACTAGGTAGCTCAATCTATCTTAGAATGATGATTCAATAACCAACACGCTAAGAGTGAGAATATTGCCCATTAACTACCAAGCAACGGAGTTGCTAGGAGTATTGATTTCACACATCACGACTCACTTATCAGCATTCCGGTTACAATAACACGGGAGCCGAGAAATGAACAATGATGGAAAGAAGTATCACTGCATCAAGAATTCATAAGAGGTGGTGCAATTCTCATGACACACTTGACATAAAGATGGTAACACTCCAAGGTAGAGCAGAGCAAAAGCTAGATTGGCATTTTGATCTGCGGAATACAATTGTTTTGACCCAATCCTAGATATGGATGAGGTTCTGGAGTTTGTTTCTCCTAGTCATTTTGAAATAGGATGGCTTGACGGACCACAAGAATAATGTCAGGACCCCGATTCCAAGTCACATCGATCTAGCCGGTAACACCTCATATCACTTTGCGACCTCACGCACGGTATTCCCACGGGTGTCACCTTACCATGGCCCGGGACCGTTTGCGCCTTTTGGCTCACGTATATGATAGTGTCGCTAGAAACCATATGACACAGAACCCGGGCCGACATGGCTAATCGTGAACCCTAAGCGGCACTAACCTATGGGGACAGGCATACATGAATCACATCGAGCGTGTCGGTCAGCAGCGTGTGAATCCGGGCTGTAGCACTGGGCTAACAGGACTCCAGGAATCCGGGCTGTAGCAGGCTAAGTAGGACTCCGGATGTCACCGCGTGACATTTCCCCGAAGGGACAGAAACAGGAACGAAGTGAAACACATGCCGTCCAGTCAAGTGTCCTGAGAAGTAGTGCTGGGCTAACAGGACTCCGGTGAACCGGGCTGTAGCGGACTACTATGGCTCATGGGAGCACTAGACTACATTTCCACATACCAAGCATTTCAATCATACACAGAATATGCTCGATATGTGTATGTACAACATGGCATCACAACATAACTCTACAACTCAAGTATTTATTCTTTATGCTCCGAGGAGCGAGATATTACAAACATGGGTCTGATGACCCAACAATCATAGCATACAAATCAAAACACATGCGGAAGCTTAACATGTTTGAGTACAGACATCTACAAATGGAAAAAAACTAAGAAGCCTGACTATCTACCAGATCCTGCCGAGGGCACAAGATCGTAGCTGAGGTATCAAGCTAACGTCGAAGTCCACGTGGAACTACTAGTGAGACTGAAGTCTCTCTCTGCAAAACATAAATTAAGCAAACGTGAGTACAAAGGTACTCAGCAAGACTTACATCAGAACTAGCTACATATGCATCGGTATCAACAAGGGGGGGGTGGTGGAGTTTAACTACAGCAAGCCAGCTTTGACTCAGTGGCTAATCTGAACTACGATAGCCAGCTCTGACTCAGTGGCTAATCTGAACTAAGTTAATTAACACTAATTACCTAGCACTAATTAAACAGGGGCCCGGGCCCACACGGCAGGACGCCGGGGAGGTCAAACAGGGGTCAACCTTGCCGGTGTTGAGTCACCGGCGAGGCCGAGACGGCGGAGGGGCTCAGATTTTGCCCTTCGGTGACCAAATTAGCGGCCGAGAGGCTCTACGTGACGAGGGGACTCGTCAGCGTCCAGTGGTGCTCACAGCAGCAGCTCTAGTGGCCTAAAACGACGGCGGCGGCGGTAAGCTCGGGCGCGTGCTTGCATGGCTGTAGCCGCGGTGGCGACATGGCCAGCGGTGAGGAGCAATCGGCTCCGATGGCCATGGTGGCTAGAAGGCGCGGGCGAGCATGGGGAGAGAGGGGAAAGAGGCAGGGTCTCACGGCGATTCCAGTAGAGGCAACGGCGAGGCCGGGGACAAGCTAAAGCTCGCGAATTCCCGAAGAGTTTGCCGGCGGCCACAGGTTGAAGACGATGTCGGGGACGGCGCTGCAGGGCTTCCGGTGGGGTGCGGCATGGTGGAGAGGAAGAGGGGGTCGAGGCGGAGCGTCTGAGCACATCAGCGAGGCGAGGCAGTGGCCGTGGCCACGACAGCAGCGAGCGGCGGCGCCGATGGCTCTCGGGTGCGTGTGGGAGGAGAGCTAGAGGAGGGAGAGGAGCACGGGGAGAGGCTGAGAGGGCCTGGGAGGGCGCGTGGCGTCTCCAGGGCGACGTCGGGGAGGCGGCAGCACGCAGGAGGTGGCCAGGCGCGTCGTCGACGCTCGCCACCGAGCTGCTTCGTGCGCTGGCAAGGGGAAGAAGACAAGCGTGCCCTTGGTGGGCTGGGCCAGTTGGCTGGGCTGCCAGCTGGGCCGGCCAGGTGGGCTGCAGGTGAGGTTACTCTCTCTCTCTCTCTTAATTTAGTTTCTGTTTTCTATTTTTTTCTTTTTTGTTTTGAATTAATAAAAATACTAATTCATTTTGTAAAATCCTGAAAATAATTGTGGGCACTTTTGAAACTATTTCCAATAGCCCTCAAATGCTTTCAATATTATTTGGACATTTAAAATATTTTATAGAATTTAAATGTCCAAATTCAAATACTTATGATTTAATTCAAAAATCCAGAATAGCCTCCAAAAATATGAAACCATTTTTGGCAGAGGGTTTAGCCAGGACCAAAGATGGTGGACATTTATCAAGGGCATTTTGGGTTGATTGAAAAGTTTTAAGTTTGAACCTAGTTAAATCCTTTAGTGCTAGGGTTTAGGCAATCCCCATTTCAAATTTTAATGGAATTTAATCATGATGCAAGATGATGATGCAAAGACAAGCAAGGGCTGAACTGGGGCTGTGACAGCTCACCCCCACTAAACAAGAATCTCGTCCTGAGATTCAAGACGTGAGGTAAGAAGACAGAGGGGCACAACTAACATGGTCTTCACGATCCAGGTTGCACTGCATAGGAACGTTGGCGCGATCACCATCTTTGTCTCGATGTCTTGCTCTGAGAACTCCAAATAACATGACAGGAGAGGAAAGGAAAAACTCTAGAAGAATCGATCTTCTCGAAGATCAAACAACTCAGGACCAACTCATGGAATGAGACATTGAAACATCTCTTGAGCTGAAACGCAAGACAAACATTTGGAATGAGGAAAAGGGTAGCAGATGACAAAGGTCCAATTTGGTAGGCAACATCTTCACGTTGGAGTAGGATGGTGCATGGTTTCAAACGACGAGGAGATAATTGCCATGATTCCATAGCGGGACACCTTGGGGAAGGTGACTCACGGAACTATTTCCTTAAGTGGCAAAAAGAATTACTTTTGATTCAAAGATCATTGCAACTCTCTATACCATCCCAAGGCAATCACAAACGATCGTTTCAACGAATTCGAAAGAATGGCATACTCACACCAGAATGGATGATGTGGACTACCTTGTTGAAGTCAACGCAATGGATGATTTTTACCTTATCATCGGAAATGGATGGGACCCATGGTAGGACCACTTTTGGAGATGATCCTGACCAGAGGTTACCGAGAAGGATAGTCCATGGTAGAATGGCACAATGGTGGTACAGGCTGGGAACAAAATGCAAATGCTGGGAATGATTCTGGTAACTGGGAGATAACTCAACAGTCGAGAGCAATTCCACCATTTGAATGGTATAGCATAATCGAGGAATACCAATAGCACAAGAATCCCTAAGGAACAACTTCTAAAATAAGTCGCACAAGATCCTCACGGAGAAGATGGTGAAATTGACCAGTCAAGATGCTACAATAATAGATCTTCCGGCTAGGTGTGTCGGCCAGAACATCAACCTCGTCAGGACCTACATCATAGATCTTGGAAATGTTCTAGCCATCATATCTGCGTGAGATTCAGATCTGGCTGGTAACAGGATTTTTCAGACATGATGTCTAGAAAAGAATGGTTGCAACACAAGTCGACGAGATAACGTTGCGGGACTCTTGGGAGATGAACTACGATAGCAAGCTCCAAAACATGAGCTGGTTCTGCTACACACATGTGAACATGTTGTCCAAGACAAGCATGACCACATAGTAGTCTTATGATAAAGCACTACCGAGTTTAGGTGGGGAACCATCAACGAGGATAGCGAAGTCCTAACATAAGTTATGATTCTTAAGAAGGAACTTCTTTTCCTTGAACAAATCAATCAGTGGCTTTGTGTGCTAGGGATACACATAGAATGAAGGTAGCTAGTCTCACAAACCAATGTATACTTCGCACATGCATAACTGACTTGGAATGATTCCAAAGGAAGCAAAAACAATCTTTCTCGAACTCACGGCGGCAACTTGCACCAAATGCACGTGAATCAGAGAAAGTCACTTCTTTCATCCAAGCATATACTTCATGAGCTAGCATGAAGAGATGCTTTCAAAAGTTTCCAACACTCGCTTAATGTTCGACAAAATCATGGAGAGGACATGGATGTTGTCGATGGGCTCAACAATAATTCATCCAGGTTTCCATATAAATGGAATTCCATAATTAAGTGGACACGGTGATAGCATTGGTCAGACCCAAAGAATATAATGATGTATGCTCAAGGAATCAACCATGAGTAAAACAACATTACGAATATCGTTGGTTCTGATTTGATTTGACTATAGCCCACACTCAAATCAAAGTTTGGGTAAGACAATAGCACCGACAATTGATCACGAGGATCAATTGATGAAGATATCATCTTTCTTCAACACACACGCACACACACGCAAGATATCCCTTTGGAATAAACTGAGTTAGGCAAGCTTTTATCTTCCAACTCTCCAAGTTATTGTTTAGCTTATTCAACTAGTTCAGGGGTAACCCGCACAGATCCTTGGAGAAATGGTGGTTTATGGAAAAACCAACTTGATCACGAACTCAACATAGCGGTTAGGTGACAACCTGTTAATACTTCCGAGAAGATATTCGGAACATCACGAACCACCGATATGTTATTAAGCTCGGGAACAATCCTGCTTCTCAAGGCAAGATGACACGATCATAAGAGCAAGGGATTGTCACAATCCTAACTCCTTGGTCGATGGGTGCACCCGGAAATATGGACTAGGTAGCATGATCAATCTTAGAATGGTAGTTCAATAACCAACACACTAAGAATGAGAAATTGTCCATTTACTACCAAGCAACGAGTTGCTCGGAGTATTGATTTCACACATCACCATTCACTTGTCGGCATTCCAGTTGCGACAGCACGGGACCGAGGAATGAACGATGATGGCGAGAAGTATCACTGTATCAAGATTTCATAGGAGGTTGTGCAATTCCTGACATAAAGAGGGCAATACTTCAGGGTAGAACATAATCAAAAGCTGGATTGGCATTTTGATCTGCGGAATACAACTGCTTTGATCCAAACCTAGATATGGATGAGGTACTAGAGTTTGTTTCTCCTAGTCATTCTGAAATAGAATGGCTCGACGGACCACGAGAAAAATAAGCATCGATAACACGAATGCACAACTAAAGGGGGACAACTCAAAGGAACATATAACTTTCTGAGTTGTGGATGCATAGATTAGTATGTCGAATCAAGTTCAACAGGTTTCTTCCGGACAACCCATGCAGAAAGGTAGAACTGACAGAATCACAATTATGAATGGAGAACTCCTCAAGAGTACTCTGATTGTGATATTTTGGTTCAAGAACTTCTGCCATATTGGTTCATGGTACTGGAAGAATAATGTACCACGAACCTCAAGGTCTATCACAAGGTTTACTAATGTCCTAAGGAACTAGCAAACACTATCAACATGAAGCAAGTAGGGTGAGTCTCGGTTCAAAACCCAGGAATAGAATGCCTACTAACTAAATGGCATCACGGGATGCTTTTAAGAATAACGGCCAGAATCATCACACCAGAAACGCAAAACATGGTTCGACTACTAGGTGGCACACTAAGACATCTAGGGTCATAATAATAATTCCAACATATATGTCGAGGCAATAGAATACCTCAACTGACAATTAGTGTGATTAACCTGGCCTAGAGGAACATCGAAAACCAGAGGGAAAGGATTTTGCAAATGCATCAGATTGTTTGGAAACCTGGAACGACTCGGACAGCATAACGGCTGTAAATGCTCAAAAAGTTTTGAGGCATCCTGCAAAAATGGTGGCATAACCTATCAACATCACAATATCAAGGTTCTGAGGCCAGCTATGAACATATGGAAGTAGTAGGAACTGAACTGAGGCTTAATCCATCAATCCTATAAGTCTCTATCATAGTAACTCGTCATCCTGATAGATAGATGAGAAGGCCTAGTTCTTAATCCTCGTAGAAGAGAAGAGGATGACTCAGATCAGAGGGCATGAGATATAAGGAGTAAAAAGAGCCTTACGTTCCCTTCCACAATCAATTCCCTTACATAACTAAAGCATTTCTAGACTTGACTTCGACCAGTTTGGCTTGGTAATCCTACAGGCAGTCAGGCTCTGATACCAACGCTGTCAGGATCCCGATTCCAAGTCACATCAATCTAGCCGGTAACACCTCATATCACTTTGCGACCTCACGCACGGTATTCCCACGGGTGTCGCCTTACCATGGCCCGGGACCGTTTGCGCCTTTTGGCTCACTTATATGATAGTGTTGCTAGCAACCATATGACAGAGAACCCGGGCCGACATGGCTAGTCGTGAACCCAAAGCGGCACTAACCCATGGGGACAGGCATACATGAATCAACTTCAAGCATGTCGGTCAGTAGCGTGTGAATCCGGGCTGTAGCACTGGGCTAACAGGACTCCGGTAACCCCGGCTGTAGCAGGCTAGGCAGGACTCCGGATGTCACCGCGTGACATTTCCCCGAAGGGACAGACACAGGAACAAAGTGAAACACATGCCGGCCAGTCAAGTGTCCTGAGCAGTAGTGCTGGGCTAGCAGGACTCCGGTGAACCGGGCTGTAGCGGACTACTATGGCTCATGGAAGCACAAGACTACATTTCCCCATAAGAGAGGCTACCAAGGATAAACAACTAGGTTGTCGGATCCCACACATACCAAGCATTTCAATCATACACACAATATGCTCAACATGTGTAAATACAACATGGCATCACAACATAACTCTATGACTCAAGTATTTATTCCTTAGTCTTCGAGGAGCGAGATATTACAAACATGGGTCTCATGACCCAACATACAGAGCATACAAGCAACAAGCACATGCGGAAGCTTAACTTGTCTGAGTACAGACAACTACAAATGAAGAAGGCTGAGAAGCCTGACTATCTACCAGATCCTGCTGAGGGCACAAGATCGTAGCTGAGGTATCAAGCTAAACGTCGAAGTCCACACGGAACTACTAGCGAGACTGACGTCTCTCTGCAAAAACATAAAATAGGCAAACATGAGTACAAATGTACCCAGCAAGACTTACATCAGAACTAGCTACATATGCATCGGTATCAATAAAGGTGGTGGTGGAGTTTAACTGCAGCAAGCCAGCTTTGACTCGGTGGCTATCCTGAACTACGACTGCTAGTAACTCTTTGAGGTGGCGCACACGAGTCCACGTATTCACCATATCAATACACCACTATGGATCCGCTCCCGTCTCCCTACGAGAACGCCATCCATCACACTCACTATTATCTTGCGAGTTTTAGAGTATCCACTTTCAGTTGTCTATGAACTATGCAAGGGGTCCAAGTTTCCATATCCGAGGAATCCGGCTATTCGAATAGATAATGATAACACTGCAGGGCTGTACTTCTTCACACACGCTCTCGCCACTTACCACCATGTACACGTCGTGTATCTCGGCAACCTTCAAGCGAAAGCCTGGCGAGGGAGTCGGCCACGACCTAACTAACCACACAAGTCTCTAGTCCAGGTTTATCACCTATTCGGGTTCCATCAGCAAGGAGATCCGGCCGGGGTGTCGCTCACGGCCCCAAACGATGTGTGCAGGGTTCCCAAGCCCACCTCGACGGATGGATCTATGCTTGGTACACCGTGCCACGGTGCCTAGTCTGTCCCAAGCCCACCTGCACCGGGTACCACTTGGTAGACTACTAGCACGACCTACACACACCAGAAACTAGTTGCAACTCCTGGACAGAGATTAGGTTGATTAATAAGTCGAGAGGGGCACTTAAGCATTCCAATGTGTGGTAGTAACTGTTCATGGATCACAAACACAGAACTCGGTTCCTGAGGACGGCTGCAATGAGACAACCCACCATGTACTCCTACATGGCCTCTCACCGGTACCTTTACCAAATCATGTTCACACACTTAGCTCACACACACAATAGGACATGTTCAACACATTCCAATTCATCCCTGATGAAACAGACCTGACACAACTCTAAGTAATAGCAGGCATGACAAACAAGCATGACTGAGTAGGCACATCAGGGCTCAAACAACTCCTACTCATGCTAGTGGGTTTCATCTATTTATTGTGGCAATGACAGGTCATGCAGAGGAAAGGGGTTCAGCTACCGCAGCATGTAACAGTTGCAATGTTGTTGTCCTAATGCAGTAAAAGAGAGCAGGAGCGAGAGAGTGGGATTGTATCAGAATGAACAAGGGGGTTTTGCTTGCCTGGCACTTCTGAAGATAGAATAGCTCTTCATCGGTGTCATCGATCATGTCGTTGGAAACAACGTCTACTGAGAGGGGGCAATTACCGGCAAACAAGGAAGAATACAATCAATGCAATGCAACAATATGATGCATGATCATGACATGGCAATATGTTGTGATTTGGGCTAATGCAACAGAAAGTCATTTTAATTGAAGTGGAATTCAAAACTATATCAAATTCCAACTCCAAACCTATTATGAAATTTGCCCTAATCATGTTTCATCCTAAACAGTGAGGTTAACTTGCTCAAACATGCATGAAAATGGTACAGGTGGATTCCTTAAATTTTTCTGATAATTTTTCATATATAAATTATTTCATTTGGAGTTACGGTTGAATTTCTATGATTTTTAGAAGTTTAAACTGTTTTCTGGAATTTCCTGGATTATTTAGAAATAAAGTAATTCTAGAAAATGCATTACTGCATCAGCACTACATCAGCATGACGTAAACGATTCAACGGGGCAGCCCAGGTCAAACTGACCAGTGGGTCCCGTGTGTTAGTAGCTAAACTAGGTTTAGTTAAGCCTAATCTACATTAGTTAGCGGGGCGGCCTCACCTGTCATTGAGCCAGGGGAGGTCAAACCCCTGGTCAACTGGGGCTAACGCGCCGGCGGCTCGACGCCGGCGACGACAGGTGCGGCGGATGGGCTCGGGTTCGCTCCTCTGGCGCCGAAATTGATGACGGAGAGCATCTACGAGCTGCTGGCGATCCCGCGCATCCAACGGTGCAAACGGGGTGAGTTGGGGTGGCCGTAATCCTCGCCGGCATCGAGCTCAGCGGCTGCCGGACCTCGGACGTTGGCGGAAACGGTGCTACAGTGCACAACAGGGCGAACCCGTGGGTGCTGCAGGTTCACAGGAGCGCGGCGAGCACACTGGTGATGCTCGGGCGAGCGGACGGGCACAGGAGCATGGAGCTCGCCGGCCGTGGCGGCGGCGAGCTTCGGTGGAGGTGGGTAACGGAGCTAGAGCAAAAACGCGAGCAGGAGAGGAGGGGGAGTCGGTCCATGAGCTCACTGTGGTTGCAGAACGCGTCTCAATGGGCTCGGGGGAGGTCGGACGACGTCGGGGCATTGCCGGCGATCTCGGAGGCCAAAGTTGAAGACGACGGTGGTGGCGGCATTCTCGGGCACCTGGCGTTGCGTGACTTGATGGAGAGAACGAGGACGTCGTCGCGTATCTCAGGGGCACGTCTAGGGGCGTAGGGGAGGCCGGTGGCTTTGCGATCGGTGGACGGCAGCGACGGCGGTTCTCGGTCTCGCTTGGGGCCGAGAGATAGAGGAGGGGAGGAGCTCCAGGGAGAGAGGGGAAAGTGACAGGGGACCGAGGAGGATCGCGTGGCGATGCTAGAAGGGCCGAGGCGTCGCGGTGGAAGCAGGAGGTGGTCGGGCGTGCGCCGGCGCGCGGTGGGCACGCGCCTCTGTCCTTCTGTCAAAGGAGGAAGAAGACCGGGGAGCCCCTGGTGGGCTGTGCCGGATCAGGAGCTGGTCCGGCTCTGCTGCAGGTGAGAAGCCCAGGTGAGTCCTTCTCTCTCTCTCTCTCTCTCTCTCTTTTATTAATTGTTCTGTTTTCCTATTTTTGCTAATATGTTTTGATTCAGTTCAAAGACCAAACCATTTTAAAAATTCATGCAAATAATTGTGTGAACTAAATGGACTTATCCAAAGCTACACAACAATTTCTAGAATTATTGAACATATATTTATTATATAATAAATATAGATCCAATTCAAATAGTTATTGAATTAATTTCAAATGCCCAAAATAATATTTCTGGAACTCCAAAAATATTGGTTTGAATTTTACCTCTTGCCAATATTTTTACAGAATAACAGGAACATTTCCTTGGACTCATTTGAAAAGATTTTTAATGTTGATTATTTCTGAAGTGATTTTTGATGGTTTCAACTAACCTCAATTAAACTTTCAGACTTTAGACATGATGCATGGATGCTCTCTTATGCAACTATTGCAAACAATTCTAGGGCTGTGACATTAATTTCTCACGTGAATAATAAAGATTTTCCCACAAACAACTCCTAATTTCTGTCCCATCCAAGTTAGGTTCAAACATTCTGCAAGTCAAGTAAAATGACTAAACAAGTACTTAACAGAATATTTTCTTAGCAAATTTTTTACCATTTTATTTAAGGCAAGAGATAACTTTAAATAATTACTAGCATGCATAACAAAATCATTACTATCATCACCACAAATAAATCTTAACTTGGTTCTACCAACTAAACTAATTTCAACATTCTGTAAATCAAGCATAATAACTCACAAACATTTAACAAAAGAAAAATAACACAATAGTTATTTAAATGCATGGATTAATCATTTCATTCATGTAAGAAAATCACAAATGTTGAAATGACACCATGAAAATGTTGCTGTGGCTTGCCTTATTGCAGATGAGGTTCACAAGCCTTCTGGTGATCCTCAAGACAAGCCTCACCCTCTAAAAATAAATTTAAACACAAAAAGCAAATATCAAGAACACTTCTGAAAATCACCAGAAATTCTAAAGAGCTAAGAAAAATCTCATCTTTGGTGAGCTGCTAGATTTCTTTTCAAAGAACACAATGCAAAAAGAATCAATTCATTTGGACTTATGGTTGAATAGTTATGACTGTTTGGAGTGTTCTGTAAATTCAATTGAATTTGAATTTAAATAAACAACTGAGGGGGGTGACGTTGAAGGCGTAAAACCTCAGGGCGCCACCACTCGTACCACTTCGCGCGCGTAGAGAGTGGCTGACTAGCGGGCCCTGCTAGTCAGGTGGGGGAAGGGGGAGAAGGAAACAGAGGAGGCCACGGCTTCGCCGGAGCTTTCGCCGGCATCAAGGGCTTCTTGGCCAAAACGAGAGGGAGGGATTTAGAGAGGGGATGGTGGTGCACCTGCCCATGCCCATAACGTGGCTAGGGGTGGTCGGACGGCGTCGGAATCAAGCTTGCAAGCGGAGGCAGAACATGGTGGTTGCCGGAGTTGAGGAAGACGGCGAACGAAGGCCACTCCAGGGGCTCCAAGCGGGCAAGACAGCCTCACCGGAGAGAGGTGGAGGCCCTGGAGGGGTCGCCCAGGCCTGGGAGGGGCTAGAGCTACCGAGGCGACCAGAGGGGATCGCCTGCGAGCTTGAGCTCGGGGACGGCGGCCCGAGGCCTGCCCGGCCGGGCTATGGCTTCCTACGCGATTGTGGAGTGTGTGTGATTGCTGGATGGTGCTAGAGGAGGCTGGGGGTGGCTTCATTTATAGGCGAGCGGCGAGGGGGTTTCGGGCTCCGCCGGTGGACACCATTCCACGGCGCCCGGCGACGAGCGACGTCGGTGAGAGGGGGACACTACTAGGAAAAGGGCTATAGATAGGATTGATACTAATGGCGCACCAGGGAAGTACTGCGCCACTACTATATACTAATGGCGCACCTGTTGGTGATGCGCCATTAGTGTGGAAGACACTAATGGCGCACCAGAAATAGGGTGCGCCACTAGTATTAATTTTTTTCCATTTTTCCATACATACTAATGGCGCATCAGGTCGACAATGCGCCATTACTAGTTCTAACTAGTAATGGCGCACCAGGCAGAGAGTGCGCCATTACTGTAATTTTTTTCTTATTCTTTTTTTTGCAAAACTACTAATGGCACACCGTTTCACAGTGCGCCATTACTAGTTTAAACTAGTAATGGTGCACTATTACACGGTGCGCCATTAGTATATATATATTTATATTTTTTACTTTTTTGCAAAAATTCTAATGGCGCACCACCTGCAGGTGCGCCATTAGTAACCAGGGTTACTACTGGCGCATTTCCTTGTGGTGCGCCATTAGTAACCTGGGACCCCAACAAGATATTTTGGATAGCCCCACACCTACCCACTCACTTTCCCCACTTCATTCCCTCCACCTCCTTCTCCAAGCTTTCGGCTGCCTCCTCCTACTCACCTCATTTCCACCATAGATTCATCAAAATTAAGTGGTGAAATTACCTTTTTTTATAGGTAAGTAAGGGGAAAGCTATCTTCATGATGTAGATCTACTTTTTTCTCCCTAGATCGCTCCAACAACGTGCACATGCACTTTTTGTGGCCTAGCTAGATCTATGTATGTTTGTGGTGTTGCATATATGTTTGTGTTTGAAGGTACCGGTATTTGAAATGCGATAGTTGCCAATATTTTGCCGGAATGTTTTGATTCATTTTTGTTTCGGCGAGAATTTTGGCACTATGCATTCTTTTTGGTCCTATTTTTAGGGAAGGTCATGCCAAATCTTTTCTTGGTTCTAAAATATCGTTTTTCTCTACCACGCAGGCGACCATGGTCCGCACGATGACAGAAGGCATCGTGAATAGGTTTTTGAGCTCCGCGAAGGCCAAGATGCTTCAAAAGAACGAGACAGAGATAAGATGTCCGTGTCGAAGATGCAAGCTGAAGAGCCTTATTGCGGACCCAGATTCCGGGAAGGTGCGGGACCACCTGCTCTTGCGTGGTTTCATGGATGGCTATCGGTGGCAAGGTGATGAAGATGACTATGAAGTCATCCATGGCCGGGGCCGGGCAAGAAATGAGGAAGGGCAACAAGACAAGTACCACCGCGGCGAGGGCGAGCGAGAAGACGAAGAATCTCCAGGACATGATCACGACGGTGATGCTGTACACAGTCATCATGTAGAAGATGTCGTACATGATGATGAGGAAGATCAAGACGAAGGGCATGATCATGAAGATGAAGATGCCGGAGCAGACGACAATGGAGGCTGGGTGCAGGACCCTCATATTCAAGAGCTGCTTCTCAAGCAGACGGATAACGCAAGAGCTGCCGCCCGAGAGAAAGCCAAGCTGGATCAACTGGAGATAGACGCGGTTACTCCATTGTATGAAGGATGCAGGCCCGAGGATACCCACCTGAAAGTAACGCTCATGGCTCTGGAGATGAAGGTAAAACACAAAATGACCGACGCATGCTTCAACGAGAACATGTCATTCTGGCACGAACGTCTTCCCAAGGGGAACAAGTGCCCGACCAGTTTCGAGGAGGCGAAGAAAATCGTGTGTCCTCTGGATTTACCGCACGTGAAATACCATGTGTGCATGAACAATTGTATCATTTATCGGGACGAGAATGCGGAGTCTACCATATGTCGGGTGTGCGGCATCACTCGATACAAGAAGAGGAAGAAAGCTCCTCGAAAATCGGTGTGGTACTTTCCGATCACTCCTCGTCTGCAGCAGTATTTCGCGGACCCTAAGGTAGCAAAGCTCCTGCGTTGGCACGCGGATAGGGAGGAGAAGAAGCGGGAAGATGACGGAAATGATCCAGAGATTAATAAAAAAGACAAGATGCTGAGTCACCCTAAGGATGCGAGCCAGTGGCAAGCGTTGAACTTCGAATACCCAGAATTTGGGAAGGATCCAAGGAACATCGTGCTGGGCGCGACCACCGATGGAGTCAATCCGTTTGGCAGCCAGAGAAGCACACATAGCACCTGGCCTGTGTTTGTGTGGATGTACAACCTTCCCCCCTCGTTGTGCATGAAGAGGAAGTACATTCACATGAGTATGCTAATTGAAGGACCGAAACAACTAGGGAACGACATCAATCTGTATCTGGGGCTGCTGAAGGAGGAGCTAGACACACTATGGAAAACGCCAGCCAATACGTGGGACGCCATAGAGAAAGAATATTTCCCTATGAGAGCCGCACTGCTCACGACGGTGCACGACTATCTCGGTTACGGATATCTCGCGGGGCAGGTAGTCCACGGATTTTCTGGATGCGTAAGGTGCATGGATGACACAACGTATCGCCAGTTAGATAGAGATCCCGGGTCTTCGAAAACCGTGTTCATGGGACATCGAAGGTGGCTTCGCGACGATGACCCGTGGAGGAAACGCAAGGATCTGTTCGATGGTGAAACGGAACCCCGAAAACGCCCGTGTACGAGGAGCGGCGAGGAAATAGACGAGCTGTTGAAAAATTGGAAAGACTGCCCACTGCCGGGAAAGAAGCAAAAGGCGCCAGAGCCGGGAAAGAAGCGAAAGGCGCCAGAGCCGCTGCTGAAGGTATGGAAAACGAGGTCTGTTTTCTGGTACTTGCCGTACTGGAAGATCCACCGTGTGCCTCACATCCTTGATATCATGCATATCACGAAGAACGTGTGCGAGAGTCTGCTTGGTACCCTGCTCAACATGCCAGAGAGGACCAAAGATGGGCCGAAAGCAAGGGCAGACTTGAAATCAATGGGCATCACGCAGGTGCTTCACGCTAATGATGATGATGATGATGATGAGGCGAAGCAGGACACAGAAAGTCGTCGCAAAGGCAAAAAGGCCAAGAAGACCGGAAATGACTACCCTCCCGCGTGCTTCACTCTAAGTCAGTAGGAGATCAAGCAGTTTTTCACCTGCCTCCTAGGAGTAAAACTTCCTTACGGTTACGCGGGGAAGATAAGCAGATACCTAGACCCAGCGAAGCAGAAGTTCAGCGGGATGAAGTCTCACGACCGTCACATGCTGATGACGCAGATACTTCCAGTTGCAATCCGTGGGATCATGGATGCGCACGTCCGTGAAACGCTATTTGGCTTATGCAACTTTTTCGACGTCATCTCTCGGAAGTCGATTGGCGTGAGGAAACTCAGAAGGCTACAGGAAGAGATCATGGTGATACTATGCGAGCTTGAGATGTACTTCCCGCCTGCATTCTTCGATGTTATGGTGCATCTACTGGTCCATATCGTGGAGGATATCATCCAACTCGGGCCGACGTTCCTGCACAGCATGATGCCGTTCGAAAGGATGAATGGTGTCATCAAAGGATACGTTCGCAACATGTCACATCCAGAGGGAAGTATAGCCAGGGGCTTTCTGACCGAAGAGTGGATCTCCTACTGCACGAATTATCTAGGCATCGAGAACCCCGTTGGTCTGCCCGTCAACAGGCACCTCGGCAGGCTCGCTGGATCGGGTCACCGTGAGGGTCGCTGTGAAATGCATGTCGACTTCGAGGGTCGACTCACCGACTTTGAAAGAGCAAACCTAGTCGCGCTACAACACATAGACGTGGTCGATCCTTGGGTGGTAGAGCACAAAACCTTTATTGAGAAGACGTACAATGACCGAAGCCAACAGAGGACGGACGGAGATATACTCAAAGAGCACAACTCATGTTTCACGCGTTGGTTCAAGCAGAAGCTTCTGTCGTACCCTTTACATGAGGATTCTTCCGCGGAAGAACAACTCATATTCGCCTTGTCACAGGGCGCCGAGCACAACCTGATGACCTATGAGGCGTACGATATCAACGGCTACACATTCTACACCGAGGACAAGGACATGAAGAGCGATGGTTATCAGAACTCCGGGGTAACGATGGAATCCTACACCGGCAACGACAAGGACAGATACTACGGAAGGATCGAGGAGATCTGGGAGCTGAGCTAAGCTGGAGAGAAGGTCCCGATGTTCCATGTCAGATGGGCCAAGAGCGTCCTAAAAGAAGACCAGTATTTCACCACCATGGTTATACCCGAAGCCAAATCCAAGACCGCGGGCGCAAACGTCACCGCGAAAAATGAGCCATGGGTACTGGCTTCTCAAGTGGAACAATGCTTCTTCATTACCGACCCGTCAAAGCCCAGTCGTGTTGTCGTGAGGAGAGGCAAAAGGAAGATCATCGGAATGGATGGAGTAGCCAATGAGCAAGACTTCGACAAGTACGGCGACCCGAAGATCGAACATGACGACGACGATGAAGTAGCAGCACACACCACAAGAAGAAGCAGGACTACCCTACCCAAAGGACGTCCGTTCCACAGAAGAACTCCATTTGCGAAAAAGAAGGGCAAGAAGATTGTGAACAGATAGCTAGCTAAGATCGATTGTATTTAAATCGTAGTCTTCATTTCTCGATTGTATTTCATGGGCACTTTTTGATATCATGAATATTTTTAAATTTCATGGGCACTTTTTGAATTCGTGAGGACACTTGATCTCGATCCCCCTCCATCTCGATCTCGATTCCCCCTCCATCTCGATCTCGATCCCACCCGCACCCTCCCCCGCTAGCTAGCTCCACCGCCACCGACGACCCACCGCAACCCTCCCCCGCCGCCGACGAGCACCCGACCCCCCGCACCCCTGGGGGGGTTATTACTGTTTTTATAAAAAAATATTACTGTTATGATTTATACAAGTTTGAACATATTTAAACACAAATAAATATCAAACAGGATTTAAAATGCATAAAAAATATTGGGGAGCCTGGGAATCGAACCCAGGACCTCCTCGTGAGTGTGCTGCATATTGACCAGTCGGGCTAGTCGGCGGGGTCTGTTGTAGATAGGGTTAGGTTGTATATAACCTGACAAGTCGGGCTAGATTAAATTACTTATGGCGCACCCCTTGGTGGTGCGCCATTGCTATGTATGTACTTATGGCGCAACCCTGGGTGGTGCGCCATTGCTAAGCCTCCCCCCACACAAAAATCCCCAATCTCCGTTTCTCTCTAATCCCTCCCCTGCCTCGTCTCACCCGCGCCTGACCACCACCGCCCACCACTTCCCCCGTGCTCGCCGTCCCCGGCCATGCTCGCTTCCCCCGCCGCACCCGACCACCTCCCTAACCGTCCCCCCTCCACACGCGCTCGCGCCCTCGCCGTCCCCCGCCCCCCGCGGCCTCGCCTGCGTCAACCTCCCTCCCGAGCGCGACAGCTAGGGTTCCTAGCCGCCACCACCGCTGCCGGCCCGCCGCCGTGGCGCGCCCAGCCGGCCGAACCCTCCGCTGCCCCGCCTCCAGTACAGGACCCCAGCAGCGCCTCCCCCCATCAAGCAGCCGCGCCCACCAGCGGCGCCCCCCTCCCTGGAGAAGGCGCTCCTGCCCAGCAACGCTGCCGCCCTGAGCTACGCCGGCGACCATTCCGTAGGCAGGTAGCCACCACTCCTTCGTCCTTCCTCCCTCTTCCCTCATCCCCCCTCCCTCCTTCCTCTTGCATCCTCTGTTCAATTTTTTGCTTGCTGCGTGATTTTTCCAGAGCATGCTCAAGTTTACATGTGAAAGGATTATGCTTGATAGGTGTTTGTGATAATGCCTCTAAGGGAGGGGGGCATCGCGTCATTAGTCTCTGTGTCAGAGTCTTTTTTTCCTAGCCGTGTTGTCACCGAAAAATGCAATAAATTCTCATGGTTCGAAACCTTTGATACTTGGCTTCTCCAAATGAGAAATTTATGCATGTAATAATTGGTTTACCTTAGTTTGTAGAAATATGAAATTAAGCCTTACTTAGTACCAATGTTTCAAGAAGATCAATTTGGAAGCTCTGCTTCACAGGATGCCTTCAGACACTTGCACATATCTTTCTAACTCATGCATTATTTCATCTATTAGACACTTCAAAGTGATGGCTATTTCCTTTACCTTAGAGGAAAAACAAAATAATATCTTCTACTTTGCCTAGAGGAAATATAATTTCGTGGACTACTTGTTATATCAAATTTTTAGCTAAGTTTTGTCTCCCTGCGAAAATTGAGCAAATTCCTTCTCAAAATCACATGTTTTAACTAGGAAGAACCTAAGACAATATGGCATCAACACTTGTAAGAAAAGAAATAGCAGGAGAATGAAGATTATATTAAAAAATGGTATTAGTAGTGGTAAACAAGCATATAATCCCTCCCAGGTAGTAACAATAACTTTATGCAGGAGAGTGAAAGAAGAAGCATAGGCGATCAGGTTCGATCACGGTTGGAGAAAAATTGAGGCGTTTGTTGGGTCCAAGACAGTGATACAGGTATATACATGTGCTCTTCTTACTTGATCATACAGAAGATTTTCATATAAGAGTTACGTTTCAAGTTGCTGAACCTTTTCATATAAGTTTGCTTCCAAGGAGTTGTGCTCTGTCTGGTCCAATTCTGAAGAAATAAAAATGAATAGTTTGTTTGTTCCCTATGTGGTCACTCTATTATTTGAGTACTGACATTAGTTATGTTTGTTAGCAGCAAGATATTTAAATGAAGCTTGTTCTTTTTCAACTGTTCAACTGATGCCATGAAATTGAATATAGTAGTTGAAAACCCTGTTTTTCTTCCTGATCGTGAAAATTTGAAGTCCTGTTTGTGTTTTGGTTTTGTTGGTTGACAATTATGTTTAGTTTTTCATTTCATGGGTGCTGTAAAATGTGCAGGTGGTGAGTTGAGGCTCAGCATACAGCTTTTTTGGACTAACCAAGAGGACGAGGTATGTTGCTTGCCCAAGCTAAGTGACACGTACGCGCCAAGTTTTCTGTTATATAATTACCTGTTAGTGCTTAGTTAAACTACATGGTACTAGGTGTTGTTTTGTTTCTTGCCAATGTATTCAGAGAGCAGATGTGCCATTGCAGATTTCTTTTCTTGAAGGCAGCTCACATAAGTTGAGCTACAAGTGAACAACTTGCTGCTATTAGATCTAGAATGGAAGCTCACATAAGTTGAGCTGATTTTTGTCCATATGAAAGCAGAGGACCATATGGTCTGTGGCTTTTTCATCCATATGAAAGTAGAGGCACATTGTGGTGCTAGTTTGCTAGGTTTTGTCTCCGACCATCGTGTCGTGATGAATTTGCAGGTACCCTGAGAGGCCCTTGAGTTTGCCGGAATGTCGATTAACTTTAGTTCTGGCAAATTTGGGTACTCCATATGTCCTATTTTCAGCAAAGGTCATGCTGAAATTTTCCGTGAATTTTAGCATGACTTTGCTAAAAATAGGACATATGGGGTACTTGCGATAATGCATGGGCTGGGGTATCTTAGTACTTAATTAAGTAGGATCAACTACCCCTTTATTCTTCCTGCATTAAACCATAGGTGGCAATAGAGCCAAGTGATTAGGCCCAACTTAGAATTCTCCTTAGCGTCGATAAACCCTAGATGATAAACCCAACATAGGTGGCAATAGAGCCAAGTGATTAGTGCCTAGTGATTAGGCCCAACCTAGGGTGCCTCGGCATCGATAAACCCTAAATGATGAAAACTTAACTTGGCTGCCCCGGATGCCTCGGTGTCGATGAGAACCTAAATGATGTACGCTTAGGCTTTTAGGGTGCCTCGGCGTCAACAAACCCTAAATGATGAAAGCTTAGGCTTTTAGGGTGCCTCGGTGTCGACAAACCCTAAATGATGAGACCATGATCTTGTTCCTTGACAATAACCAACTTTTTGACCAAACTTTTTTCCTATTTAGAGCGAAACATGGCCCACAACGATGAGGCCGGTGGTTCGGGCGGCAAGCAATTCTGGGAGCTGTCCCAGGAGACGGAGGAACAACCTGACCGCTATGAGGACGCCGCGGAAGACACCGATCCTGATTACACAACCCCTAGTGGCGTCGGGGATGACACCACTGATGGTGCCGCCGAGGACGCCACCACTGATAATGGCGGCGCACACACAGATGGCAGCCAACCGAAGAAGCAAAGGAAGGACTGGCGCCCGAATGCACTCCGCACCCTCAAGGAGGAATTCACTCAAGTGGACTCCGACGGGAATCCAACGGAGCCCAAACGTATAGTCAAGGGGTACTCGCTTCAGCTCGGGTGCATTCTCCGGAGCACCGTCTCGATCAACACCAAGAACCTTAGGCATAAGGACCGAGGGAATTTGCGCAACCTCCTCTTCACAAAGCTGCACGAATGATACAAGTTCCCCGCTGAATTTGAAAACACACGCCTCTCAGGGAATAAAGTGAACAGTGCTGCCCTCACGAAGATGAGCACGGCCCTGTCTACTTAGAAAAGCGCGGTGAAGAGAATGATTTATAAAGGTGATAGTTATGAGAAGATCAAGGCGAAATATCCTTTGATGAGCGAAGATGAGTACAGGGAGTTCAAGATCAAGTGCGAGAGCAGTGCAACCTCCGAATCAAGTCAGTGGGGGAAAGAAATGCGGGAGTTGAACTTAGGGGAACACAAACTCGGTCTCGGCGGTTACAGAGTGGCGGAGCCTATATGGGACAAGGAGGACGCGGAGCGTGCCGAGCAAGGCGTACCTCCCCACTTCGAGAAATACAGCGGTGACAAGCAGACCAGGAACTATGTCAGGGCCCGGTACAAGGAGGACCCGATAACAAAGGAGCTTACCACGGATCCGAAGACCAGGGCGCTTGAGCTTCTTCTGGTAAGGAATACACCCCCGCGTAATTAGCTCCATATGGTTACACTCTAATTAATCCCCAATATTTCTAAATGGTTCACGTTCCTTTCGCAGGACACTTAAAGTAGTAGCGCGGGGTCGTCTAAGAGCTCCCCTTTCGACACCCCTTTAAATAGGGCGTTGAACATAATGAAAAACAAGGATAAGCTCACTAAGCCGACATCAGCTGGTCGTGTGGCCGGCAAAGGCTTGTCCACAAAATGGGGGTCATACTATACCGCTGGTGTGCGGAAGGAGAAAAAGACCAGCTCGGAAAGCCAGACGCGCGAGGTTGAAGAACTCAAGGCACAAGTGGCACGGATTCCGGAGCTTGTCCAAGAGCAAGTGCAACATCAACTTGGAACGACGCTCAACGCCATGGTGCCTACGTTGATTCATGGGCTGACGACGTGGATTGCGGCCAGCCAACAGGGGCCTCCCCCGGTTCCGAGCTTCACGGCCAGCAACTCGCACAGCGCGCAGGCGGTGCCATTGGTGTATCCGACGGCGCCGCCATTGGTGTCTCCGGCGGAGGCGGTATTCGTGTCTCCGGCGCCGGCACGGGCATTGGAGCTTAATGCACCTGGGTGTACGCCGGCCGGCACCTTGCCAGCAAGCGCCCCCTCCGTTAGTTGCACGCCCGCCATTGGCGGTGCCGCGACATTAGCCAAGCTCGACGGCATGACGGTAACCAAGCTTCTCGGCCGATGACTTCATCTCCTTGCCTTTGACTGGGGATCCCTGATGCCCTATACATGTTTTCGCAGGGCACCGCCGATGTTCCTTGCACTCTTCTGCACTTCGTGGGTGCCGAGTTGGTCGATGTCGCTAAGGGTAGAATCGTTCAACCGGGCAACCCCATGTTCCACGGTAATCCGATGCCACCCACAATGTATAGGGTTGAAGTGGTTCGGGTCCTGCCAGGCTGCGACGAGCTGTTACCTCTGATTCGACCCGGTGGGGCCGACGAAGAAGATGAGATGACCCTCAGCACCTACGTAAACTGGCCCCTGCTTTGGCCGAAGAGCCAGATTCGTTTGGGGGCGGGGGACACCACCCCACAGACAAGACCGCTAGTTGTGCCCGCGCCAAGCCATGGCAAGAACGCCGCAACGCTACCGGACCTGCCGGACATCCCTATGGAACAGGATCCGGACAGCGACGACAACGACGACGGTACATTTACCAAAGTTGATAAGTACTTTGCCGAACATGGGTACGCTGACGAGTTCTGCGAGCCTCTTTCTCAAGAACCCAACCAAGACGACGGCGATCTAGCTGGTACGGCGGAGAAATCCAATTGCAACAGGCGTCGTCTGGCGTTCAGTTCTCAGGACACGCCTCCAGCTCCCGCCTTCACCGAGCCTCAGATAGCTGAGGTGCGAAATATTATCAGCCCCAACACGCTCAAGAAGGCGATCTGTGAGCAGAACTCGGTCCCATTACAGGAGATCAAGAAGAAGGGATGGAAACGAAAGACTAACAAGGGCGCCGGTGCGAGCCAGCCGGCACCGAGTTTGATCCGTTCTCAGGACGGGCCACCTTCACCTAAGGATATCTCGAGGAGGGTGCATGTGGCGGGTAGGGCGATGCTACCGCCAAATATGCTGATGCTGCAACCGATGCTATGCGGAGTCTTCACGACAGTGTTCTTTCTTTGGAGAAGCGGCGTCTCAGAGAGAAGGATGTGGCATACCCGGTTTTCATGGCCAAGGTGCCAGAGGGCAAGGGCTTTGTGGATGGCGACATCGGTGGTACGATCGTCCTGCGGTTTGATGACATCTTTGCTATGTTTAACCTTCATCCGCTGCACTACACCTTCGTTCGGCTGTTTTCGCTGAGTACGGAGATGTGGATCATTAGAGACAAGACCCCGGACATCGTGACAGTCGACCCCTTCTACATGCGTTCCAAGCACTTGAGCAGCGCTGGGGACCGCCAAGTTGCAAGTTCACACCTCGAAGACGTCATTCTGGCAAACCCAGATAAGGATAACTTCCTTGTGGCTTACTTTCCCGAGTAAGTCATCCCTTAACCGCCCCGTAACATATGATTTCTTAGATTTCGATCGTTCTTTTTTTTCTAACATTCCGTGTTCTGTGCAGTGACACACATTGCACACTCATCCTATTAAGCCCGAAATATTCCATGACCACGTATTTAGACCCGAACCATAACTCCAAGATAGACTACACAAATGTCAAGAAAGTTCTTGATGATGTTCTCCCCGCCTACGCCAAATCTAGAGGCACCTTCACCAGGGTAGTTCGTAAGTACGGCAAGCACATGTTCTCACACAATACGAAGTTCTGCTGCGTCAAGCTGCCGCCTGGCGGTCAGAAGGATGCCTACGACGCGCTCCATCACATGCGGGCGATCGTAAGGGACCATCATCAACTTCTGCTACCAGATAATCTCAAAGATTGGGCCGCGAGCTTGTCGGCAGTACAGGACGCGGACCTCAGACAAGAATTCTTTCGCATCCAGTCGGAGTTTGCAGACATCATCCATCAAGATGTCCTTCATACCTCGGGGCAGTTCTTCCTCAGATATCAACCGTCCAACAGTGAGAAAGATGAAATGCTACAAATGCAGGGTGACAACGACCGCGATTTCATGACCATCACGACAGACGGCGGCTTCATCCACGTTCCTGTCCGATGAGTCGAGTCGAAAGTAGTGATGTGTAGTTCTGAAACATTGATTGGCTCATGTTGTAATTATACTTTAATGAATTCGTATATCTCTTTGGTTTGGACAGTCGTTCAACTTAGATGTAATCGATGTTATTTATTAGTAGGACCATGAATCGTGCTATTAATGTCTTGCTTTTCTCTTCCGATCCTTTTGTTGCATACTTACATATTGCTTATGTATTGTCTGTTGTTTGGCTTGTGCATAGAGATGCCGTCGTATGTCATGTACAGGGGTAAGGTTCCCGGAGTCTACGATGACTGGGAGGAGTGTCGGAGACAGGTTCACCGTTTCAGCGGTAATAGTTACAAAGGGTACACCACTAGGGCGGATGCCGAATCTAGATACGCCCGCTATCTAGCGGGAGAGAGGAGGTAGCGTTGGAGGAACCGGATGAAGACCAGTTTGATCGCGATGATGCTCATCGTGATGACCACAGCTCTCTTCTATGTGATGGTAGTTTAGATGATCGATATCGACTTGTAATGTGAAGACAAACTCGATACTCGCGGTCTTGAGACTTGTAATGTTTTATCTTTGTTCGGCTTTTGAATTCGGAGACTAATATGATGAATTGTATTCGGAGAGTAATCTTCTATTGTATTCGATGAATCTGATGTTGCTGTGTGCTGCTGTCTATATTCTGTCTAATAATATATTTTGTAACCTGCGCAAAAATCAGAAAAGGAAAAAAACCAAATATTCATACTAATGGCGCATCACCACCAGGTGCGCCATTAGTATGCCAAAGGATACTAATGGCGCATCAACAGAGAATGCGCCATTAGTATGACAAAGCCATGCTTACGTATGGCCCCCCGGGAGGCACACTAATGGCGCATGCTATTACATACTAATGGCGCACTAGTTGGTGCGCCATTAGTATACCAGATACTAATGGCGCACCTGTGGTGCGCCATTAGTAAGATATACTAGTGGCATGCTACTAATGGCGCACTGGTAATGCGCCATTAGTAGGCAAAACCAATGCGCCATTAGTAGGCCTTTTCCTAGTAGTGGGAGAAGGCGACGCGGGTCACGCGGCAACTATGGGCGGACGGAGACGAGCATAGGATCGAGGGGAAGGCGACGAGCACAGTGCGCTCCGCACTGTTGGGCTGGCCGTACCTTGCCCGTGCTCGCTGCAGCGAGCTTCGGTGTTGGTGAGTGCCAGAGGGAGGTTAATGGCGTTGTGACGAAGATGGTGGCGCGGTTTGGCATGCTCGGGCAGGCGAGGGAAGCGAGCACGTGCAAACAGAGCGCTCGACGGCACTCAGAGCGCGTCGACACGTATGCCAACACCCCTGGACGAACGTGGTCACCGCGTGAACTATGACATCAGGCCGATCTAAGCATAAACTTCATGTCTGGCATGTTTTTCGTGGTAGTTTTGAGTGTTACCATGATTTGGTTTGGATCCAGGTGCAGTAGAGAGGTTTTTACAAGCCAGGTAAGTTTCTCGTCAGTAACTTTGAACAGTTACTGTGGTCAAACGGCTGGGAGTTAGAGGTTTTGCTTTGGAGGCTAGTCTTGAGTTACTAAGGTAAAGATGCACAAGAAAGTTCAGGTCAAATGGAGCAAGTAAAATGGTAGTTGCTGTAGAAACCACCATGTCTGTCCAGAACAGAAAATGTTTTCTGTAGCAAAAATATTCCTAAAAGTGATGAAATATTTTTCTTCAGGGAGGTGCCCTATGGTTCACAGAATATTTGTGAATTATCTCAGTTTTTTCCGAGCCATAAAAATTAGGGTTGCTTTGAAGCAAACTGATCTGGCTAGGGTTTTTGAGAGAAAATGAATATTTTTCATTTAAGAAAAATATTCCAAGGATTATTTTGGGGTGGATCAGAAGAGAAATGATGATTTAGGAGGGAACTGGAGCACTTGGGAGAAAGCCAAGGATGCCCAAGTGTTTAAGTCCATATGAAAAGATTCAAAAACTCCATGTTTCGGAAAATTTTCAAAGGAAGATCAAGCAAATAAGAGAGGGAAAAAACCAGGCAGTCACAAACCTCCCCCACTTAGAATGAATCTCGTCCTCGAGATTCGGTTGCTTGGGAAAACCACTCTGGATACTGATCCCTAAGGAATTTTTCCCGCTCCCAAGTCGGTTCTGATTCTGTGTGATGCTCCCACCGAACCTTGTAAAATTTTCTGACTTTACTGCGAGTGACCCTTTCCATTTGATCCAAAATTTTCAACGGTCTCTCTTCATAAGTTAAATCTTTTGCCAACTCTATCTCAGCCATAGCAGTCCTTTTCTCAGGCGGGGATATGCATCGTCTCAATTGCGAAACATGAAACACATTGTGCACGTCTGCCAATTCAGGGGGTAGTTCCAGTTGATATGCAATAGTACCCACTCGAGACATAATCGGGAATGGACCAATAAATCTGGGTGCCAGCTTTCCACGAGTCTGAAATCTCTTGACTCCTTTCATAGGAGTGACTCGGAGGTATACGTGTTCTCCGGGTTCAAAACTGACCAGCCAATGCTTTGCATCATAATAACTCTTCTGTCGAGATTTGGCCAATTGCAATATGTCTCTGATTTCCCTAACTTGTTTCTCAGCTTCCATCATGAGATCCGTTCCGAAGATATAGCTATCTCCAGTTTGAGACCAATTTAAAGGAGTGCGGCACTTACGGCCATATAGAGCTTCATATGGTGACATCTCTAGGCTGGTCTGGAAACTGTTGTTATAAGAAAACTCGGCATATGGCAAGCAATCTTCCCATTTATCTCCCTTGGCTAGCACACAGTCTCGCAACATATCTTCAAGTATTTGATTTACCGCTCTGTCTGTCCATCTGTCTGAGGGTGATAAGTAGTACTATATTTCAGTGTTGTCCCCAAGGCTTGATGGAGACGGGACCAAAAAGCGGAGGTAAACAAGGAACCTCGGTCGGAAGTGATAGTTCAGGGTACTCCATGTAGACTGACTATTCTGGATACATACAGTTGTGCAAGTTCATTTGCCCTGTATCGAGTGCTGATGGGAATGAAGTTAGCGACCTTGGTTAGGGTATCCACTATATAACCCAGATTGCATCCTTGCCTCGCTGAGTCTTAGGCAATCCTGTAATGAAATCCATACAAATGTCATCCCATTTCCACTGTGAAACTGGCAGCGGTTGGAGGAGTCCGGTTGGCTCCTGATGCTCTGCCTTCACCTTGTTGCATATGTCGCAATAGGCTACGAAATAGGCAATGCCTTTCTTCATTCCATCCCACCAAAACATTTGTCTAAGATCCTCATACATTTTCGTACCTCCCGAGTGAATAGAACATGAGGATTCGTGTGCTTCTGACAGGATTTTCTTCTTCATGTCCGGTTGATTGGGCACACAAATTCGTCCACAGAATCGGAGGGTACCGAATTTGTCCTTGGAGAACTCAGGGGCCTGATCTGCCATCTGGCTCTTGGCACGTATTTGTAGCTTGGCGTCTGCGGACTGGGCCTTGCGGATCTCCATCTCAAGTCTGGGCATAAATTCCAAAATATTAGCGAGGCCAGCATCCACTATGATCAAGTTGAGCTGAGCGATCTCCTCTTGGAGTTCGGGAGGCAATGATTTCAAGATGACATTTAAGCTGGCGGGATTTCAACTGAGTGTATCTGCAACCACGTTGGCCTTACCCGGGTGGTAATTTATTCCAAGGTCATAATCCTTGACCAACTCTAGCCATCTTCGCCGACAGAGGTTTAGGTATGGCTGAGTAAAGATGTATTTGAGACTCTTGTGGTCAGTAAAAATTTGGCACTTTTTTCCAATGAGATAGTGTCTCCAAATTTCTAAAGCATGAACCACCGCAACCAATTCCAAATCATGAGTAGGGTAATTTCCCTCGTGGGGTCGTAGCTGTCACGAGGCATATGCCACAACCTTGCTGTCTTGCATAAGTATGCAACCAATGCCTTGCCTGGAGGCGTCACAATACACATCAAAACTGCGGTAAATGTCTAGGAGAGTCAATACAGGTGCAGTTGTCAGACGTATCTTTAACTCATGAAAACTTTTCTCGCAGTCCTCCGTCCATTCAAAATTCTTATCCTTTTTTAGCAGCTCCATCATGGGTTTAGCAATCTTGGAAAACCCTTCAATAAAACGATGGTAATATCCAGCCAATCCGAGAAAACTCCGGATCTGCGTCACAGTCGTGGGCGGCACCCAATCGAGCACATCCTTTACTTTGCTCGGGTCCACGTCTATACCTTTGGCGGATAGTACATGCCCAAGAAATCCAACTTGCTTGAGCAAAAATTCGCATTTACTGAATTTGGCATATAGATGATGGTCGCGGATTCGTTGCAGCACTGCTCGAAGGTGATCCTTGTGCTCTTCTTCACCCGTGGAGTAAATGAGGATGTCATCAATGAAGACTACCACGAATTTGTCGAGGAAGTCCATGAATACTTTGTTCATCATATGCATGAAGAAAGTAGGGGCATTGGTGAGACCAAAGGACATCACGGTATATTCATAAAGACCGTACCAAGTAGTGAATGCGGTCTTAGGAATATCCTCCTTTTTAATCTTGAGCTGATGATATCAGGTCCGTAAATCGATTTTAGAGAATACCTTAGTCCCACTGAGCTGATCAAACAGATCATCCATCCTTGGCAGAGGATATTTATTTTTGATGGTGACTGTCGGTGTCAAAACCGGCGGATCTCGGGTAGGGGGTCTCGAACTGTGCGTCTAGGCGGATGGTAACAGGAGACAAGGGACATGATGTTTTTACCCAGGTTCGGGCCCTCTCGATGGACGTAAAACCCTACTCCTGCTTGATTAATATTGATGATATGGGTAGTACAAGAGTAGATCTACCACGAGATCAAGGAGGCTAAACCCTAGAAGCTAGCCTATGGTATGATTGTTGTATGATGGAGTTGTCCTACGGACTAGAACCCTCCGGTTTATATAGACACCGGATAGGGTTAGGGTTACACAGAGTCGGTTACAATGGTAGGAGATCTTGAATATCCGCATCGCCAAGCTTGCCTTCCACGCCAAGGAAAGTCCCATCCGGACACGGGACGAAGTCTTCAATCTTGTATCTTCATAGTCCCGGAGTCCGGCTGAAGGTATAGTCCGGCTATCCGAACACCCCCTAATCCAGGACTCCCTTAGTAGCCCCTAAACCAGGCTTCAATGACGACGAGTCCGGCGCGCAGATTGTCTTCAGCATTGCAAGGCGGGTTCTTCACCAAATTCTGTGTTCCTGTAGGAATAATGTCCGATTTTTGTAATGTAGCGCTCCTTGGCTTCCACGCCCAATAATGGCAGTCTTCCACGTGTCAAACGAATGCGAAAAGCCGGGGCGTTTTTACATCCACACCCCTAGCCGCATAAACGAGCCGCCTATTTAACGGGATGGGGATTCATATCCAAACCACACCTTCTCCTCTCCGCGAGTAATCATCAGAGCGCCTCCAGCATAGTTCCATTCCAACATGGCCAGCCGTCGCAGCTCCTCCCCTCGCCCTTCCAGTCCTAAACCCGGAGACTGGGAGAGTTGCTCCGTCCCGCACAGTGTTTTAGTGTCGCTTCAGGCCAAGGGGTTCTCCCTCAGGCTTATATGGTCCCGGTCCGAGCCGGACTCGCCACCTATAATGGCGGAAAACAAGCGGAGAGCAGCCCCAATCCCTCTAAGGGAGAGCGGGTGTGCTTCGTCCCTTATCTAGTAAGGGGACTGGGATTTCCATTTCATCCGTTTCTCCGTGGGCTTCTGGAGTTCTACGGCCTCCAGCTGCACAATCTCACGCCCACCTCTATATTGCATATCGCGGGCTTCGTCGCCCTTTGCAAGCTATTTTTGGGTGTTGAGGCTCATTTTACGCTGTGGAAGAGGATATTCTGCCTGGTGCCCCGTTCTCAAGAGGGGTCTATATATCAAGTGGGCGGAGCCGAAGTGTGGCGCCTCGCCGGGACCGGATACCTATCCGGGACCCCAAAGATGGCGTCCGAGGACTGGCCTTCGGAATGGTTTTATATAGATGATGTCCCGCTACCGGACCCTATCCGGGTCGGTCTCCCTGAGTTCAGCAACGCTCCATTAAAGAAACGCTTGAGCTGGCGTCCGCAGAGCTCTCGGAGAGAAAGCGACAGAGACGTCCTTTACCTGATGGGCCAGATAAGACTATTGGCTCATTCCGGATTAACCATGATTGGAGTCATGGCCGCATGCATCATGCGAGGGGTGCAGCCGCTTCAATATAGAGGCCACCCCATGTGGGATTTTAACGGGCAGGATGATGCTCTAGTAAAGATCTTATCCTCTTTGTACAAGGGAGAAGAGGAGGAATTCCGCCGCGTCAATCCGCAGGGCGGATTTACTATGTACAACCCTCCAAGTTGGGTAAGTGGACAATTGTGCTTGCCCGTTTGTTTTATATTCCAATGATTAAATATATAGTCTAACGACTTTAACGCAAGAACTGCGTCAGGAGGTAAAGGATATAAAAAGCCGTCCTCCACAGCCCGAGGATCCAGAACGGTCCCTCGATCCGGACTCCGAAGAGGATCCGGACATATCGGTAGAGCTTATTGACGGGGTGTTCCATCAGCTAAGCAAGGACAATACCTTTGTGGCCATTACGACTGATTACCCAGGGTTAATCCCGGCCTCCCAGGTGACAGAGACCGGAGCCTCATCCCCTTGAGAAGGATTCCATTCTCACGTATGTCAGTTTTTCTGATGACAACCTTGTTTTGCAGGGGAGATTTCCGAGGTGGGAGGCCGAACCTGCGGCGGCTAGCCAACAAGGGGCCGCAGGACCCCGTGGGGTAAAAATGAATGTGGTCCGAACTGAGATGCCGGCGCAAAGGTATAGCGCACCCTCTTTTTCCCTGGTGTTATTCCTTCAGGGCATATTAACGTTCGTGCTATCTTCAGGACGAAGAAACCTTGCCGAACAATATTCGGAGAGGTTGCCAATCATGCCTCCACCAGCCAGGCTCCAATGTATGGCCCGGAAGTGGAGGCGAGCACAAGGCGCGCACCGGACGCTCCTCCGACAGAGGATGCGGACAGGCTTTCTGCCACGAATTCTGAGGTGGGGAGTGCCATGAACCACAGGTGTCGCCAGACAGTTCTTCGCGATGTTGGTTTCTCCCAAGAGGCGTTAGATGCCTTCAATTCGGGAGATGCGTACCTCCGTGCCTCTCAAAATGGTTTAGCCAGAGCCACGGAGCAGTATGTAAAAGACATACGGGTAAGAAAATTTTGGTCAAATATATATACCAGTAGCCGCCGAGACTTGAAATAGTTAGAGTAACTGATTTAAGGGTCATTTGTTATGGAGGTTCTTACAGAGAAGAATACCGTACTGTCGCAGGAGCTGGAAGAGTGCAACGCCCAACTGGAGGCTGCACTAGCCGTGGCAGGGGAGCCCAAAGAGACCCCCTCTGGTAAGATACACTTCGAAAGATTAGTATTTTGCGGCGTGGGTGCAAATCTAACAAATCATATTGTAGATGGCGCCGGACTCGATCCAGAGAGACAACAACTCTTACGCCGGCTAAAGGCCGGTGAGAGTACGCTGACAAAGGTGAGGCGAGAGAAGAATGATCTTTAGGATGCCAACACCAAGATGGACATTGAACTTAGAGAGGTTCGTGGCCAGCTGACAGACTCCACTAAGGAGAATCAACGGCTTCGACGCGGCATATTTAGTAAGTGCTTAAGCGAATCTTTTGAAAAAAGAGTTCGGTGAGGAAGTCGACTAATAGAGTAATGTCTGTAGGTATGCTAACAGGTCGTCCTATAGAGGAGATGCCCGGTTCTACGGGTGACCTTCTTCCCGAGCTATTGCAATTGCATGAGTGAGTTCGGCAAGCAATGCGAGGCATTGCGAGGCATTACCCAAGCCTTATGGTCGTCCCACTCCATGCCCGAGGGCCTTGGAGAGCTTGCAGAGAAGCTTAAGGGAGCTCGGCGGCGCTTCCGGTTGTGGAAGATATCGGCCTGCCGGCAAGGTGCTAGGGAGGCCTGGGCCATGGTAAAGACCCGGTTTACGAGGTCTGACCCAAACCACATGGCCGAAGTCAGACCTGTGGGGCCTGATGGGAAGGAGATCCCTGTAAGCTTAGTATACGGCCGAGTAAAATTGGCTGCAAAGTATTCCCAACAGGACTGTAAATTAGACAACCTGTTAGATGGTATAGAAGAGGAATACAATCAGTCAGAGTGACTATGTAATTGTTAATTGACATGTATAATGCCTTCTAGCCGGATTGTAGATCATTTGTCATTGCCGACCTTTTCGCTTCTACCTCGGGACCTGACGGTCCGGAGTGTGTCCGAATACCCTACCGGTTATGTGCGAACCGGGGTATGCATGGAGACGAGACGTAGGGGTCATTAGTGCTTTATCAGACAAATACCCAACTAGTTATGTTATATTACATGGTTAGTAAGAAACATCTTCCAGAGAGAATAGTTCCGTTAGGGGTTCCTTTCTCTGGGAGGCATGCCCTAAAGTGCATGTCCGGACTGCTAATGCAGGAAAATCATCTGGGGGCATGTATATAAATAAGTAAAAAAGGTCGTCTTTTAGTTCACCGACCGAATATTCCCTTAAGAACGCTAGCTTTCGGCTTCACCCAGTCTGAGGTACACATCCGGCTGATCCGGCAGTAACAATCGCAGAGGTGCTCCCTTTACCGCCTAGCCGAACAATCGGGAACGTAGGGGTAAGCACAGGAGCCAGGCAACCCAGCTTGGCCAAAACTTAAGTCATATCGATGCATATAATGGTGAAGAAAAGGTACATGCGGAAGTTTGGCGCATGTGTTGGGTGTGAAGCCCATATAAATAAGCTTCTGCTAAAGAAGCCCCCAGGATTAATGAGCACGGGTAGCGCATCACTTAATGAGACTTTAAGGGCTATAAGAGAAAAGAGGGGAAGGAGACAAATGTAAGATAGAAAATGTAAAAAATGGACAGAGGAAGGAGACAAACACAGAGTCCGGCGCTAGGCATAGAATCTTCGGAGATGGGCGGCATTCCATGGGTTCGGCTCGAGTCGGTTATCCGACGCATCTCGCAGGTGGTACGCTCCACCAGTCAGGACTTGGTCGATTATGAATGGACCTTCCCACTTGGGCTTGAGTTTGTCCTTTTTCTTATCTGGCAGGCATAGAACTAGTTCACCAACATTGTAATTTTTGGCCCGTACTCCTCTGCTTTGATAACTTCGAGCCTGCTGTTGATAAAATGCGGAACGGGCTTTTGCCATGTCACGCTCCTCCTCCAAGGCGTCCAAGCTGTCCTGCCGATCGAGCTCAGCTTCTCTTTCTTCGTACATGCGCACTCGAGGTGAGTCCTGAATTATGTCATAGGGCAGAACTGCCTCTGCGCCGTACACCATAAAGAATGGTGTGTATCCGGTGGTGCGATTCGGCGTGGTCCGCAGTCCCCAGAGTACGGAGTCGAGCTCCTCTACCCAGTGCGTGTTAGATTCGTTGAGGGACCGCACTAGTCTGGGTTTAATGCCGCTCATGATAAGACCATTTGCACGTTCGACCTGGCCGTTAGTTTGTGGGTGATAGACGGAAGCATAGTCGAGCTTGATGCCCATGTTTTTGCACCAGAGTTTTACCTCGTCGGAGGTGAAGTTTGTGCCGTTATCAGTGATGATGCTGTGGGGGACGCCGTAATGGTGTACAACCCCGGATATGAAGTCTATCGCAGGTCCGGATTCGGCCGTCTTAACAGGCTTAGCTTCTATCCATTTGGTGAACTTATCCACCATGACCAGTAAGTATTTTTTCTTGTGAGTTCCGCCTTTAAGGGGTCCAACCATGTCAAGCCCCCAGACCGCGAAGGGCCAAGTGATGGGGATAGTTCGGAGGGCGGTGGGTGGCATATGGCTTTGGTTTGCAAAAAGCTGGCAACCGACGCATCGTTGGACCAAGTCCTGAGCGTCTGCTTGGGCCGTTGGCCAGTAAAAGCCCGTACGGAAAGCCATGCTTACAAGGGACCGAGCTGCAGCGTGGTGGCCACCGAGTCCGGCATGAATTTCAGGCAGCAAGTTCTGCCCTTCCTCTTCGGAGATGCACCTTTGAAGGACTCCGGTAGTGCTTTTCTTATAAAGCTCTCCCTCGTGGACTTTATAGGCTTTGGATCGCCGCACTATGCAACGTGCCTCATTTTGGTCCTCTGGGAGTTCCTACCTAGTTAGGTAGGCTAGGAACGGTTCTGTCCACAGGGCGATGACCGCCATTATTACGTGGGATGAAGGTGTAATTACGGTGGCAGGGCCTCCAATTATGTCAGATTGTTCGGCGTCGAGTGGTGCGGTTAGGTCCAGGCTGTTATCTGCGGGTTCCCCCTCCCATGCTACGGATGGCTTGAACAGTCTTTCTAAAAAGATGTTGGGGGGGACTGCATCACGTTTTTCTCCAATGTGTGCCAGGACGTCCACTGCCTGATTGTTTTCTCGGGCTATATGATGAAACTCCAACCCTTCGAACCGAGCTAACATTTTTAGGACGACGTTGTGGTAAGCTGCCATTTTTGGATCCTTGGCGTCGAAGTCTCCGTTTATTTGGGATATCGCAAGGTTTGAGTCCCCGCGTACCTCTAGGCATTAAATGCCCATGGATGCTGCCATCCGGAGACCATGTAGGAGGGCCTCATATTCGGCTGCATTGTTGGAGTCTGTGTACATGATCTGGAGCACATATTGAACCGTGTCTCCTGTGGGGGATGTCAAGACGACGCCAGCCCCTAGTCCGGCCAACATTTTGGAGCCGTCGAAATGCATGATCCAGTTTGAATATGTGCCGTACTCTTTAGGGAGCTCGGCCTCCGTCCATTCTGTGACGAAGTCGGCCAAAACTTGCGATTTAATAGCTCGCCATGGCTTATAGGTTATATTGAACGGGAGGAGCTCGATGGCCCATTTTGCGATCCGGCCCGTTGTGTCGCGGTTGTTGATAATATCGTTGAGTGGTACTTCCGAGGCTACTGTTATGGCACACTCTTGAAAGTAATGTCGTAGCTTCCGGTATGCCATGAATACAGCGTATGCAATCTTTTGATAATGCGGGTACCGTGATTTGCATGGAGTGAGGATAGTGGACACGTAGTAGACCGGCCTTTGAAGGGGGAGCTTGTGTCTGTCCGTTTCCCGCTCGATGACGAGTACTGCGCTGACAACTTGATGGGTTGCTGCAATGTACAATAGCATTGGTTCACCGGTGTTTGGCACGGCCAGGACTGGGTTTGTTGCCAATATGGCTTTTATTTCATCAAGTCCGGCCGTGGCAGCATCCGTCCACTCGAAGTGTTTGGTGCGCCGAAGGAGGCGATAAAGGGGCAGTGCCTTTTCTCCCAAGCGAGAGATAAAGCGGGTTAGAGCCGCCACGCATCCAGTTAATTTTTGTATTTGTTTGAGGTCCTTTGGGATATCCAGTTGCGACAAAGCTCGGATCTTGGCCGGATTTGCTTCAATTCCTCTACCGGATACAATGAAGCCCAAAAGCTTTCCGGCTGGAACGCCGAAGACGCATTTTTCCAGGTTGAGCTTGATGTCGTATTTTCGGAGGTTGTCGGATGTTAGCCTCAAGTCGTCTACTAGAGATTCGACATGTCTTGTTTTGATGACCACATCATCCACGTACGCCTCCACATGTCTGAATCATGCGCTGATATGTTGCGTCGGTGTTTTTCATCCCGAAGGGCATTGTGTTCAAGCAGAATGGGCCGTATGGTGTGATGAATGCTGTTGCGGCTTGGTCTAATTCTGCCATCTTAATTTGATGGTAACCGGAGTATGCGTCGATGAAACATAACAAATCGTGTCCCGCGGTGGCATCGATAATTTGATCGATACGGGGGAGGGGGAAGGATCCTTTGGGCAAGCCTTGTTAAGGTCTTTAAAATCGACACACAGGCGCCAGGATTTGTCCTTCTTTGGTACCATCAACAAGTTTGCTAGCCAGTTCGTATGTTTTATGTCTCTAATGAATCCGTCCTCCAATAACTTGGCTAGCTCCTCTCCCATAGCCTGTCTCTTGGGTTCGGAAAAATGCCGAAGGGCTTGTTTGACAGGTTTGAATCCTTTTAGGATATTTAAGCTGTGTTCGGCCAGCCTGCGTGGGATTCCTGGCATGTCTGAAGGGTGCCAGGCGAAGGTGTCCCAATTTTCACGTAGAAATTCTCGCAGTGCGGCGTCCATATCAGGGTTTAATCATGCCCCGATGGATGATGTTTTATTGGGGTCCATTGGATGGACTTGGAACTTGACTATTTCATCTGCTGGCTTAAAGGATGTGGACTTGGATCTCTTGTCGAGTATCACATCATCCCTGTTAACTGTGGAGCGCAGCGCAGTCAGTTCCTCAGCTGCTAAGGCTTCGGATAGTGCCTCCAGGGCTAATGCGGCTGTCTTGTTTTCGGCGCGGAGTGCTATGTCCGGATCACTAGCGAGAGTGATAATACCGTTCGGCCCGGGCATCTTGAGCTTCATGTACCCGTAATGGGGTATTGCTTGGGAAATTGTAAATGCTTCCCGCCCTAGTAGGGCGTGATATCCGCTGCTGAACGGGGCCACCTAAAATATGACCTCTTCGGATCTGTAATTATCCGGCATGCCAAACACCACATCTAGTGTGATTTTTCCTGTGCACCGTGCTTCCCGACTGGGGATTATTCCTGTAAAGGTTGTGTTGCTTCGCTCAACGCGGCTCCAGTCTAGTCCCATTTTTTGAAGAGTTTCCTCATAAATGAGGTTCAATCCACTGCCTCCATCCATGAGTACCTTGGTGAGGCGAAAGCAGTCCACTATCGGACTGAGGACCAATGCGGCTGGTGCTCGGGCTGTTCGGAATTTAGGTTCATCACTTGCGTTGAAGGTAATAGCCGTGTCGCTCCATGGGTTTATTGTTGCTACTTTATAGACTTCGGCAAGGCTGCGGAGTGTTCTTTTTCGCGTATTATTTGATGCGAAGGTCTTGAAGACTGTGAGAACAGTACTGGTGTCTCCGGGGTGGTTTTCTGTGGCCTCCGAAATTAAGAGGTCCTCGCCAAGTTTGGCCACTTGCCGGAGTATCCAACATGCTCTAAGGCTGTGAGTTGGTGTGGCGTCCTCTGTACTGTGAATTTTACAGGGTCCATCAAGCCATCTTTCCAGTACAGTTCCATGCTCTGTAGAGGGTTTTTGTTTTTTGGTGTTTAACCCGGGTGTCTTATGATGATGCACCCTCTTAGTTCGGACGGGATTGCTATTCAAGGCCGGATTATCCCAAAATTTTATTTCAGTTTTCTAGGCACATTCCATCGCACAGTACTTTTGTACTATGGATGCCAAGTCAGCGAAGCATGTAATATCACGACGACTTATGGCGTTAAGGATTCCCTCGTCCGTGCAATTACTTCAGAAGATTGATATTGCGTCTCCCTCACGGCAATCCTTTATCATGTTCATAACCAAGAGGAATCTCGCCCAGTAATGATATACTGTTTCCTCGGGCTTTTGCCTGATTTGGGAAAGATCGCTTATGTTCGGGTGGGCGGGTGGCGTTGATTCTGAAACCTCACCCAATCTAAGATTCAGAGGCCGAAGAGCTTCCGAACTCTGAGGTCCGGATTCTTGGATGCTGTCCAATGAGTCTAGCCCGTTGCCTGATTTTAAGCTCAGGTCTCGAGTTACATCCTCCCCTCCGCGGGTATCCGGCTTGGAGGGGTCAGGAATTCGGACGTAACTAGTCCTTAAAATAGATGAAGGGTCTCCGCACTGCGCCTCTACCACGGCGACGTGGTGGGTGGCCTGGGGAGAGTTAATTTCTCTTAGATCAGGTTTAAGCCCAACCTGGTCGTAATCCGTAGTGACCCCCAGGGCGGCGATGCGATCCAAGAGCTCGTTTACGGAAGAGAGCTCCATTGGATCTAACTGCTCAGCGAGTTCCGAGCTGACGTGAAGATTGCTTTTGATGACCCGAGAGGTCATCGTCGGCGCAACAGCCGAACAGGCGGTCATAAGAAAACCGCCGAGCCGGAGAGTTTGGCCGACAGCCAAAGCTCCCTTAGCAACGGTGCCATCTTTAAAGACGGGAAGAGGCATCCTTCCTGATTGCGACGACACAGAGGAACTCTCAATGAAAGCACCAATGTCGGTGTCAAAACCGGCGGATCTCGGGTAGGGGGTCCCGAACTATGCGTCTAGGCGGATGGTAACAGGAGACAAGGGACACGATGTTTTTACCCAGGTTCGGGCCCTCTCGATGGAGGTAATACTCTACTCCTACTTGATTAATATTGATGATATGGGTAGTACAAGAGTAGATCTACCACGAGATCAAGGAGGCTAAACCCTAGAAGCTAGCCTATGGTATGATTGTTGTATGATGGAGTTGTCCTACGGACTAGAACCCTCCGGTTTATATGGACACCGGATAGGGTTAGGGTTACACAGAGTCGGTTACAATGGTAGGAGATCTTGAATATCTGCATCGCCAAGCTTGCCTTCCACGCCAAAGAAAGTCCCATCCGGACACGGGACGAAGTCTTCAATCTTGTATCTTCATAGTCCTGGAGTCCGGCTGAAGGTATAGTCCGGCTATCCGAACACCCCCTAATCCAGGACTCCCTCAGTGACCTCATTCAGCTGGCGGTAATCTACGCACATGCGGAGACTACCATCCTTTTTGTCCACGAAAATAGCAGGTGATCCCCATGGTGAAGAGCTAGGACGAATATAACCTTTCTGGAGCAATTCATTAAGCTATTTCTTTAGCTCCACTAATTCAGATGAGGGCATCTAGTAATACTTCTTGTATAACGGTGCAGTTCCGGGCACAAGATCTATTGCAAACTCTAGTTCCCGATCTGGTGGCATGCCTGGCAGTTCTTCTGGAAATACATCAGGGTACTCGCTGACCACAGGAATAAATACCAATTCAGCCACAGCCGTGCAAACCAATTCTTGTTTGGGTATATTCTTGCAAGCATAGAATTTGGTAGACTATCCATTCAGACTGGTCAAAGGAACTTCTCGGGTTGCACAATTTATGCAAACTTGATATTTGGTCAGCCAATTCATACCCAATATAATATCCAACTTTTCAGACTCAATGATGATCAGAGAGGTGGGAAAGTAGACTCCGTTGATATTGATTTCCAGATCACGGCAGACCAGATTGCTCTTGATTATAGATCCCGGGGTTTGTACCAGCATATTTTTGCCCAAAAGCGTGGAAGGAAAGTTGTTTTGGGCAGCAAAACTCTGAGAAATAAAAGAATGGGAAGCCCCAAAGTCAAATAAAATTATGGCAGGTATGTCATTAATAGAAAACATACCAATGATGACTTCTGGCTTCTCTTGGGATTCATCGACGAAGATATGATGCACGTGCCCAGTGAAGTTTTGCTGGGTTGGCCATGACTCCATAAAGTTGACTTGTGGCCTGCTTAGTGCATTTGTATTGTTGTTCTTGGGACACTGTCTGGCATAATGTCCATTCTGCCCACAATTGAAGCAAGAATTATTACACTCACGCTCCTCATGTGTTGGGTTGGTCACGACATTCTTGACTTGAGTGGTGGTCTTATTAACATTCTGCTGCCAATTTGGCTTATATTCTACCTGAGTCTGCTGCCAGGTATGAGCCTTTTGCGTGGGTTGCCCATCCTTCTTTGTCTCAAACTTGCTCTTGTTGTCGTTGTTAACATGCCTATTATCAGCTATAAGCTTGTGCTCACGTTCAGCAATGAAATCCTTGTTCACCAAAGTTTGGAAATCTGGGAAATCAAGCATACTGAGAGTACACTAGAGTTGCGGATTTAGGCCTCCAAGAACTATGTCAATCTTCCTTTCTTCGGTGGCCACGTCATAAAGAGAGTAAAGGGCCAGATGACTGAATTTTTACAAATATTCTTCCAAAGACTGATTTCCTTGGACGAGTGCGAGAAATTCACGTTGCTTGGTCTTCATAACTCCAGCAGGGATATGATATTTTCGGAACTGGTCTTTAAACCTTTCCCAGGTGATTTCCTCATCAACCGGCCACATAGCTTTTGTATTTTCCCACCATATGGTAGCTGCACCTTCAAGGTAATGAGTTGCAAATGGAACTTTATCATTTTCTTCAGTACGAGCAATCTCAAGCTTTTTCTCAATGGTGCGCAACCAATCGTCTGCATCCAATGGGTCAACAATCTGACTGAAACTGGGTGGCTTGGTCCTTTGAAAATCTGACAGCTTTGAGTGATGACTGTTCTGATTTCCATTCTGTCCAACCATAGCTTGCACACTTCTTAATATTTCAATCAGATCATTGTTCCTTCTTTCCTCAAATATACGCAGAATTTGCTCGGTGGAGCGCGGATTTGGCGGTGGAGGTGCTTGCGGAACGTACGTTTCGGGAGAATGTCCTACCTGTCATGCGGAACGACGAGCAGGGGTTCCCTCAAGAACGTTGCTACTGCTGCCTCCCCGGGTCATCCTATTGTGGATTTTTTCCCAAGAAAATGCAATTGAGATGAGAAACATCCAAGAATAAAATTGGGGAAAAGCCAGCGACAAATCCTGGAAGAAAACTAAAGAGCAAAGAAAATACGGCGAATAAAGTCTCAACATAATTATACATAGACTCATACATGAAAGATAAACAACATGACTGGTTCAACTACTCTCATACATGCAACGAAACATCATGACTCGTATGACTACATCCGTACATCATCCGGACGACTGCGAATACCCAAAGATACTACTGCTCTGCTGGTGTTGCAGCGTCCTCCCCTGAAGTGGTCTCGGATCCCGAACTGACGTGGTTAACGGAAACCTCCGGGTTAAAGGTAACACGACGGCGCTGCCTCGAGGGCTCTCCCTCAGGGGCAGGGGTAGGATGAAGCATCGGGGCTACAGGAGTAGCGAGAAGTGAGACCCACTCGGTAGGAGAACTGAGAGGGTTCACGGCCGAGACACCCGTGCTACTCGGAGTAGTAACCGGCGAGATAGGGGAACTAGAACTGACTGGAATGTAAGGGGTAAATCCCAGAGAAGATGGAGTAGTGGTGGATCTAGAAGTGAATAAAGTAGCGGCTAAAGCAGTACAGGCATGAGTGAGCTCTCGAGCCAGCTCGTGGATCATGAGGTAGCTAGCAGTGACATAACGAGCAAGGTGGCTAGCAACACTATCAGACTCCGGATCAATGAGAGCGAAACGGACACGACCGTTGTCGTGGAGAGATGGGTAGTAATAGAAACCTGGGTGGTTCAGCATTCGGACCTCGTTGTAGCGAAGCTCAACAAGGACCTCGAATGCAGCAAACTGGACAGCCTAAGAAGCAGTGGAGGTGTAACCGCTCTGAGAAGTACGAGTGTAAGAGCTGGAATCGAAACTAGTGCGCAGAGTGACCACCGCGTGATACTCATACACTAAATCAGCTAGATGCTCCCGGTACACACGGTAGACTGGGTTGTCTCTGAGAGGGTACAGCCGACGCCACATGTTGCCAAGGAGGTGCGGTGACGTGTACGGCATCAGCTGCAACTGGCACGGATACGGCACCGGAGCGATCTACACCCACAACCATTAGCAGGTTAGCATAAAAAATATAAACCGTATGCATGCAATGCAACAATCAGCATAAATTACTATCGGCACTCAACTTAAACGCGTATCTAACGTCCAGTTAACACGTCGCAGTCTAGCGTGGCCTACAGTCAGCGTGGCTCTGATGCCAAGCGTTGTTGCACCCCAGCTCAGAGCGACCATTTTACCATGCATTGCCAGCCCAGAGACCATGTCTTCTGGCAACACACAACATCTTGGTACAGAAAACAACCGCTTTATTGATGCTAGCGGAACAGAGTTTATATTACAACAGATGTCGAGGCCAAGCGGCACACCCGGTGCTGCAGAACAATATGTACTTTATTTAGTGAACATAAAGGGGCCTCGATCAGGACAACTACGTGGCAGCGGAATAGCGTCGTAACGGAAGCTCCATGTCATAGGGACACTGATGTGGACACGTTCTAGACTCGAGCAGCGCTCCTGTCCAACGAGACTTTCCTGAAATCTGGCATGACACGCCAGGTCAGTACATTGAATGTACTTGCAAGCTCACAATAGGCATAATCATCATGGCAAACAATATCTTGATACTAAACCAATTATTAATAATGCAACACTACATGTCAACCATGCTGTGGTCAAGCACGAACGTCCCTCGGGACAACTTACCAACCGTGATTATTTCCGGATCACAAACAAACCACCAACATGGTCTTAACATGAGTAACTCGTGATCCTTACGGCGATCACAACCACGACCAATATCTGGTCCCGAATATCTCGATGGCCCTTCTGCCATCCTCAATAATGCAAAGTTCATAGCTTAGTGTGCGGATTTTATTAAACATTGACTCATGGTAGGACCTACTACAAGGTGTCCATGACCGTGGACTCGGCTATCGATAGATTAGACACTCTGCAGAGGTAGCACACTATACGCACACCATGGAACCCATGGCCTCGCACTCCCATTCGGGTGGACCAACGGCATTCCGACAAAACCCTTCCATTGCCATGACACTCTCCCGGCCACTCCGACCCAATCCCCAATGGGCTAGTCCTGGGTGGCCCCATGTCTACCAAAGATACACCGACCACCATCGTGGCCAAAACAATCCCACTCGGGGACCCGGTACCATAATCTCAACAACAGGCACACAAGGTTATGCCTGCTTACCGGGCCAGGGTGAGCATGACACAACCTTCCCTAGTTGCAGGCACCAGCTAGAGGCAATGTCAATGGACCGAATCAAGGCCTTCCCAAAAAGGCAAATGTGGCTGCACTGGGAAAAACTCGATTCAGCGGCACCATGACCCAGTCAACATTATATTCAAGTTGAGTTATAATCATGTTCAACTTAAGATGAAAATGACCGGTGTCATAGCATGCCATGAAATGCAAAACTACACATGCATCACTTAATATTGAAAAAGACCGATTGTCATCCGTATACACACTAGGCATAAACATCAGTAACTCATATTACTTTGCTGATCAATATAACTCACATATTAACCAAAATATTATGTAGCAAGTTTTATAATTTTATCATGCAAGAACGTAACTCCGAATAATTTCTCACGTGAATAATAAAGATTTTCCCACAAAAAATTCCAAATTTCTTTCCCATCCAAGTTAGGTTCAAACATTCTGCAAGTCAAGTAAAATGACTAAACAAGTACTTCACAAAATATTTTCTTAGCAATTTTTTTTAACATGTTACTTAAGGAAAGAGAATAACTTTAAATAATTACTAGCATGCATAACAAAATCATTACTATCATCACCACAAATAAATCTTAACTTGGTTCTACCAACTAAACTAATTTCAACATTCCGTAAATCAAGCGTAATAACTCACAAACATTTAACAGAATAAAAATAACATAATAGTTATTTAAATGCATGGATTAATCATTTCATTCAAGTAAGAAAATCACAAATATTGAAATAACACCATGAAAATGTTGTTGTGGCTTGCCTTAGTGCACATGAGGTTCACAAGCCTTCTGGTGATCCTCAAGACAAGCCTCACCCTCTGAAAATAAATTTAAACACAAAAAGCAAATATCAAGAACACTTTTGAAAATCACCAGAAATTCTAAATATCTTAGGAAAATCTCATCTTTGGTGAGCTGCTAAATTTCTTTTCAAAGAACACAATGCAAAAAGAATCAATTCATTTGGACTTATGGTTGAAGAGTTATGACTGTTTGAAGTGTTCTGTAAATTCAATTGAATTTGAATATAAGTAAACAGCTGAGGGGGGTGACGTCGAAGGCGTAAAACCTCAGGGCGCCACCACTCGTACCGCTTCGCGCGTGTATAGAGTGACTGACTAGCGGGCCCCGCTAGACAGGTGGGGGAAAAGGGGAGAAGGAAACAGAGGAGTTCGCGGCTTCGCCGGAGCTCTCGCTGACAACTAGGGATTCTTGTCCAAAACGAGAGGGAGGGATTTAGAGAGGGGACGGTGGCGCACCTGCCCGTGCCCGTAGCGTAGCTAGGGGTGGTCCGACGGCGTCGGAATCAAGCTCGCAAGCGGAGGCAGAACACGGTGGTTGCCGGAGTTGAGGAAGACGGCGAACGGAGGCCACTCCAGGGGCTCCAAGCGGGCGAGACGGGCTCACCGGAGAGAGGCGGAGGCCCTGGAGGGGTCGCCCAGGCCTGGGAGGGCTAGAGCTACCGAGGCGACCAGAGGGGGTCACCGGCGAGTTCGAGCTCGGGGACGGCGGACCGAGGCCTGTCCAGCTCAGCTACGGCTTCCTACGCGATTGTGGAGTGTGTGTGAGTGCACTACTAGGGAAAAGCCTATACACAGAATCTTACCGGCAGCGCGCTTTAAAATCAGGCGCTGCTGCTAAGTAGCAGTACGCGGGTTTTTAACCCTCGCTACTACTAAGTTGATAGCAGTAGCGCTGGTTTTTTACCCTCACTACTGCTAAGCGGTCTCTACCGTGCCCCCCGGGACATGCCATAGTAGTAGCGCGGGTTTTTAACCCTCGCTACTACTAAGTTGATAGTAGTAGCACTGGTTTTTACCCCTCGCTACTATTAAGCAGTCTCTACCGTGCCCCTGGGCCATGCCGTAGTAGTAGCGAGGGTTATAAACCCGCGCTACTACTAAGTTTTTACCCCTCGCTACTACTAAGAGGTGTCAACCGTGCCCCTTTGGGACATGCCATAGTAGTAGCGAGGGTTAAAATCCCTCGCTACTACTAAAGGTCCCATTTTGAAACACTACCCCCCCCTGTGGATCTCCTTTTCGATTTTGTAAAAAGCAAAAGAAAATGATAAAAACTTCAAAAATTAAAATCCTTCGAGATGTAGTTATGTTACTACATCTACTAGTTAGGTAAATTTAAAAACTTAAATTTGGACATGTTTTGCAAAAAGTGTAGGGAAAATGTAAAACGGCTATAATTTTTGCGTACGATGTCAGAAAAAAATGTATAATATATCAAAATGTTCAGCACGAAAATCCGCATACGATGGAGATGGCCTACGGCTTGTTTGCAAACTTTTAGAATCCTCAAATTCTAAAAGGAAAAAAAGTTATGCTCAAATTTCAGTTTTTTTTAATTTTGGTCAAATCTGGTCAAACTGTGGTCAAACTACTTATTCAAGAAGTATTAGTGTTACTAAATAATTATTCAAGAATATTAGTGTTACTAAATAATTATTTCAGTTTTTTTGGAATTTTGGTCAAATCTGGTCAAACTGTGGTCAAACTCCTTATTCAAAAATATTAGTGTTACTAAACAATTATTGTTTTTTAGAACAATAGTTTTAAACTCAAACAGCGAAATGTGTGACTTCATGCTCAAGCTAAACTCCCAAGGGTTAATAGGATTGACATCTTACTATTGTCAGGAAAACAACAAGTGCAGACTTGGAATCGAGGGAGAATAGAACTCGGAAGTTAAGTGTAACGCCCTCGATGCGGCTATATCTCCCACGTGTCGAAGCACGACTTAGAGGCATAACCGCATTGAAAGCAATGTCACAAGTGAGGTAATCTTCGCAAACAACCCATGTAATACAATAAGGGAAAAGATACATAGTTGGCTTACAATCGCCACTTCACACAATTACATGAATAAAGCATTACAACATCCAAAACAATTCAAGGTCCGACTACGGAACCAAAATAAAAGAAGAACCCCAAATGCAACACGGTCCCCGATCGACCCCAACTGCGCTCCACTACTGATCAACTAGAACGAAATGACACAAAGGCCAAGATCTTCATCGAGCTCCTTTCTTGAGCTTGGTTGCGTCATCTGCAAGGACTCATCGGCACCTGCAAGCTGGTTTTGGAAGTATCTGTGAGTCACGGGGACTCAGCAATCTCGCACCCTCGCGATCAAGACTATTTAAGCTTATAGGTAAGGCAAGGTATATGTGTGGAGCTGCTGCAAGCGATTAGCATATATGGTGGCTAACATACGCAAAAGAGAGCGAGAAGAGAAGGCAAAGCACGTTCGAGAAATCTATGATCAAGAAGTGATCCTAAAACAACCTACGTCAAGCTTAACTCCAACACCGTGTTCACTTCCCAGACTCCGCCGGAAAGAGACCATCACGGTAACACACACGATTGATGTATTTTAATTAAGGTCAACTTCAGGTTTTCTACAACCAGACGTTAACAAATTCCCATCTGCCCATAACCGCGGGCACGGCTTTCGAAAGTTCAAATCCCTGCAGGGGGTCCCAACTTAGCCCATGACAATCTCTCACGGTCAACGAAGGAATAGACCTTCTCCCGAGACGTTCCGATCAGACTCGGTACCTCGGTTCTTCAAGACACTTCGACAAGTTGAAACAAATCAAGCAACATCGCCCGAATGTGCCGACAAATCCCGATAGGAGCTGCACATATCTCGTTCTCAGGGCACACTCAGATGAGCGCTCCATACAACTAAAACCAGCCCTCGAGTTTCCCCGAGGTGGCGCTGCAAGGGGCTCTAGTTTGGACCAACACTCAGAGGAGCACTGGCCCGGGGGGGTAAAATAATGATGACCCTTGGGCTGGCCGACCCATGGGAAAGAAAAGACTAGGTGGCGAATGGTAAAACCAATGTTGGGCATTGCTGGAGGAGTTTTATTCAAGGCGAACTGTCAAGGGGGTCCCATTATTACCCAACCGCGTAAGGAACACAAAATCCAGGAACATAACACCGATATGACGGAAACTAGGGCGGCAAGAGTGGAGCCAAACACTACACATAAGGCCGAGCCTTCCACCCTTTATCAAGTATATAGATGCATTAATTAAATAAGATATATTATGATATCCCAACAAGTAAACATGTTCCAACAAGGAACAACATCTCCATGTTCCAACAAGGAACAAACTTCAATCTTCACCTGCAACTAACAACGCTATAAGAGGGGCTGAGCAAAGCGGTAACATAGCCAAACAAGGGTTTGCTAGGACAAGGTGGGTTAGAGGCTTGGTTCAACAATATGGGAGGCATGATAAGCAAGTGGTAGGTATCGCAGCATAGGCATAGCATAAGAGCGAGCAACTAGCAAGCAAAGATAGAAGTGATTTCGAGGGTAGGGTCATCTTGCTTGAAATCCCGCAAGGAAGAAGAACGAGTCCATGAAGAAGATAAACGGACATAGTCGAACGGATCCTCACAAACGCGACGTTACCGGAACCAACCCGAAGAAGCAACACCGGAAAAGAAGCAAACAACGTAGTAAACAACCACCACATAATCATGGCATGCTGCACAATCAAGTATGATGCATGTCCGGTTTAATGAAGCATGGCATGGCAAAGTGCACAAGCAATTCTACAAATTAAGTGGAGCTCACTATGCAACGAGTTGCATATTGACGAAACACCGCAACACATTATTTAGTTCGATATCGTTTATGTACCCAACAATATTAAATGTTCTTAGCATGACACAAGGTGAAGCAAAGTAAAACTACCTATCTAGTCAAGTTTAAATGAGGCCGGAAACAACAAACAACAAGTCCGGAAACTCCTCATGCGCAAATTTTAAGGTTTGGTACTGTTCTGCCCTAAACACAATTTTAAAGTTATTTAAACATGAAAAACAAGTACACCATGTTAAACTAGGCATTTTTCTACCCCATTTACATAAAAAGTTTATTAAATTCGGAGTTACGGTTATTTAGTTATGACATAAATCATTTTAACATGGCATAGGAGAAAATTTAAACAACCATCATTTTAAACATTTTAAACATGGGTGAAAGTGACATATTATGAAACTAGATGAAAAACTAAGCAAGTTTCATATACAAAGTTTTTACATGTGATGCTCCATTTGTGAGATATTAAATGCATCAAGTTTAGGGGCTGATCTGCAAAAGTGCAATTCCCTGGAAAAAAATAGGAAAACACTCTATGTAAAAAAACGATACGGGCCAGATCTGGTTGGCCCATGAGAGGAAAGGATAGGAGCTTCTCACATCGTGCCAAGCACAGTCGATGGAGGAGTGGGCCGGCTTGAGCTGGGGTCAACGTGCGAAGGGGAGGCGTTGGGCTGCGCGAGCGAAGCAGAGGGAGGAGGTCGAGGCTCGGTCAACACGGGCAGGACTCGTTGATTGACTCGCTCGCTACTACTCGACAGGAAGTAGAGCCACGGCGGCACGGCTGCTCGCCAGAGACGAAGGGAGGCGGAGACGGCGGATCTGGACGGAGGGGGGTGGATGCAGGTGAAGAAGCTCCAGGCGGAGAAGGATCCATGGGGTGGCGGCGTCCTTGGACGGGCGGTGGCCATGCTTCGGTCCCTGACAGAGAGAAACGGGAGAGGGGAGTGTGTGGTCAAGAGAGACAATCAGAGGGAGGAGGAGAGGAAACAGGGCGGCGGCTACTCATCTCCGACGAGGTCGGAGCTCCGGCGAGGCCTGGTGGCCGGAGCTGCGATGTGAGGCGGCAGGGTCCATCTGGATCAGGAGGAGCTCGGGCACGGGCACGAGGGCAGCGGCGGAGCAGTGGCTTGCGGGGGCTCCTCTCTTCTCGATGGAGCTCGGGAACGAAGGCACGGGGAGTAGCGGGGAGGTGCCTGGGTTCAAATCCGGCAAGGGGAGTCGCGGATTGGAGCTCGGGACGCTCGGCGCGCGATGAGCTCCTGCAGGACACGGGCACGAGAAAAGGGGTCAGGGAGGAAAACGGGGAAAGAGAAGAAAGAGCAGGGGCGCACGGCGACCTGCGGAGCTTCGGCGAGGCGTTCGTCCCTGGTTCGTTCGAAGAGGCGAGGCGCTGGGGTCGGCCGATGCTCTGCTCGGTGGTACTCTGTCCGGGGCTCTCGGGAGGAGGAGGTTGCGGGAATGGGTGGATCGAGGGGAGGAGAAGGTTGGTCCGGTGCTGAAAATGAGGGAGTTGGTCGGGATCAACTGGGAATGGGTGGATGGATCTCGGAGGATCCCGATGAAGAGAGAGGCGGCGGCGAGGAGGATTGGTGGATTGGACAGGATAGGCTAGGGTTTGACTGTTTATTTATAGTATTGGATTTTTGGTTAGGGACTATCTGGAGACTTCGATCAAAATCGGACGGTCGCGAATAAAATAGCTAGGGAGTCCAAATAAGAAAACGGTGACGTTTTGTAGATGTTTGGGGATGATCCGGACATGACGGTAGCGATAGTCCAGGTCGGGTTCGGGACAGCTTTCGGGCGCGCGCGCGAGGAGGGCTGCGGGCTGACGAGAGAGGTTAGGTTGGACATGGCGGTAGGTAGTGGGCTGTGTAGACGTTCTCGATCTGAGAGAAGAGAAGAGAGGGAGGCCCAGCGACTGTTTCCGGAGACCGAAAACGTCCGACGATTTGACCGACTATAATGCCGCTATAGTTTAACGGTTGGGCTATCAAACGAACTCCGAATGTGATGAAACTTGATAGGCGGTCTATCTACACTGAAATAAGACCACACGCCAACTTTCAACCCATTCCGAGAACATTTTCCGGCCACTTATAAAGTACTATTTCGGACATGCTGCGGGCGCGTGCAAGTGTGGTTGGGCTCAGATCGGACAACGGACGGAACTGGGGGAACCCGGACTGATGCAGGTTTTGAAAACATGATGATGCAATGCACATGATGACATGACAAGACACAGCACGCGAGCAAAAGACATGGCAACGTCGGCGAATAACTGGAAGACACCTGGCGCAATGGTCTCGGGGCGTCACAACACTCCACCACTACGAGAGGATCTCGTCCCGAGATCTAGAATGGCACCGGAGGAAAAAAACCGAAGAGAAAGAGAAGAGGTAAAACTAAGTTGCTTCTTTGACAAACGAGTGAAACCAAAGAACCTTGAGAGGTTGAACAAATTCGAGAAATGAATACAACGAAGGTGAACAAGGTCGAAAACACTCCGTTAGAAAAGAGGGACAAAGAACATTGCGAAAAAAAAAACCTTGAGGTTGAAGGGCAAGATATATATTGAAACCACTCCGGTTAAGTCAAGATAGAGAAGGATTAAGAATGATATAATTTGAGCAGCACTCCGTCTGAGAAGGGACGCAAAACTTGATAAGATGAGAGAACTTGAAAAGAGGGCACGACACTCCGGTAAAATGGATAACACGAAAAGACCATGATCCTGACAAGAACAAGAAGAAGGTTTGAAGAGAGCAACATCACAATGCCTCCGGAAGAAGTGAGAGAATGGAACTGAATGAACGGGGGAGAAAAACAAGGTCTTGAGAGAGCACGCTTACACCAAAAGCTAGAACTAAGTTGTTGGGTTATCAACAACGAAAAGGATAAGCTTGATGTGGTCTTATGGAATACATCTCAAATTATGAGGTGGCAACCTGCCACTCACGGGAAGAAGAATTGGATTGATATGAACAAGGAGACAAGAAATTTATCTCCCCGGGAGGATAATGAAGAACTTGGGTCATTATAAGCACCATAGATAGCAACAATCCTTAGAGACAGCTTTGGTGAAATATAACCCAAGATAACTCAAATGACGAGATTGATGGATTTAAAATATCTCATCCTTGACAACATGTGAATCATGAAACATGAACTCAAATTATCAAGAATGACATAATACCACCTCTATTGATACGGAAGGAAGAATTGCACTCTGGATTGCAAGATGAAGAAACTTAAGCTCCTTAGAAAAGAATCTCAATGAACACTTGGAGAAGGGATATAAATCCTTGATGGACCACCATGTAGAGCCTCCATGAAAAAAAACGCCGGTAACAAAAGGATGATCAAACGAAAAGGAAAAAGAAGTTGAAAACACAAGGTGAAGCCTTGCGATGATTTAAATGAATCTCCGTGGTGATGTAATTGGGAGAGCTAGGAACTCTGGGAAAAGGAAAGATAAAGCACTTGAACCCAAGAATTTAATCATCGTGAACAAACTCCGGAAGAAAAGATTAACATATGGATGAAACAAGAATAAGAATTACATTATGCTTAACCTTCACCAATCTAATTGATGACAAGCAACGGATTTGGCATACTACTTATTCTCATAGAAAGGATTAAGATGGATATAGCACAAACTTGAGAAGGTCTTCAACGAATCACCGGTAGAATTAAGAAACAACGAATGAATTGATATGATAACGAATGACGAGAACTGTTGAACGAACCACCGTAAGAATTAAAAAAATGAATGAAGAGAAGATAAAGAAAACACCGGGAAGAATTAGCAAATGAATGAAGATGCTTGAGAGAATCTAGATACATGAGAACGAAGGGATCACGACTGATTAGAGATCACTTGAACGATGCACCGGTAAGATTTCGAGAAGGAGAGCTGAAAGCTGAGAATGATGGGCTCCGGAGTTTCAAACTGAAAAGGCTCTTGAACTGCTCCGGATAGGTGAAAAGAATTTTCACAATCCAAAAAACAACTATGAGAGGATGGCAACAAGCTAGCGCCATGAATCTTGAAGAGAATGGATAAGATATAAGAGGAACTCTTCTTCGGTCTTGAAAATCCGAGAATGACGACGGGAAACACCACCAAGAATTGTTGAGATACTCCGGGATGAAGAAGAATGGAAAAGTTGAACCAACAATGAAAAGAATTTGAAAGATCTTGGAGAAATACATTTGGCTGATGGTAAATCATTCTTACGTCAAACTTCGAAAAGAATTTTAGAATACCTCCGAGAAAATAAGAAGAGTCAGTTAAGATCCTGGGAAAAGACCTATGGGTTAGGGCCCACTCAAAAGATACACCGTTGAACAATTTGAAGGAGAGATTGCACCGGTTGAATTAAATGGCTTGAATGAGATAACATTCTCGAAAGATCTTGAATGAATGCAGAGTGGAAAAACGAATCTTCGAGATATCTTCAGCACTCCGGAATAATTAAATAGCGAGAAGTGAATGAATATGAGGTGCATCGGCATGCGAAGGTATTTGAAACGAGGAAAAAAGGGATATGATCAACACCAAAGCTTGATTAGAAACCACCGGAGATGAAAAGAACGAAGAAAGATGAACCTGAAGCTCCGTTAGGATCTTCAAGAGAATCACCGGATAAGAACATTGAAGGAAAAGAATGGAGAGACTTCACAACAATAATATAGATACTCGATTAAGAAATCTGAGTCCTTGAAGAAAAAGGGTGGGTGGGTGGGACAACAAAGACAACTTGGGATGGATGAAACGAACACCGTTGAGAAAAACTAATACTTGATCTTGCGGATGTTGAAATGATCGGATCCACTTGAAGAGAAACACACCGGTTAAAAAGGATTGACAAAACAATCTTGATGATCAAGAAGGATTGGTATTCACATCGGAGTATGAGAACACCATTTGGGGAAGGTATGGAATCAACACTTGACTTTGAAGCAACTCGAATACCACAACTCAAAAACAAAAACAAAGCATTGGCTTTCAATATAAGCCGGAACAAACATATGATGGAAATTTCGTCCGAAGTTTTCGTGGTGGGGCCTACACGGGCTCGATCGTATAGCACCATCATGTACAAGGCAGTGCACATGACATACGAAGCGTCCCCGAGTCGGCATAGCCAAGGACTCTTTAAGACAAAACGAGACCACTGTAAAACCGACCATGAATAGGCGGACCACTAGACGTCGAACCCCAATTTCATATCATAATCCGTTTGAAAGATATCCTAAGAGCTACTTGAATTCCCACTTATAAACTCCCGAAACTTTCCCAGTTATGCAATCAGGTGTTGGGGATACAGGGGAAGCATAATATCTCACACCAAATCTAGCAAATCCTACATCCAGCTGTATCCATCCTTCAACACATAACCAAGAAACCTTCAGAAATCATCTACCTCAACCTTCGAAAAGCATCCGTTATACAAGTTATGGCAGTACTCCCGAACTCCCGCCCCAGTACTGGGTGGCGTCCAGGTTATCTCACCAACGAACTGCATAAAAGAGATTTTTGATGTCGGCGTACTAAACTCAGGTATTCCAGAACTGCAACGATAAAATTATGATGACAACACCTCGGAGCTCAACTCCCCGGGACACTTCCACAAAACCCCTGACAGGAGGCACAAAGACAATGTTCTCATCATAAAACCATCGGAACAATTCCAAGATACCCGCGTGATCCTAAATTTTTTTTAGTGAAATTTGAGAAGAGAAGAGTCAAAACTCCACGTCAGGATGCCTTACCTGAGCGATGAAGGGACTGGGGAGTAAAAAGAATTCCTAAGCTCTCCGATATATAATTCCTAAATGACTCAAAACATTTTTCTAGACACAACTCGGCCGCTAATAATGATCAAGCAATGGAGCTCCTAAGGTCGGGGAAGGCTCTGATTACCAACTTGTAACGCCCTCGATGCGGCTATATCTCCCATGTGTCGAAGCACGACTTAGAGGCATAACCGCATTGAAAGCAATGTCGCAAGTGAGGTAATCTTCGCAAACAACCCATGTAATACAATAAGGGAAAAGATACATAGTTGGCTTACAATCGCCACTTCACACAATTACATGAATCAAGCATTACAACATCCAAAACCAATCAAGTTCCGACTACGGAACCAAAATAAACGAAGAACCCCAAATGCGACATACGCAAAAGAGAGCGAGAAGAGAAGGCAAAGCACGTTCGAGAAATCTATGATCAAGAAGTGATCCTAAAACAACCTACGTCAAGCATAACTCCAACACCGTGTTCACTTTCCGGACTCCGCCGGAAAGAGACCATCACGGTAACACACACGGTTGATGTATTTTAATTAAGGTCAACTTTAGGTTTTCTACAACCGGACGTTAACAAATTCCCATCTGCCCATAACAATGGGCACGACTTTCGAAAGTTCAAATCCCTGCAGGGGGTCCCAACTTAGCCCATGACAAGCTCTCATGGTCAACGAAGGAATAGACCTTCTCCCGAGACGTTCCGATCAGACTCGGTACCTCGGTTCTTCAAGACACTTCGACAAGTTAAAACACATCCCGATAGGAGCTGCACATATATCGTTCTCAGGGCACACTCAGATGAGCGCTCCATACAACTAAAACCAGCCTTCGAGTTTCCCCGAGGTGGCGCTGCAAGGGGCTCTAGTTTGGACCAACACTCAGAGGAGCACTGGCCCGGGGGGTAAAATAATGATGACCCTTGGGCTGGCTGGCCCAAGGGAAAGAAAAGGCTAGGTGGCGAATGATAAAACCAATGTTGGGCATTGCTGGAGGAGTTTTATTCAAGGCGAACTGTCAAGGGGTTCCCATTATTACCCAACCGCGTAAGGAACGCAAACGGAAACTAGGGCGGTAAGAGTGGAACAAAACACTACGCAGAAGGCCGAGCCTTCCACCCTTTACCAAGTATATAGATGCATTAATTAAATAAGATATATTATGATATCCCAACAAGTAAACATGTTCCAACAAGGAACAACATCTCCATGTTCCAACAAGGAACAAACTTCAATCTTCACCTGCAACTAACAACGCTATAAGAGGGGCTGAGCAAAGCGGTAACATAGCCAAACAAGGGTTTGCTAGGACAAGGTGGGTTAGAGGCTTGGTTCAACAATATGGGATGCATGATAAGCAAGTGGTAGGTATCACAGCATAGGCATAGCATAAGAGCGAGCAACTAGCAAGCAAAGATAGAAGTGCTTTCGAGGGTATGGTCATCTTGCCTAAAATCCCGCAAGGAAGAAGAACGAGTCCATGAAGAAGATAAACGGACATAGTCGAACGGATCCTCACAAACGCGACGTTACCGGAACCAACCCGAAGAAGCAACACCGGAAAAGAAGCAAACAACATAGTAAACAACCACCACATAATCATGGCATGATGCACAATCAAGTATGATGGATGTCCGGTTTAATGAAGCTTGGCATGGCAAAGTGCACAAGCAATTCTACAAATTAAGTGGAGCTCACTATGCAACGAGTTGCATATTGACGAAACACCACAACACGTTATTTATTTCGATCACTTTTATATACCCAACAATATTAAATGTTCTTAGCATGACACAAGGTGAAGCAAAGTAAAACTACCTATCTAGTCAAGTTTAAATGAGGCCAGAAACAACAAATAACAAGTCTGGAAACTCCTCATGCACAAATTTTAAGGTTTGGTACTGTTCTGCCCTAAACACAATTTTAAAGTTATTTAAACATGAAAGACAAGCGCACCATGTTAAACTAGGCATTTTTCTACCCCATTTACATAAAAAGTTTATTAAATTCGGAGTTACGGTTATTTAGTTATGACATAAATCATTTTAACATGGCATAGGAGCAACTTTAAACAACCATCATTTTAAACATTTTAAACATGGGTGGAAGTGACATATTATGAAACTATATGAAAAACTAAGCAAGTTTCATATACAAAGTTTTTACATGTGATGCTCCGTTTGTGAGATATTAAATGCATCAAGTTTAGGGGCTGATCTGCAAAAGTGCAATTCCCTGGAAAAAAATAGGAAAACACTCTATGTAAAAAAAACGATACGGTCTGGATCTGGTTGGCCCATCAGAGCAAAGGACAGGCGCTTCTCACATCGGGCCAAGCACAGTCGTTGGAGGAGTGGGCCGGCTTGAGCTGGGGTCAACGTGCGAAGGGGAGGCGTTGGGCTGCACGAGCGAAGCAGAGGGAGGAGGTCGATGCTCGGTCAACACGGGCAGGACTCGTCGATTGACGCGCTCGCTACTAATCGACAGGAAGCAGAGCCGCGGAGGCACGGCTGCTCACCAGAGACGAAGGAAGGGAAGCGGAGACAGCGGATCTGGACGGAGGGGGGTGGATGCAGGTGAAGAAGCTCCAGGCGGAGAAGGATCCATGGGGTGGCGGTGTCCTTGGACGGGCGGTGGCCATGCTTCGGTCCCTGACAGAGAGAAACGGGTGAGGGGAGTGAGTGGTCAGGAGAGATAATCAGAGGGAGAAGGAGAGGAAACAGGGCGGCGGCTACTCATCTCCGACGAGGTCGGAGCTCCGGCGAGGCCTGGTGGCCAGAGCAGCGACGTGAGGCGGCGGGGTCGATCTGGATCGGGAGGAGCTCGGGCATGGTCACGAGGGCAGCGGCGGAGCAGTGGCTTGCGGGGGCTCCTCTCTTCTCGATGGAGCTCGGGAACGAGGGCACGGGGAGTAGCGGGGAGGTGCCTGGGTTCAAATCCAGCAAGGGGAGTCGCGGATTGGAGCTCGGGATGCTCGGCGCTCGATGAGCTCCCGCAGGACACGGGCACGAGAAAAGGGTCAGGGAGGAAGAGGGGGAAAGAGAAGAAAGAGCAGGGGCGCACGGCAACCTACGGAGCTCCGGCGAGGCGTTCGTCCCTAGTTCGTTCTAAGAGGCGAGGCGCTGGGGTTGGCCGATGCTCTGCTCGGTGGTACTCTGGCCGGGGCTCTCGGGAGGAGGAGGTTGCGGGATTGGGTGGATCGAGGGGAGGAGAAGGTTAGTCCGGTGCTGAAAATGAGGGAGTTGGTCGGGATCGACTGGGAATGGGTGGATGGATCTGGGAGGATCCCGATGAATAGAGTGGCGGCGGCGAGGAGGATTGGTGGATTGGATAGGATAGGCTAGGGTTTGACTGTTTATTTATAGTATTGGATTTTTGGTTAGGGACTATGTGGAGCCTTCGATCAAAATCGGACGGTCGTGAATAAAATAGCTAGGGATTCCAAATAAGAAAACGGTGACGTTTTGTAGATGTTTGGGGATGATCCGGACATGACGGTAGCGACAGTCCGGGTCGGGTCCGGGACAGCTTTCGGGCGCGCGCGCGAGGAGGACCGCGGGCTGACGAGAGAGGTTAGGTTGGACATGGCGGTAGGTAGTGGGTTGTGTAGACATTCTCGAGCTGAGAGAAGAGAAGAGAGGGAGCCCCGCCGACTGTTTCCGGAGACCGAAAACGTCCGACGATTTGACCGACTATAATGCCGCTATAGTTTAACGGTTGGGCTATCAAATGAACTCCGAATGCGATGAAACTTGACAGGCGGTCTATCTACACTGAAATAAGACCACACGCCAAGTTTCAACCCATTCCGAGAACATTTTCCGGCCACTTATAAAATACTATTTCGGACATGCCGCGGGCGCGTGCAAGTGTGGTTGGGCTCAGATCAGACAACGGACAGAACTGGGGGAACCCGGACGGATGCAGGTTTTGAAAACATGATGATGCAATGCACATGATGACATGACAAGACACAACACGCGAGAAAAAGACATGGCAACGTCGGCGAATAACTGGAAGACACCTGGCGCAACGGTCTCGGGGCATCACATTAAGCGTGCTTAGGCTGGAGTAGTGAGAGGATGGGTGACCGTCCGGGAAGTTAGATGATTTGGACTGATGAGGGGTGATTGGAGATTAAATTGAGCAGTGATGAGGGTGATTACAGATTAGAGGTTAAAATAATTCAGAAATTTGAAAATTCGCGCAAAAAATTCGAAAACAAAATCCGCGGGTTAGGAGTAGCGCGGGTGGCACCCGCACTGCTGCTATACGTTAGCTGTAGCGCCTTATTAGTAGCGCCGGCCCCCGTGCTGCTAATAGGCCCAAAACCCGCGCTGCTACTAGGCTTTTCCCTAGTAGTGGTGCTGGACGGTGCTCGAGGAGGCTGGGGTGGATTCATTTATAGGCGAGCGGCGAGGGGGTTTCAAGCTCCGCCGGTGGACACCTATCCACGACGCCCGGCGACGAGCGGCGTCAGTGAGAGGGGGAGAACGCGACGTAGGTCACATGGCAACTGTGAGCGGATAGAGACGAGCACAGTATCAAGGGGAAGGCGACGAGCACAGTGTGCTCCACACTGTTGGGCTGGCCGGACCTTGCCCATGCTCGCTGCGGTGAGCGCCAGAGGGAGGTTAGTGGCGTTGAGACGAAGATGGTGGCATGGTTTGGCACACTCGGGCAGGCGAGGGAAGCAAGCACGCGCGAACAGAGCGCTCGGCGGCACTCAGAGCGCGTCGACACGCATGCCAACACCCCTAGACGAACGTGGTCACCGTGTGAACTATGACATCAGGCCGATCTAAGCATAAACTTCATGTCTGGCATGTTGTTCGTGGTAGTTTTGAGTGTTACCACGATTTGGTTTGGAACCATGTGTAGTAGGGAGGTTTTTACAAGCCAGGTAAGTTTCTGATCAGTAACTTTGAACAGTTATTGTGGTCAAACGGCTGGGAGTTAGAGGTTGTGCTCTGGAGGCTAGTCATGAGTTACTAAGGTAAAGATGCACAAGAAAGTTCAGGTCAAATGGAGCAAGTAAAATGGTAGTTGCTGTAGAAACCACCATGTCTGTCCAGAACAGAAAATATTTTCTGTAGCAAAAATATTCCAAAAAGTGAGGAAATATTTTTGCTCAGGGAGGTGCCCTAGGGTTCACAGAATATTTGTGAATTATCTCAGATTTTTCTGAGCCATAAAAATTAGGGTTGCTTTGAAGCAAACTGATCTGGCTAGGGTTTTTGAGAGAAAATGAATATTTTTCATTTAAGAAAAATATTCCAAGGATTATTTTGGGCTGGATCAGAAGAGAAATGATGATTTAGGAGGGAAGTGGAGCACTTGGGTGAAAACCAAGGATGCCCAAGTGTTTAAGTCCATATGAAAAGATTCAAAAACTCCAAGTTTCAGAAAATTTTCAAATGAAATCAAGAAAATAAGAGAGGGCAAAAACTAGGCTATCACAATGTGGATGACATACTATTGAATGGAAATGTTAAGGATTCTTGGAAAGCATAAAGGCCTACTTGAATAAGTGTTTTTCAATGAAGGACCTTGGAGAAGCTGCTTACATATTAGGCATCAAGATCTATAGAGATAGATCGAGACGCCTCATTGGTATTTCGCAAAGCACATACCTTGACAAGATATTGAAGAAGTTCAATATGGATCAGTCCAAGAAGGGTTTCTTGCTTGTATTGCAAGGTGTGAGATTGAGCATGGCTCAATGCCCGACCACGGCAGAAGATAGAGAAAAGATGAGTGTCATCCCCTATGCCTCGGCCATAGGGTCTATTATTTATGCCATGCTGTGTACCATACCTGATGTGAACCTTGTCGTAAGTTTGGTAGGAAGGTACCAAAGTAATCCCGGCATGGAACACTAGACAGCGGTCAAGAATATCCTGAAGTACCTGAAAAGGACTAAGGATATGTTTCTCATTTATGGAGGTGACGAAGAGCTCGTCGTAAAGGGTTACGTCGATGCTAGCTTTGACATAGATCTGGATGACTCCAAGTCACAAACCGGATACGTGTATATTTTGAATGGAGGGGCAGTTAGCTGGTGCAGTTGCAAGCAAAGCATCATGGCGGGATCTACATGTGAAGCGGAGTACATAGCAGCCTCGGAGGCAGCATAGGAAGCAGTCTGGATGAAGGACTTAATCAAAGACCTAGGTGTTATTCCCAATGCGTCAGGCCCAATGACTCTCTTCTGTGACAACACTGGAGCTATTTCTCTTGCCAAGGAGCCCAGGCTTCAAAGGAAGACCAGGCATATCAAGCGTCGCTTCAACTCCATTCGTGAATATATTCAAGATGGAGACATAGATATTTGTAAAGTGCATACGGATCTGAATGTCGCAGATTCATTGACTTAACCTCTTCCACGAGCAAAACATGATCAACACTAGAACTATATGGGTGTTTGATTCATCACAATGTAACTAGATTATTGACTCTAGCGCAAGTGGGAGACTGTTGGAAATATGCCCTAGAGGCAATAATAAAGTGGTTATTATTATATTTCCTTGTTCATGATAATTGTCTATTGTTCATGCTATAATTGTGTTATCCGGAAATCGTAATACATGTGTGAATACATAGACCTCAACATGTCCCTAGTGAGCCTCTAGTTGACTAGCTTGTTGATCAATAGATGGTTACAGTTTCCTGACCATGCACATTGGATGTCGTTGATAATGGGATCACATCATTAGGAGAATGATGTGATGGACAAGACCCAATCCTAAGCATACCACAAGATCGTGTAGTTCGTCTGCTAAAGCTTTTCTAATGTGAAGTATCTTTTCCTTAGACCATGAGATTGTGCAACTCCTGGATACTATAGGAATGCTTTGGGTGTGCCAAACGTCACAACGTAACTGGGTGGCTATAAAGGTGCACTACGGGTATCTCCGAAAGTGTCTGTTGGGTTGGCACGAATCGAGACTGGGATTTGTCACTCCGTGTGACGGAGAGGTATCTCTGGGCCCACTCGGTAGGACATCATCATAATGAGCTCAATGTGACCAAGGAGTTGATCACGGGATGATGTGTTACGGACGAGTAAAGAGACTTGCCGGTAACGAGATTGAACAAGGTATAGGGATACCGATGATCGAATCTCGGGCTAGTATCATACCGGTAGACAAATGGAATTGTGTACGGGATTGATTGAATCCCTGACATCATGGTTCATCTGATGAGATCATCGTGGAACATGTGGGAGCCAACATGGGTATCCAGATCCTGTTGTTGGTTATTGGCCGGAGAGATGTCTCGGTCATGTCTACATGGTTCCCGAACCCGTAGGGTCTACACACTTAAGGTTCGATGATGCTAGAGTTGTTATGGGAAATAGTATGTGGTTACCGAATGTTGTTTGGAGTCCTGGATGAGATCCCGGACATCACGAGGAGTTCTGGAATGGTCCGGAGGTGAATATTTACATATGGGAAGTCATCATACGGTCACCGAAAGTATTCAGTGGATTACCGGTATTACCGGTATTTTACCGAAGGGGTTCCGGGGTCCACCGGGAGGGTCCACCTGCCCCGGAGGGCCCTATGGGCTGTATGTGGAAGGGAACCAGCCCCTAAGTGGGCTGGGTGCCATCCCCCCTAGGGCCCGTGCGCCTAGGGTTGGGGGGATCCCTAAAGGGGGCGCCCCCTTGGCTTGGGGGGCAAGCCCCCTCCCCTTTGCCGCCGCACCCCTCTAGATCTCATCTAGAGGGACGGCCCCCTTCCCCCTTCGCCCTATAAATAGAGGGGAGGACGGAGGGCAGCAACACGTCATCCTAGGCGCAGCCCTCCCCTCTCCGACACCCCATCCTCTTCTGTTGAGCTTGGCGAAGCCCTGCCGGAGAACTGCAAGCTCCACCACCACACCGTTGTGCTGCCGGAGTTCTTCCCCAACTTCTCCTTCCCCTTGCTGGATCAAGAAGGAGGAGATGTCCCCGTGCTGTACGTGTGTTGAACACGGAGGCACCATTGTTCGGCGCTTAGATAGGAATCAACCGTGATCTGAATCGCTACGAGTACGCTCCCTCATCCGTGTCGCGATCTTCAAGGGTATGAAGATGCACTCCCCTCTCTCATTGCTAGTCTCTCCATAGATTGATCTTGGTGATGCGTAGAAATTTTTTGATTTCTGCAATGATCCCCAACAATGTATCCATTCTGCATTTACCTAAGCTGATTTGCCTTTCATGCCTAATCTACCTGTGATTATCACCTGGTCAATTGCCACTTACCACGGGATCCGCTCGCGCTGGCATGGCACTTGCGCATGGGTCCGTCCCTACAACACCGACAAATCTGAGCGGTCGAGCTCTGGCCCGCGGCATACCACGCGAGCGTCACCTCACCAGGCCCTTAGTGCCCTCACCCTTCTCTCGGAGCAAACAGTGGCCGGCCGGCAATCATAATGGCAACCCATGCCTTTCTCGTGCTAATTTGCAGGAACCTCCTGAGGTCTACAGCGGGCGGCCCCACGAGCTCCCTCTCTTTCCCATGCAATTCGCTTGCACGTTAAAAGGGGGGCTCCTGAGCATCGCGACTCAGGAGCTCTTACTGGCTCTCCAGCCCTCACCCCTGGCCTTGACCACGGCATCGCGACCTGGCAAACCTGTCGTGGTTCTAAGACTGACAGTAGAAAGGGGGGTCGGTATGGAGAGGCAAGATCTCAGCTATGGTGAAGGTGTACACATGAGATTTACGAGTTCAGGCCCTTCGCCGAGGAAGTAATAGCCCTACGTCTCGGTTCCCGGAGGCGGTCGACTGGATTATATGTGCGTGGTGTTACAGGGGGTGCGAACGCTTGTCCTAGAGGAGGGGGTGGCTTATATAGAGTGCGCCAGGACCCCAGCCATCCTCCATTACAAGGGGCTTAATGTACATGAAGTAGGGGCGTTACTGATAACGCCAGCCTTAAGTGCTATTAATGACCTTAAAGACTACGGAGTGAACGCCTGACCGTTGCAATGCTGGGTGACTCCTGGCCTTTAGTAGGTCGAGTGATTCCTCATATGGTCGAGTGACAACAGGTAGGAGGGGTACCCGAGTGATATGATTGGTCGAGTGGATTGCACTCGACACGTTTGACTGAGGGTTCTTCGTTGCCTCTTGGACTTCTTATCTTCTAGGGTAGTGACCTTGGGTAGGACGTATAGGTCAGGCCTATGACCCTACCCCAGGTCTGTATCCTCATCAGTAGCCCCCAGATGGATTAAGGTTTGAGTGGAAAGTAGGTTGAAGTTGAACTTTTTCCGAGCTTTGTGTCTCGCGAGTGTTTTATGCAGGATGGAAGGCTTAGGTTGGTACTTCAGCCTTGATTCAGTCGCCTTGATCCATTCAGAGAGTTGCCGACTGAACTTGTAGCATCATATGCCGAGTGCTGTCTTGGGGTGCAGAATCTTTGGCGCGATTGATAGCAGGGTATCCCGGATTTCACGGGATACGAAATTTTGGGGAAGTGCGCGGGACGGGGCGCGCCGAAGTAAGAGGGGCGGATAAACAGTAGTGCCTCGATCTCCGTGCCAACTTTTTCGCCACGTACATTGCGTGCGACTGTTGCGGGATTTGACAGGATCGCTCGGTCCCATGCGTCAGCCCCTCGGAAGCGGCCCTTTATAAGGTGATGGAGTCGAGGCGCATGCACTGTTCGCGTTTGTTTTTCTTTCTTCTTCCTCTACCTTCTCCACCGCATCCGGCTCCTCTACTCTCGACGCTGCCGCTCCGCCACCATGGTGAAAGACAAGACGGCGGTGCTAGAATGCGCGAAGAAGGCCACGGGGGCTGCGAAGGGCAAGAAGCAAAACCGCGGGTCGTAATCGTGCTCGGGGTTGCCGCCAGGCTGGATCCAGGGCGATCGGATCCAGTCTTCGCTCCGGCAGGAGAATCTGTACAAGCTGCTGGAATCCGGGCTAATCACCAAGGGTGCGGCAAGGCTGCCTGAGAGGGAGATGGAGCCGCAGCCTCGACCGGGTGAGTGTGTACTTCTTGCCACCCATGTCGACCGGGGCTTCTCGCTTCCTCCGCACCCCTTCTTCCGGGGCTTCTTGAATTTCTTCAGTGCCCAACTCCGTCATTTTTCTCCAATACCATCACGTACCTTGCCGCGTTCATGTCGATGTGTGAAAACTTTTTGGGGTGTCGACCGCACTGTGGTCTTTTCAAACATATTTTCACCATCCGTTCCCAGTCGGTGAAAAAAGCGAAAACGAGTGACGGAAAACCCATGTCATTCAGATGTGTGGGGGTTTGGGTATCCAGAAGAGGCAGAGGAGTTCTTTCCCTTCCATGACTCTACCTGAGTCTGTTAGGGGCTGGCAGTCGACCTGGTTCTACTGCCAAGACCTCCCAACTCCAGGTCAGTAGACCTGCCTTCCCCACTTCACTTTTGACCATGTCCAAACTCCTTCTTCACTAAAAGCGACTGCTGCTGAGAACATGGAGACGAAGATGCTGGTTGAGAAAGTGGTCCAACTGATCAATCAGGGTGTCACTGGCATGCACCTGCTGGAAGTATTCCTCAGTCGACGGATCCAGCCTCGTTAGGCACGTGACCATCCCATGTGGCTGTACTCTGCGGTTGACGACACCGCTCGTGTTCATCCAGAGGAAGTTCCAGCCAAGACCGTGGCCATGTGGTTGAAGAGCATTACAGGCAACCAGGACAACCCTAGAGGGGCCAGGAGAGTCGTCCCCTACAATGACGACAATCAGCCTAACAAGGTATGTTCTTTATTCTGACTGCCTTTGCATGCACATTCTGACTGTCCTTGAGCTCGACTGACTTTCACTCGACTTCTTGCCTTGTAGGTTTTTACTGACATGTATTCGATGCCCAACGGTGAACAAGTTCTAGAGCAGCACCAAGAGGGAGAGGCCAGCACGGAGGAGAACGGTGAATGGGAATCTTCGGATGACGACAAGGAGGAGGAAAGCGAGGAGTCAGCCGACGAGGAAGCGGTCGACTCGCTGCCGTGCTCTGAACACCGATCCAAGCAACACCATGACCCGGCGGGCGGGCGCGGAAAGAACGTGGCTCCAAGTACCCACACGCAGAAGCGCACTCGGACATCGACTCCGGAGCCGACAGAGAAGATCGCCAAGCAGCCCAATGTTGCTCCTCCAAAGACTCGGAAGACTTTGCTGAGGATCAAGATGGACGTCCCTGTTGCTTCAGGGTGAGTATCTTTCTTGCATTTATCTAGGATGACTGAAGCTTCTGTTCTGACCGAATGGGTCATGTATATTTCTATCCCAACCTCTGCTGCGACTGACTCGGATATCAACAAAGCTCCAAGAGACGAGGAGACCGACGATGCGGCCACCTCCCGAGCTGGTAAGTCTGTTGGACCAGAACTCATTAGTTGATTGAGTTATCGGTCGGTTGAATTTCCGATGTTTTGCTTTCGCTGCAGTTCCGTGAGACATCGTCATACTTCTCGATGATGACGAAGAAGAAGTGCCTCTACAGGGGAGGAGGAGGAGAGGCGGGGGCTCAAGCAGGAGAGGGCTTGAATTTCAAGTCCCTCAGTCTACGCCGGTGCTTGAGGCAGTGGTCGAGCGTTCCGGTGATCCGGTTCGGACCAACGTCACATTCGCCAACCCGCTGACGACTGGTCGTCTGTCGGGGTCGACCGCTCCGGCTCCTGCTGCTCCAGTGCAACTCCACGCATCCGACCCAGTAGTTGCCTTGGCCACCTTGGAGCCATCACTCTTTGCTGCATACCAGACCCTAGATGATTCACCAAGTGCTGCCAGGGATGCTCTTCGCCATGTGAGCCTTGTTATGGAGCATGTGAAGGTGATGCACGAGGCCAGCCAGGTGGCCTATAATGCCAGCACCGCTCTGCAGACCAATGTTAAGGTTAGTGAACTCCCGACTGAACTTTTGAATGCTTTTTTATATCTGATCACCCACTGGGGTGTGCCTGTTTGTAGAGTTTAGGAAGTCTTCCGCTCCACTCGACTCGTGCTGAGTTTTACTATTCTGTCAGGACCAGTGGGGGCATGCCGAGTGCACCCACTGGTTGTAGTCCCCGAGACCACGGTCAACTGCTGGCAGTCGACTAAGGTTTGAGAATCTATGTTTTTTACTCATGCTGGGCAGACCATGCTGAGTCTTGATCTAAACCAGTGGGGGCACGCTAAGTGCACCCACTGGGTGTAGTCCCCGGGACTACTGTTGAATATTTGATTCGGCAGTAGTCTTAGAGTAACCTTTCACTGTCATTGTCTCTTATTTCCGTCAACTGATATATCTCTCTCGCTGACTGCAGAGATCTTGTGATCTTGGAGCTCGGCTTTCTGAGTTAGACAAGAAGCACATCAGCCTCGAACTTGATCTTGAACTTGCAAAGAAGAACCTCAATACTGCTCAAGAAGAAATAGCCATCATGGGAGGTAATCAATCGACACTTGTCCACCTAGTAGCTCGCGCCTTTCAGTTTTTTTCTTTCAGTCTCTTTGAACCGAGTGACTTCACACAAGCAGATGTGCGTAGTGAAAACCGTCAGCTTCAGGCTCGTTTGAAGAGTGTTGTTTCTTTAGAGAGAATGAAGGAAGCTCTGGAGAAGAAGGATCAGGACCTTGCTGTTGTCTAGAAGGAAGCATGAGAGAAGACAGAACTAGCGGACAAGAAACTGGCTTCGGTTGGCAAGTTGGAAGAGGAGAACATGAAGTTGAAGACTGCCATCTCTGAAGCCAATCGGGAAGTTGAGCAACTGAAGGACAAGGAGAACCTGACCAATGAAGTTGGATGTCTCAAAGCCAGGACAGGCGAGCTAGAATCCTATTAGGGACAACTTGCCGCAAAACTAGTTCTGAAGCTTGAAGGTACTGCCGCTCGACTGGTTAGCTGTCGTCGATTGAAATATGTTGTTATATTGTTGACTCACTATTTTTCATCATTGTGCAGAACTTTGTCAGGATTTTGAAGCTGAGACCGGGCGGGTCGAGACAGGTCTTGACCCCATCAATTTTCCTGTGAAAGATGACGTTGTGATGAACTTCCTGTGGTTGGAATCATGCTTGAACGGCACCGTTGCTTATCTGGCTCGACTGAAGGCGGCGATGACTCGGGTTGACGCCGAACTCTGGCCTCAGGCGGAACTTTCTCAAGATCTCGAGTCGCTGATGACTCGACTCTATCAGATCCCTGGCCGAGTGTAGGAGTGGAAGAATTCATCCGATCGCTATGGCGCTGACGTCGGCCTATCGTTGGTCCGAGTGCACTGCAAGGACGCCAGAGAAGACAAGTTGGCGGCCCTCAAGGTTGTGAATACTAAGAAGCACACCTTCCAGTCCTTCTTGGACACCTTCCTTGAGGCTGCCACTCGTATTGCAGACAGCGTTGATCTTGACAGCTTCTGTGATCCAGCCAGCCCTTCTCCTGACAAGTGATCAAAAAACATTATGCCTCACCCTTATTTGCCTCGGAATGCCGAGTGATTTTGTAATCGTTGAAACTCCTTCAGGCCTGACGCCCGAGCACTTTAATCCGTGGTTTGGAACATTTGGATTTATCTGAACTAGGTTTATCCTTGAATATGTTGTGTTTGTCTTCAAGCGGAACTCGTTCTTTACTCGGATTGGTTCTTGTACTTTTGATGTAGCTTCTAAGGAAGAGGCCGCAGTCGACCTGTTGGACGAGCCCTGAGCAGCGTTGATCAGCTCATCAGCGAGGCACTCAACAATGGCCTTGACGTTCCTGAAAGTAGCTCGTCTTGGCGCTAGCTGTTAGATGAGCCTTTGGCAGCATTGATCAGCTCATCACCGAGGCATTCAGCAATGGTCTTGACGTCCCTGAAAGCAGCTCGCCTTGGCTAAGCTCCCGAGTGGGAGGATCGCTCGCACAATCTTGTCCTTCTTCTTGACGGTGCAGCCCTGGGGGGGGGGGTCATGGTCGACCTGCACCAATCGGTAAGATTTTTCAAACTTAGGCGAGTACTGGACTGCAGCTAAGCCCCTGAGTGAGAGGCTGGCTCACCACTCGGTAGGATTTTTTACACTTAGGCGAGTATTGGACTGCTTCTAAGCCCCCGAGTGGGAGGATCACTCACCATTCGGTAGGATTTTTTACATTTAGGCGAGTACTGGACTGCAGCTAAGCCCCCGAGTGGGAGGATCGCTCACCACTCGGTAGGATTTTTTACACTTAGGCGAGTACTGGACTGCAGCTAAGCCCACAAGTGGGAGGATTGCTCGCCACTCGGTAGGATTTTTAAAACTTAGGCGAGTACTGGACTACATCTAAGCCCTCGAGTGGGAGGATTGCTCGCCACTTGGTAGGATTTTTAAAACTTCGGCGAGTACTGGACTGCAGCTAAGCCCCCGAGTGGGAGGATCGCTCGCCACTCGGTAGGATTTTTTAAACATAGGCGAGTATTAGACTACAGCTAAGCCCCCGAGTGGGAGGATCGCTCACACAATCTCGTCCTTCTTCTTACGATGCAACCCCGAGGGGGGGGGTCGTGGTCGACCTGCACTAATTGGTAAGTTTTTTCAAACTTAGGGGAGTACTGGACTGCAGCTAAGCCCCCGAGTGAGAGGCTGGCTCACCACTCGGTAGGATTGTTTCAAACTTAGGCGAGTACTGGACTGTAGCTAAGCCCCCGAGTGAGAGGCTGGCTCACCACCTGGTAGGATTTTTTCAAACTTAGGCCAGTACTAGACTGCAGCTAAGCCCCCGACTAAGAGGCTGGCTCACCACTCAGTAGGATTTTTCAAACTTAGGCGAGTACTGGACTGCAGCTAAGCCCCTGAGTGAGAGGCTGGCTCACCACTCAGTAAGATTTTTCAAACACAGGCGAAACAGATTCGCAGCTAAGCCCCCGAGTGAGAGGTTGGCTCACCACACGGTAGGATTTTTTAACTTAGGCAAAACAGATTCGCAAATAAGGCACCCACTCGGGGATTTAGAACATGTAAAAAGTGAACAACAATCATTCAGAAGACTGAAAATTATGTCTTTGATAATCAAAAAAGGTATTTCTTATTACATCTCAATAGTCTGAATTCTTAAGAGTAAAAGGGATGGAGCAGATCCGCATTCCAAGCGCGTGGCTCGTCTTTATTGTGTTCGACATTGAAAAGACGATATGCTCCGTTGCGGAGCACTCTGGTGATGACGAGGGGGCCTTCCCAAGCAGGAGCGAGCTTGTGTGGCTTCTTCTGGTCCACTCGAAGAACCAAGTCTCCTTCCTGAAATACCCGACCCCTTATGTTTCTAGCGTGGAATCGACGCAGGTCTTGCTGATAAATGGTTGACTGAATCAAGGCCATCTCTCTTTCCTCTTCCAGGAGATCGACTGCATCTTGCCGAGCTTGTTCCGCTTCTTCTTCTGAGAAGAGCTCGACTAGGGGCGCATTGTGAGGCAAATCACTCGGGAGTACAGCTTTAGCTCCATAGACTAAGAAGAATGGAGTTTGTCCAATCGACCAATTAGGAGTTGTCCTCAATCCCCAAAGTACTGATGGAAGTTCATCGACCCAGGCACCTCCTGCATGCTTGAGGTCACGCATCAATCGAGGTTTCAGTCCTTTGGGAATCAATCCATTTGCTCTTTCAGCATGCCCATTCGACTGAGGATGGGCGACTGAAGCATAATCAACCCTCGTGCCTTGGGAAGCACAAAAGGCTCTGAACTCATTAGAGTCGAAGTTCAACCCATTATCCGTGATGATGTTGTGCAGAACACTATATCTGAATGTCAATTCTTTGATGAAACTTACAGTTGTACTTGCTTAAAGGTTTTTAATGGGCTTGGCTTCAATCCTTCGAGATGTAGTTATGTTACTCCATCTACTAGTTAGGAAAATTTAAAAACTTAAATTTGGACATGTTTTGCAAAAAGTGTAGGGAAAATGTAAAACGGCTATAACTTTTGCATACGATGTCAGAAAAAACGTATAATATATCAAAATGTTCAGCACGAAAATCCGCATACGTTGGAGACTGCCTACGGCCTGTTTGCAAATTTTTAGAATCCTCAAATTCTAAAAGGAAAAAAATTGATGCTCAAATTTCAGTTTTTTTTTATTTTGGTCAAATCTGGTCAAACTATGGTGAAAGTACTTATTCAAGAAGTATTAGTGTTACTAAATAATTATTCAAGAATATTAGTGTTACTAAATAATTATTTCAGTTTTTTGGAATTTTGGTCAAATCTGGTCAAACTTTGGTCAAAATGTGGTCAAACTCCTTATTCAAGAAATATTAGTGTTACTAAATAATTATTGTTTTTTAGAACAATAGTTTTAAACTCAAACAGCGAAATGTGTGACTTCATGCTCAAGCTAAACTCCTGAGGGTTAATAGGATTGACATCTTACTATTGTCAGGAAAACAACAAGTGCAGACTTGGAATCGAGGGAGAATAGAACCCGCAAGTTAAGCGTGCTCAGGCTGGAGTAGTGAGAGGATGGGTGACCGTCCGGGAAGTTAGATGATTTGGAATGATGAGGGGTGATTAAAGATTAAATTGAGCAGCGATGAGGGTGATTAGAGATTAGAGGTTAAAATAATTCAGAAATTTGAAAATTCGCGCAAAAAATTCGAAAAAAAATTCCGCGGGTTAGTAGTAGTAGGGCGGGTGGCACCCGCGCTGCTGCTATCCGTTAGCTGTAGCGCCTTATTAGTAGCACCGGCCCCCGCGCTGCTAATAGGCCCAAAATCCGCGCAGCTGCTAGGCTTTTCCCTAGTAGTGGTGCTGGACGGTGCTCGAGGAGGCTGGGGTGGATTCATTTATAGGCGAGCGGCGAGGGGGTTTCAGGCTCCGCCGATGGACACCTATCCACGACACCCAGCGACGAGCGGCGTCAGTGAGAGGGGGAGAAGGCGACGCAGGTCACGCGGCAACTGTGAGCGGACGGAGACGAGCACAGGATCAAGGGGAAGGCGACGAGCACAGTGCGCTCCGCACTGTTGGGCTGGCCGGACCTTGCCCGTGCTCGCTGCGGCGAGCTCCAGCGTCGGCGAGCGCCAGAGGGAGGTTAATGGCGTTGAGACGAAGATGGTGGCATGGTTTGGCATGCTTGGGCAGGCGAGGGAAGCAAGCACGCGCGAACAGAGCGCTCGGCGGCACTCAGAGCGTGTCGACACGCATGCCAACACCCCTAGACGAACGTGGTCACCGCGTGAACTATGACATCAGGACGATCTAGGCATAAACTTCATGTCTAGCATGTTGTTCGTGGTAGTTTTGAGTGTTACCACGATTTGGTTTGGACCAGGTGCAGTAGAGAGGTTTTTACAAGCCAGGTAAGTTTCTGATCAGTAACTTTGAACAGTTACTGTGGTCAACCGGCTGGGAGTTAGAGGCTGTGCTTTGGAGGCTAGTCATGAGTTACTAAGGTAAAGATGCACAAGAAAGTTCAGGTCAAATGGAGCAAGTAAAATGGTAGTTTCTGTAGAAACCACCATGTCTGTCCAGAACAGAAAATATTTTCTGTAGCAAAAATATTCCAAAAAGTGATGAAATATTTTTGCTCAGGGAGGTGCCCTAGGGTTCATAGAATATTTGTGAATTATCTCAGATTTTTCTGAGCCATAAAAATTAGGGTTGCTTTGAAGCAAACTGATCTGGCTAGGGTTTTTGAGAGAAAATGAGAAAAATATTCCAAGGATTATTTTGGGGTGGATCAGAAGAGAAAATGATGATTTAGGAGGGAAGTGGAGCACTTGGGTGAAAGCCAAGGATGCCCAAGTGTTTAAGTCCATATGAAAAGATTCAAAAACTCCAAGTTTCAGAAAATTTTCAAATGAAATCAAGCAAATAAGAGAGGGCAAAAACTAGGCTATCACAATGTGGATGACATACTATTGATGGGAAATGATATAGAATTCTTGGAAAGCATAAAGGCCTACTTGAATAAGTATTTTTCAATGAAGGACCATGGAGAAGCTGCTTACATATTAGGCATCAAGATCTATAGAGATATATCGAGACGCCTCATTGGTATTTCGCAAAGCACATACCTTGACAAGATATAGAGATAGATCTACTCTGAAATCTGTTTACCAAATGCATTTTTGCCATGCTTGTTTGAACCTCTTAATGGATGAATTGGCTGTAGCTCAGTGCTAGACTTTTGTTAAGCATCATGAATGTGTTCCTGCCATGTATTTTGATGCCATGTTTGGTTGCTGTAGCATGTTCATCTCGTTGCATTTAGTTGACTACTTGCTGTAAATCGCAGACCGGTGCCATATTTGAATTGCTCGCCATTTCCAAACCATGACTCCGATTCCGGCGTTCTTTATATCATTTTCAAGCGATTTCATCTCACCTTTCCAGTGGAACACTTGGATTTCCAAGTTGAGGCCAGTTTCATGCATCCCTTGTCAAATCACACATATGCATCGCATACCGCATCCCGCATATCATACCATGTTCTTGTGTTGGTTGTTTACTATGTTGTGTGTTTCTTTCCGGTGTTTGCTTCTTTGGGTTGGTTCTGGGAACGTCGCGTTTGTGAGGACCCGTTCGACTACGTCTGTTTGTCTTCTTCATTGACTCGTTCTTCTTCCTTGCGGGATCTCAGGCAAGATGATCATACCCTCGAAATCACTTCTATCTTTGCTTGCTAGAAGCTCGCTCTTTTGCTATGCCTATGCTGCGATACCTACCACTTGCATATCATGCCTCCTATATTGTTGAACCAAGCCTCTAATCCACCTTGTCCTAGCAAACCGTTGTTTGGCTATGTTACCGCTTTGCTCAGCCCCTCTTATAGTGTTGTTAGTTGCAGGTGAAGATTGAAGTTTGTTCCTTGTTGGAACATGGAGATGTTGTTCCTTGTTGAAACATGTTTACTTGTTGGGATATCACAATATATCTTATTTAATTAATGCATCTATATACTTGGTAAAGGGTGGAAGGCTTGGCCTTATGCCTGGTGTTTTGTTCCACTCTTGCCGCCCTAGTTTCCGTCATATCGGTGTTATGTTCCCAGATTTTGCGTTCCTTACGCGGCTGGGTAATAATGGGAACCCCTTGACAGTTCGCCTTGAATAAAAATCCTCCAGCAAGGCCCAACCTTGGTTTTACCATTCGCCCCCTAGCTTTTTTCCCTTGGGAGTCGCGCATCCCGAGGGTCATCTTTATTTTAACCCCCCCGGGCCAGTGCTTGTCTAAGTGTTGGTCCGAACTAGAGTCCTTTGCAGCGCTACCTTGGGGAAACTTGAGGGCTGGTTTTAGTTGTACGGAGCACTCATCCGGTGTTGCCCTGAGAACAAGATATGTGCAGCTCCTATCAGGATGTCGGCGCATCGGGCGGTCTTGCTGGTCTTGTTTTACCTGTCGAAATGTCTTGCAAACGGGATTCTGAGCCTGATCGGGTCTTCCTGCTAGAAGGTCTATTCCTTCGTTGACCGTGAGAGCTTGTGATGGGCTAAGTTGGGACACCCCTGCAGGGATTTGAACTTTCGAAAGCCGTGCCCGCGGTTATGGGCAGATGGGAATTTGTTAATGTCCGGTTGTAGAAAACCTGAAGTTGACCTTAATTAAAATACATCAACCACGTGTGTAACCGTGATGGCCTCTTTCCGGCGGTGTTCGGGAAGTGCACACGGTGTTGGAGTTCTGCCTGACGTAGGTTGTTTTAGGATCACTTCTTGATCATAGTTGTTCGACCGTGCTTTTGCCTTCTCTTCTCGCTCTCTTTTGCGAACAGGTTAGCCACCCTATATGCTAGTCGCTTGCTGCAGCTCCACATATTTACCTTGCCTTACCTATAAGCTTAAATAGTCTTAATCGCGAGGGTGCGAGATTGCTGAGTCCCCGTGGCTCATAGATACTTCCAAAACCAGCTTGCAGGTGCCGTTGAACCGTGCAGATGACGCAACCAAGCTCAAGGAGGAGCTCGATAAAGATCTTGTCCTTTGTGTTGTTTCGTTCTAGATGATCAGTAGTGGAGCCCAGTTTGGGTCGATCGGGGACCTTGTCGCATTTGGGGTTCTTCTTTTATTTTGGTTCCGTAGTCGGACCTTCATTGTATTTGTATGATGTAATGCTTATTCATGTAATTGTGTGAAGTGGCGATTGTAAGCCAACTATGTATCTTTTCCCTTAATATATTACATGGGTTGTTTGCGAAGATTACCTCACTTGCGACATTGCTTTCAATGCAGTTATGCCTCTAAGTCGAGCTTCGACACGTGGGAGATATAGCCGCATCGAGGGCGTTACAAGTTGGTAATCAGAGACTTCCCCGACCTTAGGAGCCCCATTGCTTGATCGTTATTAGCGGCGGAGTTGAGTCTAGAAAAATGTTTTGAGTCATTTAGGAATTATATATCGAAGAGATTAGGAATTATTTTTACTTCCGAGTCCCTTCATCGCTCTGGTAAGGCATCCTGACGTAGAGTTTTGACTCTTCTGTTCTCAAATTTGACTAAAAAAAATTTAGGATCACGCGGGTATCTTGGAATCGTTCCGATGGTTTTATGACGAGAACATTGTCTTGGTGCCTCCTGTCAGGGGTTTTGTGGAAGTGTCCCGGGGAGTTGAGCTCCGAGGTGTTGTCATCATAATTTTATCGTTGTAGTTCTGGAATACCTGAGTTTAGTACGCCGACATCGAAAATCTCTTTTATACAGTTCGTTGGTGAGATAACCTCGACGCCACCCAGTACTAGGGCGGGAGTTCGGGATTATTGCCATAACTTGTATAACGGATGCTTTTCGAAGGTTGAGGTAGATGATTTCCGAAGGTTTCTTGGTTATGTGTTGAAGGATGGATACAGCTGGATGTAGGATTTGCTAGATTTGGGTGAGATATTATGCTTCCCCTGTATCCCCAACACCTAATTGCATAACCGGAAAATTTTGGGTGTTTCATAGGTGGGAATTCAAGTAGCTCTTAGGATATCTTTTCGACAGATGTATGATATGAAATTGGGGTTCGACGTCTAGTGGTCCGCCTATTCACGGTCGGTTTTACAGTGGTCTCGTTGTGTCTTAAAGAGTCCTTGGCTATGCCGACTCGGGGACGCTTCGTATGTCATGTGCACTGCCTTGTACATGATGGTGCTGTACGATCGAGCCCGTGTAGGCCCCACCACGAAAACTTCGGATGAAATCTCTATCATATGTTTGTTTCGGCTTATTCTGCAAGCCAATCCATTGTTTTGTTTTGAGTTGTGGTTTTCGAGTTGCTTCGAAGTCAAATGTTGATTCCATACCTTCCCCAAATGGTGTTCGCATACTCCTATGTGAATACTAATCCTTCTTGATAATCGAGATTGTCATGTCAATCCTTTTCAACCGGCGTGTTTCTCTTCAAGTGGATCCGATCATTTCAACATCCGCAAGATCAATTCTAAGTCTTCTTAACGGCGTTTGTTTCATCCATCTCCAAATTGCCTTTGTTTTTCCCGCCCTCCCTCCCTTTTTTTTCTTCAAGGATTCAGATTTCTTAATCATCTATCCATGTTATTCATGTGAAGCCTCTTCATCTTTTTCTTTCAAGTTTCGATCCGGTGATTTATCGTACAATTGCTAACGGAGCTTCAAGTTCATCATTCTCCATTCTTTCCTTTTCCGGTGGATCCAGTTCAAGCTTTCGGTGTCGATCATATTCTTTTCTGTAACCTCATATTCATTCACTTCTCACTATTTAATTGTTTCGGAGTGCTGAAAATATCCTAGAAGATTCGTGTTTCCACTCTTAATCCGTTCAAGCTATTTCGAGGATGTTATCTCATTCTAGCAATTCATTTCAACCGGTGCATCCTCTCTTTTAAATTGTTCTACGGTGTATCTTTTGAGTGGGCCCTAACCCACAGGTATTTTTCCGGGATCTTACCTGACTCTTCTTATTTTTCCCGGAGCTATCCAAATTTCTTTTCGAAGTTTGACGTAAGAATGATTTATCATCAGTCAAATGCCTTCTTCCAGATCTTTCACAATTCTTTTCATCGTTGGCTCAACCTCTTCATTTTGATTCTTCCAGAGTGTCTAAATAATTCATGGTGGTGTTTCTCGTCGTCATTCTCAGATTTTGAAGACCGAAGAAGATTTTTCTCTCAATCTAGCTCCATTCTCTTCAAGATTCATGAGTCTAGCTTGTTTCCATCCTCTCACAATTATTTGCGATTGTGAGATATTCTTTTCACCTATCCGGAGCAATTCAAGAGTCTTCTCAGTTTGTTCATCCGGAGTCCATCATCTCATAATTATTCATTCCCAGCTTTCAGTTATCGTTCTCCTAATTTTACCGGTGCTTTGTTCAAGTGATCTTTAATCGGCTCGTGATCTCTTCTTTCTCATGTATCTAAATCCTCTCAAGCATCTTCGTTCATTTTATAATTCTTCCCAGCAATTTGTGCCTTTTTCCAATTCCATTTTCAAATTCTTACCGGTGATTCACCCCTTTTACTTCATTCGTTTTCAATTCTTACCGGTGGCTCGTTCAAGATTTCTCTTCCTTTTTTATTGTATCAATTAATTTGTTATTTCTCTCCTACCGGTGGTTCGTTCAATATTTTCCCATTTTGGCGCTATATCTATCTTAATGCTCTCTACGAGAATAAGTAGTATGTCAAATCCGCTGCTTGTCATCAATTTAAATTGGTGAAGGTTAAGCATAATGTAATTCTTATTCTTATTTCATCCAAGTGATTAATTCTTTTTCCAGAGTGGTTCATCATACATATTCTTGGTTTCAAGTGCTCATCTTTCTTTCCCGGAGTTCCAAGTTCTCTCAATTATATTTCACTGGAGATTCATTTAAATCATTACAAGGTTTCACGTTGTGTTTTCAACTTCTTTTTCTTCTCGTTATCCTTTTGTTACCGGAGTTCTGCACGGAGGTTCTACATGATGGTTCATCTATGATTTATTTCATTCTCGAAGTGTTCATCAAGATTTTTTTTCTAAGGAGCTTAAGTTTCTTCATCTTGCAATCCGGAGTGCAATTCTTTCTTCCATATCATTAAAGGTGGTATTATGTCATTCTTGATAATTTGAGTTCATGTTTCATGATTCACATGTTGTCATGAATGAGATATTTTAACCCATCAATCTCGTCATTGGAGTTATCTTGGGTTATAGTTCACCCAAAGCCTTCCCTAAAGGATTGTTGCTATTTATGGTGCTCATATTTGATCCAAGTTCTTCATTTATCCTACCCGGTGAAATAAGCATCTCAACTCCTTTTTGACATCAATCCAATCTATCGTTTCCGTTAGTGGTACAATTTCACCTCTTGATTTTGAGATGTTTGCCATAAGCCCACAAACAGCCTTTTGCTTTCGTTGCTGATTTTCCAACAACTCCGTTCAACCCTTCTCCTAAGGATGCTTTTTACAAGGTCTTTTGTGGCATAAGTTGTCCTTTTCTTCTCCATTCTTTTATTTCAATTATCTATCTTCTATTCTTTTCGTTCCGGAGGCATTGTCTTGTTGCTCTCTTCAAACCATCTTCTTGTTTTGTCGGGTTCGTGTTATTTTCATGCCTATCCATTTAACCGGAGTGTTGTGTCCGATGCTCAAGTTCTTTCATTTTATCAAGTCTTCATCTCTTTTCATCCGAAGTGCCACCCAAATCGGTTCTTCCTTTTCCCCTTTCTTAACGGAGTGTTTTTCAACCTTGTTCTTCTCCGTTGCTTTCTTTCTTTCATTTTGCGCAACCTTTTCAAGGTTGTTTGGTCTCACTCGTTTGTCAAAGAAGCAACTTAGTTTTACCGTTTCTCTTCCTTTTCCGTTGTCCCTCCGGTGCCATTCTAGATCTCGGGACGAGATCCTCTCGTAATGGTGGAGTGTTGTAATGCCCCTAGACCGATGTGCCAGGTGTCGTCTAGTTATTCGTTGTTGTTGCTTTGTCATTTCTTGCGTGTCATGCATTGCATATCATGTCATCATGTGCATTTCATTTGCGTACATGTTCGTCTCTTGCATTCGAGCAGTTTCCCCATTGTCTATTTTGCATTCCGGCGCTTCATTCTCCTCCGGTGGTCATTTCTACCTTTCATTCATGTGTGGGGATTAAAATTTTTTGGATTGGACCGAGACTTGCCAAGCGGCCTTGGTTTACTACCGGTAGACCGGCTGTCAAGTTTCGTACCATTTGGACTTCGTTTGATGCTCCAACGGTTAACCGAGGGACCGAAAAGGCCTCGTGTGTGTTGCAGCCCAACACCTTTCCAATTTGGCACAAAACCCACCTAAACCTCCTCCATCTTCTAGAGCGTTCGATCACGATCGCGTGGCCGAAAACCGCACCTCTTTTGGACACTCCTAGCTCCCTCTATACCTATACATAGACCACCTCATCCAAATTCCGGATCCCCTCCTCGAAACCCTAAAACCCCAGATCCGCCGCGCCGAACATTGTCCGTCCCGGGCCAGACACATCGCCGCGCCCAATCCGCTCGCGCCACTTGGCAGGCGCCGCCGCCCCTGCGCCACCGGCCTGGCGAGCCCGCGGGAGGCCCTCCCGGCCCGCGCGCCCAAGACGCCGCACCATCGCCCGCCGGCCTCCTCATTGGCCTTTCCTCCGCCGCGCCACCGCGCGCTGTCACCGGCCGCCGCCGCCGCGCGCCGTCACCGGCCGTCGCCGCCTCACCTCGCCTCCGCCGCCCCGGCGCCGTCGCGCGCTGCCCGTCGCCGCCCCACCGTCCAAGCCTGCCGCCGTCGCCTCCTCGCCGCCCCTCGTCGCCGGCAAGCGCCGCCCCGGCCATCCTCGGCGACCATGCCAGCTACAGTAACTCCGGCCAACCTCGGGAAACGCGCCAGATCCAGATCTGGATCTCGTCTGGGTTGACTTTTACCCCCGAAACCCTAGTTCATTTGCTCCTGTTCATCGTGCTATAACTTTGCATCCGTAGCTCCGTTTTGGGCATATAGCATATCAAAATGTTCGTCTCTGAGAGTACATCATTTCATTCCATTGCATCATTTTCATTTGAGTTCATCTTGATGCCCGAAATGCTGTTAGAAGAGTGCTACTTGAGATAATTGTCAGATCTGCTGCTCCATTTAGATATTTGTCATTTTTGCCATGTTTATTGTGTGCATGATATGCCTAGGTGCTCTACATATATTTCATTAAGGGTTTTGCCATCTTTCCAGAGGTGCAACCCATGTATTTTTGTGATGTGTGTGGTTACTAGCACAAGCTTGCAAAGAGGTGCACTTGTTAATGCTGATTTCAGGGACTTAGAAATTCCACCAAGTCCTTGGTCTGTTTATCTCATGATGCCATATGTTCATGTTGTTTCCTAGTGATCCGTGCCTCTTTTGAGGATGATCAGTAAGGATGATTTGTTAATCTTGTAGTGCTCTATCCATCCATGTCTTTGTTTGCAATTATGGAGCACCCTAGCTTGAGTCAATCGAGCTCTACTTTTGCTATTTCATGAATCTGGGCAGATTGTCTACTTGTTCGCGATTTTGCCAATGATGTTGTAGTTGATCCGTGCATGCCATGTTATTGTTCTGGCCATGTCTAGCTTGTATGTTGTGTATTCTTGATGGGTGTATGCTTAGATTGTCATGACATGCTCTGTAGTGAGTGCATCTTATTTAATTAATGCATCTATAGACTTGGTAAAGGGTGGAAGGCTCAGCCTTATGCCTGGTGTTTTGTTCCACTCTTGCCGCCCTAGTTTCCGTCATATCGGTGTTATGTTCCCGGATTTTGCGTTCCTTACGCGGTTGGGTAATAATGGGAACCCCTTGACAGTTCGCCTTGAATAAAACTCCTCCAGCAAGGCCCAACCTTGGTTTTACCATTCGCCCCTAGCCTTTTTCCCTTGGGAGTCGCACATCCCGAGGGTCATCTTTATTTTAACCCCCCCCCCAGGCCAGTGCTTGTCTAAGTGTTGGTCCGAACTAGAGTCCTTTGCAGCGCCACCTTGGGGAAACTTGAGGGCTGGTTTTAGTTGTACGGAGCGCTCATCCGGTGTTGCCCTGAGAACGAGATATGTGCAGCTCCTATCAGGATTTCGGCGCATCGGGCGGTCTTGCTGGTCTTGTTTTACCTGTCGAAATGCCTTTTAACCGGGATTCCGAGCCTGATCGGGTCTTCCCGCTAGAAGGTCTATTCCTTCGTTGACCGTGAGAGCTTGTGATGGGCTAAGTTCGGACACCCCTGCAGGGATTTGAACTTTCGAAAGCCGTGCCCGCGGTTATGGGCAGATGGGAATTTGTTAATGTCCGGTTGTAGAAAACCTGAAGTTGACCTTAATTAAAATAGATCAACCGCGTGTGTAACCGTGATGGTCTCTTTTCGGCGGAGTCCGGGAAGTGAACACGGTGTTGGAGTTATGCCTGACGTAGGTTGTTTTAGGATCACTTCTTGATCATAGTTGTTCGACCGTGCTTTTGCCTTCTCTTCTCGCTCTCTTTTGCGAACAGGTTAGCCACCCTATATGCTAGTCGCTTGCTGCAGCTCCACATATTTACCTTGCCTTACCTATAAGCTTAAATAGTCTTGATCGCGAGGGTCAGAGATTGCTGAGTCCCCGTGGCTCACAGATACTTCCAAAACCAGCTTGCAGGTGTCGTTGAACTGTGCAGATGACGCAACCAAGCTCAAGGAGGAGCTCGATGAAGATCTTGTCCTTTGTGTTGTTTCGTTCCAGATGATCAGTAGTGGAGCCCAGTTGGGGTCGATCGGGGACCTTGTCGCATTTGGGGTTCTTCTTTTATTTTGGTTCCGTAGTCGGACCTTGATTGTATTTGTATGATGTAATGCTTATTCAGGTAATTGTGTGAAGTGGCGATTGTAAGCCAACTATGTATCTTTTCCCTTAATGTATTACATGGGTTGTTTGCGAAGATTACCTCACTTGCAACATTGCTTTCAATGCGGTTAGGCCTCTAAGTCGTGCTTCGACACGTGGGAGATATTGCCGCATCGAGGGCATTACACATACCTGTCGTGGTTCTAAGACTAACAGTAGAAAGGGGGGTAGGTATGGAGAGGCAAGATCTCAGCTATGGTGAAGGTGTACACATGAGACTTACGAGTTCAAGCCCTTCGCGGAGGAAGTAATAGCCCTACGTGTCGGTGCCCGGAGGCGGTCGACTAGATTATATGTGCGTGGTGTTACAGGGGGTGCGAACCCTTGTCCTAGAGGAGGGGGTGGCTTATATAGAGTGCACCAGGACCCCAGCCATCCTCCATTACAAGGGGCTTAATGTACATGAAGTAGGGGCGTTACTGATAACGCCAGCCTTAAGTGCTATTAATGACCTTAAAGACTACAGAGTGAATGCCTGACTGTTGCAATGTTGAGTGACTCCTGGCCTTCAGTAGGTCGAGTGATTCCTCATATGGTCGAGTGACAACAGGTAGGAGGGGTACCCGAGTGATATGATTGGTCGAGTAGATTGCACTCGACACCTTTGACTGAGGGTTGTTCGTTGCCTCTTGGACTTCTTATCTTCTAGGGTAGTGACCTTGGGTAGGACGTACAGGTCAGGCCTATGACCCTACCCTAGGTCTGTATCCTCATCAGTAGCCGCCAAATGGATTAAGGTTTGAGTGGAAAGTTGGTTGAAGTTGAACTTTTTCTGAGTTTTGTGTCTCGCGATTGTTTTATGCAGGATGGAAGGCTTAGGTTGGTACTTCAGCCTTGATTCAGTCGCCTTGATCCATTCAGAGAGTTGCCGACTGAACTTGTAACATCATCTGCCGAGTGCTGTCTTGGGGTGCAGAATCTTTGGCGCGATGGATAGCAGGGTATCCCGGATTTCATGGGATACGAAATTTTGGGGAAGTGCGCGGGACGGGGCGCGCCGAAGTAAGAGGGGCGGATAAACAGTAATGCTTGGATCTCCGTGCCACCTTTTTCGCCATGTACATTGCGCGCGACTGTTGCGGGATTTGACAGGATCGCTCGGTCCCACGCGTCAGCCACTCGGAAGCGGCCCTTTATAAGTTGATGGAGTCGAGGCACTGTTCGCGTCTGTTTTTCTTTCTTCTTCCTCTGCTTCTCCACCGCATCCGGCTCCTCTACTCTCGACGCCATGGTGAAAGACAAGACGGCGGCGCTGGAATGCGCGAAGAAGACCACGGGGGCGGCGAAGGGCAAGAAGCAGAACCGCAGGTCGTTATCGCGCTCGGGGTTGCCGCCAGGCTGGATCCAGGGCGATTGGATCCGGTCTTCGCTCCGGCAGGAGGATCTGGACGAGCTGCTGGAATCTGGGCTGTTCACCAAGGGTGCGGCAAGGCTGCCTGAGGGGGAGATGGAGCCGCAGCCTCGACCGGGTGAGTGTGTACTGCTTGCCACCCATGTCGACCGGGGCTTCTCGCTTCCTTCGCACCCGTTCTTCCGGGGCTTCTTGAATTTCTTCAGTGCCCAACTCCATCATTTTTCTCCAATACCATCACGTACCTTGCCGCGTTCATGTCGATGTGTGAAAACTTTTTGGGGTGTCGACCGCACTGTGGTCTTTTCATAAATATTCTCACCATCCGTTCCCAGTCGGTGAAAAAAGCGAAAACGAGTGACGAGAAAACCCATGTCATTCAGATGTGTGGGGTTTGGGTATCCAGAAGAGGCAGAGGAGTTCTTTCCCTTCCATGACTCTACCTGAGTCGGTTAGGGGCTGGCAGTCGACTTGGTTCTACTGCCAGGACCTCCCAACTCCAGGTCAGTAGACCGGCCTTCCCCACTTCACTTTTGACCGTGTCCAAACTCCTTCTTTACTAAAAGTGACTGCTGCTGAGAACGTGGAGACGAAGATGCTGGTTGAGAAAGTCTTCCAACTGATCAATCAGGGTGTCACTGGCATGCACCTGCTGGAAGTATTCCTCAGTCGATGCATCCAGCCTCTTTAGGCACGTGACCATCCCATGTGGCTGTACTCTGCGGCTGACGACACCGCTCGTGTTCATCCAGAGTAAGTTCCACCCAAGACCGTGGCGATGTGGTTGAAGAGCATTACAGGCAACTAGGACAACCCTAGAGGGGCCAGGAGAGTCGTCCCCTACAGTGACGACAATCAGCCTAAAAAGGTATGTTCTTTATTCCGACTGCCTTTGCATGCACATTCTGACTGTCCTTGAGCTCGACTAACATTCCGACTGCTTTTAATGACATGTATTCGATGCCCAACGGTGAACAAGTTCTAGAGCAGGACCAAGAGGGAGAGGCCAGCACGGAGTAGAGCGGTGAATGGGAATCTTCGTATGACGACGAGGAGGAGGAAAGCGAGGAGTCCGACGACGAGGAAGCGGTCGACTCGCCGTCGCGCTCTGAACACCGATCCAAGCAACACCATGACCCGGCGGGCGGGCGCGGAAAGAACGTGGCTCCAAGTACCCACACGCAGAAGCGCACTCGGACGTCGACTCCGGAGCTGACAGAGAAGATCGCCAAGCAGCCCAAGGTTGCTCCTCCAATGACTCGGAAGACTTTGCCGAGGATCAAGATGGACATCCCTGTTGCTTCAGGGTGAGTATCTTTCTTGCATATATCTAGGATGACTGAAGCTTCTGTTCTGACCGAATGGGTCATGTATATTTCTATCCCAACCTCTGCTGCAACTGACATGGATATCAACAAAGCTCCAAGAGACGAGGAGACCGACGATGCGGCCACCTCCCGAGCTGCTAAGTCTATTCGACCAGAACTCATTAGTCGATTGAGTTATCGGTTGGCTGAATTTCCGATGTTTTGCTTTCGCTGCAGTTCCGCGAGACATCGTCATACTTCCCGATGAAGAATAAGAAGAAGTGCCTCTAAAGGGGAGGAGGAGGAGAGGCGGGGGCTCAAGCAGGAGAGGGCTTGAAGTTCAAGTCCCTCAGTCGACGCCGGTGCTTGAGGCGGTGGTCGAGCGTTCCGGTGATCCGGTTCGGACCAACGTCACATTCGCCAACCCGCTGACAGCTGGTCGTCTGTCGGGGTCAACCGCTCCGGCTCCTGCTGCTCCAGTGCAACTCCACGCATCCGACCCAGTAGTTGCCTTGGCCACCTTGGAGCCATCACTCTTTGCTGCATACCAGACCCTAGATGATTCACCAAGTGCTGCCAGGGAGGCTCTTCACCATGTGAACCTTGTTATGGAGCATGTGAAGGTGATGCACGAGGCCAGCCAGGTGGCCTATAATGCCAGCACCGCTCTACAGACCAATGTTAAGGTTAGTGAACCCCCGACTGAACTTTTGAATGCTTTTTTATATCTGATCACCCACTGGGTGTGCCTGATTGTAGAGTTTAGGAAGTCTTCTGCTCCACTCGACTCGTGCTGAGTTTTAGTATTCTGTCAGGACCAGTGGGGACATGCCGAGTGCACCCACTGGGTGTAGTCCCCGAGACCACGGTCAACTGCTGGCAGTCGACTAAGGTCTGAGAATCTATGTTTTTTTGACTCATGCTGGGCAGATCATGCTGAGTCTTGATCTAAACCAGTGGGGGCACGCTAAGTGCACCCACTGGGTGTAGTCCCCGAGACTACTGTTGAATATTTGATTCGGCAGTAGTCGTAGAGTAACCTTTCACTGTCATTGTCTCTTATTTCTGTCAACTGATATATCTCTCTAGCTGACTGCAGAGGTCTTGTGATCTTGGAGGTCGGCTTTCTGAGTTAGACAAGAAGCACATCAGCCTCGAACTTGATCTTGAACTTGCAAAGAAGAACCTCAATACTGCTCAAGAAGAAATAGCCATCATGGGAGGTAATCAATCGACACTTGTCCACCTAGTAGCTCGCACCTTTCAGTGTTTTTTCTTTCAGTCTCTTTGAACCGAGTGACTTCACACAAGCAGATGTGCATCGTGAAAACCGTCAGCTTCAGGCTCGTCTGAAGAGTGTTGTTTCTTTAGAGAGAATGAAGGAAGCTCTGGAGAAGAAGGAACATGACCTTGCTGTTGTCTAGAAGGAAGCATGAGAGAAGACAGCACTTGCGGACAAGAAACTGGCTTCGGTTGGCAAGTTGGAAGAGGAGAACACGAAGTTGAAGACTGCCATCTCTGAAGCCATTCAGGAAGTTGAGCAACTGAAGAAGGACAAGGAGAACCTGACCAATGAAGTTGGAAGTCTCAAAGCCAGGACAGGCGAGCTAGAATCTTATCTGGGACAACTTGCCGCAAAACTAGTTCTGAAGCTTGAAGGTACTGCCGCTTGACTGGTTAGCTATCGTCGATTGGAATATGTTGTTATATTGTCGACTCACTATTTTTCATCATTGTGCAGAACTTTGTCAGGATTTTGAAGCTGATACTGGGCGGGTCGAGACAGGTCTCGACCCCATCAATTTTCCTGTGAAAGATGACGTTGCGATGAACTTGCTGCGGTTGGAATCATGCTTGGACAGCACCGTTGCTTATCTGGCTCGACTGAAGGCGGCGATGACTCGGGTTGACGCCGAACTCTGGCCTCAGGCGGAACTTTCTCAAGATCTCGAGTCGCTGATGACTCGACTCTATCAGATCCCTGGCCGAGTGCAGGATTGGACGGATTCATCCGATCGCTATGGCGCTGACGTCGGCCTGTCGTTGGTCCGAGTGCACTGCATGGATGCCAGAGAAGACAAGTTGGCGGCCCTCAAGGTTGTGAATACTAAGAAGCACACCTTCCAGTCCTTCATGGACACCTTCCTTGAGGCTGCCACTCGTATTGCGGACATCATTGATCTTGACAGCTTATGTGATCCAGCCAGCCCTTCTCCTGACAAGTGATCAAAAAACATTATGCCTCACCCTTATTTGCCTTGGAATGCCGAGTGATTTTGTAATCGTTGAAACTCCTTCGGGCCTGATGCCCGAGCACTTTAATCCGCAGTTTGCAACCTTTGGATTTATCTGAACTGGGTTTATCCTTGAATATGTTGTGTTTGTCTTCAAGCGGAACTCGTTCTTTACTCGGATTGGTTCTTGTACTTTTGATGGAGGTTCTGAGGAAGAGGCCGCATTCGACCTATTGGACGAGCCCTGAGCAGGGTTGATCAGCTCATCAGCGAGGCACTCAGCAATGGCCTTGATGTTCCTGAATGCAACTCGTCTTGGCACTAGCTGTTTGATGAGCCTTTGGCAGCATTGATCAGCTCATCACCGAGGCATTTAGCAATGGTCTTGACGTCCCTGAAAGCAGCTCGCCTTGGCTAAGCCCCCGAGTGGGAGGATCGCTCGCACAATCTCGTCCTTCTTCTTGACGGTGCAGCCCCGGGGGGCGGGGGGGGGGGGGGGGGGGTCATGGTCGACCTGCACCAATCGGTAAGATTTCTCAAACTTAGGCGAGTACTGGACTGCAGCTAAGCCCCCGAGTGAGAGGCTGGCTTACCACTCGGTAGGATTTTTTCAAACTTAGGCGAGCAATGGACTGCAGCTAAGCCCCCTAGTGAGAGGCTGGCTCACCACTCGGTAGGATTTTTTCAAACTTAGGCGAGTACTGTATTGCAGCTAAGCCCCCGAGTGGGAGGATCGCTCACCACTCGGTAGGATTTTTTACACTCAGGCGAGTACTGGACTGCAGCTAAGCCCCCGAGTGGGAGGATCGCTCACCATTCGGTAGGATTTTTTACATTTAGGCGAGTACTAGACTGTAGCTAAGCTCCCGAGTGGGAGGATCGCTTACCACTCGGTAGGATTTTTTACACTTAGGCGAGTACTGGACTGCAGCTAAGCCCCCAAGTGGGAGGATTGCTCGCCACTCGGTAGTATTTTTAAAACTTAGGCGAGTACTGGACTACATCTAAGCCCTCGAGTGGGAGGATTGCTCGCCACTCGGTAGGATTTTTAAAACTTCGGTGAGTACTGGACTGCATCTAAGCCCCCGAGTGGGAGGATCGCTCGCCACTCGGTAGGATTTTTTAAACATAGGTGAGTATTGGACTACAGCTAAGCCCCCGAGTGGGAGGATCGCTCGCACAATCTCATCCTTCTTCTTGACGGTGCAACCCCGGGGGGGGTCGTGGTCAACCTGCACCAATCGGTAAGATTTTTCAAACTTAGGCGAGTACTGGACTACAGCTAAGCCCGCGAGTGAGAGGCTGGCTCACCACTCGGTAGGATTTTTTCAAACTTAGGGGAGTACTGGACTTCAGCTAAGCCCCCGAGTGAGAGGCTAGCTCACCACTCTATAGGATTTTTTCAAACTTAGGCGAGTACTAGACTACAGCTAAGCCCCCGACTAAGAGGCTGCCTCACCACTCAGAAGGATTTTTCAAACTTAGGCGAGTACTGGACTGCAGCTAAGCCCCCGAGTGAGAGGCTGGCTCACCACTCGGTAGGATTTTTCAAACTTAGGCGAAACAGATTCGCAGCTAAGCCCCCGAGTGAGAGGTTGGCTCACCACTCGGTAGGATTTTTTTAACTTGGGCAAAATGGATTCGCAGCTAAGGCACCCACTGGGGGATTTAGAACATGTAAAAAGTGAACAACAATCATTCAGAAGACTGAAAAATTATGTCTTTGATAATCAAAAAAGGTATTTCTTATTACATCTCAACAGTCTGAATGCTTAAGAGTAAAAGGGATGGAGCAGCTCCGCATTCCAAGCGCGTGGCTCGTCTTTATTGTGTTCGACATTGAAAAGACGATATGCTCCGTTGTGGAGCACTCTGGTGATGACGAAGGGGCCTTCCCAAGCAGGAGCGAGCTTGTGTGGCTTCTGCTGGTCCACTCGAAGAACCAAGTCTCCTTCCTAAAATGCCCGACCCCTTATGTTTCTGGCGTGGAATCGACGCAGGTCTTGCTGATAAATGGTCGACCGAATCAAGGCCATCTCTCTTTCCTCTTCCAGGAGATCGACTGCATCATGCCGAGCTTGTTCCGCTTCTTTTTCTGAGAAGAGCTTGACTTGGGGCGCATTGTGGGGCAAATCACTTGGGAGTACAGCTTCAGCTCCGTAGACTAAGAAGAATGGAGTTCGTCCAGTCGAGCAATTAGGAGTTGTCCTCAATCCCCAAAGTACTGATGGAAGTTCATCGACCCAGGCACCTGCTGCATGCTTGAGGTCACGCATCAATCGAGGTTTCAGTCCTTTGAGAGTCAATCCATTTGCTCTTTCAGCCTGCCCATTCGACTGAGGATGGGCGACTGAAGCGTAATCTATCCTCGTGCCTTGGGAAGCACAAAAGGCTCTGAACTCATTAGAGTCGAAGTTCAACCCATTATCCGTGATGATTTTGTGCAGAACACCATATCTGAATGTCAATTCTCTGATGAAACTTACAGTTGTACTTGCTTTAAGGTTTTTAATGGGCTTGGCTTCAATCCATTTGGTAAACTTGTCGACTGCTACCAGCACATGGGTAAATCCACTCCTGCCAGTCCTCCAAGGTCCAACCATATCCAATCCCCAGACAGCGAAAGGCCAGACGAGTGGAATAGTCTTTAGAGCTGAAGCAGGCTTATGGGACATGTTGGAGTAAAACTGACAGCCTTCACATTTGTCTACTAGTTCTTTCACCATCTCGTTGGCATGTGGCTAGTAAAATCCGGCTCAGTATGCTTTGGCCACGATGGTCTGAGAGGACGCATGGTGACCAAAGGTCCCCGAGTGAATATCATTCAGGATCATTCGGCCTTCTTCTGGCGTGATGCATTTCTGGCAGACTCCAGTTACACTTTCTCTGAACATCTGACCTTTTATCATAGTAAAGGCTTTAGATCGTCGGACGATCTGTCGAGCCTCTTCTTCTTCCTCTAGAAGTTCTTTCCTAAGAATGTATGCAACTTATGGCACTGTCCAGTCGGGAGTGACAACTAAAACATCCATGACTAAGTCGACCACGGCTGGGATTTCGACTTTAGTCGGATCTGTGGTGCTCTTAGGCTGTGGGGGCTCTTCAGTGAAAGGATCTTCCTGAACTGAAGGTGAATGAATATGCTCCAAAAACACATTGCTGGGAATGGCCTCTCTCTTAGATCCTATCTTTGCCAATTCATCTGCAGCTTGATTTTTCAGTCGGGGTATATGGTGAAGCTCCAACCCTTAAAACTTCTTGTCCAACTTTCTTATTGCGTTGCAATAACCAGTCATGGCTGGGCTCCTAACATCCCTCTCTTTCATCACTTGATTAACCACCAAATGAGTCACCGTAGACCATAAGGCGACGGACGCCGAGTGAAATGGTCATACGCAACCCGTATAAAAGTGCTTCATATTCAGCTTGATTGTTGGAAGAATCAAAATGAATCTTGAGAACATAGCTAAGCTTGTCTCCATGGGGGATACCAACACTACCCCAGCACCGGAACCATTCAGCATCTTGGAGCCATCGAAGAACATGGTCCAATGCTCCGAGTGAACTTGAGTCGGCAGTTGTTGCTCGATCCACTCGGCAAGGAAATCTGCGATTGCTTGGGACTTGATAGCTTTCTTTTCCTCAAACTTGATATCCAATGGAAGGAGTTCAATCACCCATTTTGCCACTCGACCAGTTGCATCTCTGCTGTTCAGAATTTCAGATAATGGTGCATCACTGACGACTGTAATGGAGTGATTAGTGAAATAGTGTGCAACATTTTTCATGGTCATGTAGATTCCATAGACAAGCTTCTGATAATATGGATATCTCTGCTTGGATGGAGTCAAAACTTTAGAGAGATAATACACTGGGCACTGAACTTTATAAGCTTTTCCTTCTTCTTCCCGCTCGACCGTGAGTACTGTACTGACAACTTGTCCAGTGGCTGCAACGTAAAGCAGTAAAGGCTCTTTGCTGATTGGCGCAGCAAGCACCGGCTGGGGGTGTTGGCATGCTGGGAACGGGGGTCCCCGGACTTGCCTGCCTACGGCCTGCGGCGTGGCTCAAGTGGGGGCCCAGCGCGGCCCATCTTCATCAGCTCAAGCTCAAGACCCTCGCGAGGGGCCAAGCCTCACGGGGCGGACGACAGGAAGCTTCCTGAGGAGCGGCCTCATCAGGCAGGCTCGCGAGGAGGAGGAGAGATCAATGCAAGGGTACCTCGCGAGGATCCCGTGACGCAAGCCATGACGATCAAGACCAGGCGGGCGCCGGCCTGCGCAGAGTCCTTGTTTCCCCTTTGGTGCAAAAGGGGCAAGCACAGGCCAAGGTATCAGGCAAAGGTTACCATTCTGGTGCAACGAGACCAAGACCAGCCGGATGGCCAGACGGAGGTCACCGTGGAGCCCAAGACGGCGTCATAACCAGCGCTTTTAGCAGCCGAAGACCACCTTTGGTCAGGATAACTTGTACTAGATGTTCCCCTTCAAAATGGCGAATTGTTGGCGCCCTTCCCGCTCAATTATTCGGGGAGAGGCCTAGGGCCTCTATAAATACGGTTAGCCACCACAGAGTAGAGGCATCAAGAAGAGACCAAGTAGAACACACCGCGCCAGCTCAAGAACACCTCCCGCGAGGCTGTTCTTCCCGTATACTGTTCATCATCAGCCCCAGAGGCAATCCAGCACACCACACACTGGAGTAGGGTATTACACCACAATGGTGGCCTGAGCCAGTATAAACCTCGTGTCTCTTGTGTTGTTCATCGTTTCCAGCTTAGTTCACACGAGAAGATCGGACGTAGATCGGTAGGGGAGAGATCTCCATGCGCACCCCAGTGTTCGAACCTCAAGGGCCTGCCGGAAACCAAAATCCGATATTTGGCGCGCCAGGTAGGGGTGCGTCGGTGTTCTTCCTTCCGGCAACCCGCTCTCCACCAACATCGCATTCCGTACTCATGGCGGACAACGCGCCGCCCGCTCCGGCAGCAGGCGCCGGCGCTGGGGCCAGGGGGCTCTAGGCCTTGGCCCCCACCTTGCGACAGGTGCAGTGGTCGTGCAAGTTCAAGCCCAAGATGCCGCCGCACTACAACGGCGCGGCGGACCCGTTGGTTTTCCTACTGGCGTACGAGGAGGCCATCCTCAGAGCCGGGGGTGACGACCGTGTCAGATTTCGGGTTCCGGCAGACCCTTGAGGTTCAAACACTGGGGTGCGCGCGGAGATTTCGCCTCCTACCTACCTGCACCCCTCCGCCTCGCTAAGATCTAAACAATGGAAAGAACAACACGAATGACTTAGGGTTTATACTGGTTCGGGCCACCGTTGTGGTGTAATACCCTACTCAAGTGTGTGGTGTGGTGGATTGCCTCTTGGGCTGATGATGATGAACAATACAAGGAAGAACAGCCTCACGAGGGTCTGCTGTTGGCTGGGGCGATGAACTGCTGGGAGGAGTTTAGTCACCCTTCTCTCTCTCTCTCTCTTTTCCTTCTCTCGTCCTTCTTCTCTTCCCTCTCTTTCTCTCTGCCCCCGTTCTGTGGGTGGCTGGTCCTATTTATAGATGCCCTGGTCCTCTTCCCAAATATCGAGTGGGAAGGGAGCCAACAATGGCGGGCTAATTTGAAGGGGGATAGCTAGTACCAGCTATCCTGTCAAAAGTAGTCTTCGCCTGCACAAAGCTCTGGTGGTGACATCGTCTTGGGCTCCACAATGACCTCCGTCTTGCAGTCCTCCTGGTCTTGGTCTTGTTGCACCGAAATGGCAACCTTTGCCTGATGCCTCGGTACTCCACGGCTGCGCTTGCTCCCTTTGCATCAAAGAGGAAAGGAGGACGCTGCGCGGGCTGGCACCCGCCTGGCGCCTTTGGTCGTCATGGCTTGCGTCACGGGCACCTCGTGAGGTACCCCGACTTGATCTCTCCGCCTCCTCGCGAGCCAGCCTGATGAGGCCGTGCCTAAGGAAGCTCCGCGTCGTCCGCCCCGCGAAGCTTGGCCCCTCGCGAGGGTCTTGGGTCTGTGTTGTTGAAGATGGGCCGTGCTGGGCCCCCCATTGAGCCACGCCGCAGGACGCAGGCAGGCAAGTATGGGGACCCCGTTCCCAGAACGCCGACAGTAGCCCCCGGGCCCAAGGCGCGTTGGGACTTGGCCGTGCAGGGAGGAGGAAGGGCAAGAGCGAAGCGCCGCGGGCCCTAACAGCCTGCGGCCTTGGGCGCCGCATGGCGGTTGATTGGACGTGGGCGTCTCCACTTCCCCATGGCGCCTCGACAACTGCACAGATTGGACAAGTCCCTGCATGAAAAGCTGGTCATGATTACCTGCGATCATGGAGGTCGACGGTTGGCCTTCGCCGGCCATAAGTACGGAACGGCATGCGCCCTTCCAGTTCATCCCCCCTTGCTTCTCCTTCTTCCCGGTCCTTGCTCCATCTTGCTGCGATGGCTCCGATCCGTCGGTTCTCGACGATAGAGAAGGGAAAGGCTCCCCAAGAGGAACCTGACCCGCTCCCGCCGAAGAAATGGCTCGTCCCCCGTGGCCCGGACGAGGGGGCCCATTAGGTGGTGCCGAGGCCTTGGTGCGAGCGGGCACCGCCGGGGTTCCCGCTTCCCTTGTATGCCCACATCGAGGGCCCTGAAGGAGCTGATGCTGATCGCCACGGGTGGCGCCGCCGTCGGCGCCGATGGGTCATGAAGGTGTGGGTCGTTCCCCCTGGGGTCCACACCGAGGTCTCCTCCCGAGAGCTCGTGCTGCACGTCGCCATGCCTCCTCAGTCTTGGATTCGCCTTCCTCCCTTCTTCGCCTCCATCGTCCCGCAGGGGGAGCCCCTGGAGCTTTGGTTGCAGCACGCCGGCTGTAGCACCCTCGCGACCGAGGCAGAGGTCGCGGTCGTTGCCCCGGGTGAGGTCTTCATGACTCGAGGCTGGAGCGAAATCGACGGGTTTGCAGGACAAGAGGCGCCTTCGCGATCCACTTGGAGTACGACGGTGCTTCGGTGATGTTCTTCAAGGTCTTTGATGCGAACGGGCGCCGGCTGGAGTGCTGCCCCGGGAGAAGTGGTCGGGACCCTGCGGCGGCGAGGACTAGGCCCGCCGACCGCTCCCTTGGCGGCTCCTCAGGCGGTGGTGGCGTCGGAGGTTCCAGCGACTCCGGCGAGCTCTTCGCGACTCCGGAGACGAGCGACGACAGCTACGAGCCCCCGAGCCGGCGCCGCTCCTGGAGCAGGGCGGGCTCGTCAGGCCGCCGCCGACTCTGATCTGGATGGGGTTGGCGCTGGTGCTTGACGGCCCACTGTTGATGATGGCGTCTTCTGCAGGGGCGCGCGTAGTTAGTGTCCCTTCAGGATGTGTTCCCTGCGAGGAATCAAAGACGCGTCCCGTGGGGGCTTGTAAGGTGCCTGTGATCCTGTTTTATTAATACAACCCTTGTCGTAGAACTGTGCGAGTTGCTCATTCCGTCTTAGAACTGTGCTCTGCGCCGACAGGTCCTAGTCCCAAGGTGGATTCAGCCGTCGCTGGTATGCCAGGTCGCGATGCCGTGGTCAAGGCCAGGAGGTGAGCGACCCGGAGTCCGGTAAGAGCTCCTGAGTCACGATGCTCAGGAGGTCCCCTTTGGCGCTCAAGTAGACGTCGCTTGGTGAGAAAGGAGAGCGGCGTCGTTAACACGGGATTGCATTAGGTGCGGGGGTGATGCCACGGTAGCTGGTGCTTCCGGGTGGTGACTTATCTCGAGAATCAGGGGTCGTTCTATGGTGTGTCGCCGGGTCCGTGCATCGGCAGGCGCGAGGTTGCTCGGCGAGGTCCTCACGTGTCCCTCCCCTCTCGCCTTTGCTCCCCTTTCTGCTCTACGTCCTCGGGTCCCAGCCCTCGAGCGAGTCTCAGCCGTCGCTGGTATGCCAGGTCGCGATGCCGTGGACAAGGCTAGAGGGTGAGGGCTGGAGAGCCAGTAGGAGCCCTGAGTCGTGATGCCCAGGCACCCCCCCTTTAACATGCAAGCGGTTCGCGCGGATGAGAGCGAAGGAGACACCGCAAGGGCCTCGCCTAACGCAGCTCCTTCAGGAGATCCTGTAGACCTATCATAGAAAAAACGAGGGGTTGCCATAACAATTGACACTCAGCCGTTGGTTGCTTCCGAGGGGCGATGAGGCACTGAAGGCTTGACAAGGTGGCGCCATGCGGGGCTGCCGCGGCCAGAGCTCAGCCATTCAGGTTTGTTGCCGTTGCAGGGACAGACCCATGCGCAAGCGTCGTGCCCTTTGGCAGCAGTTCCGTCAGTTGGCGTTAGTTGAGCGGGCAACTAGGTCAAACACATTAGCCGCGAAGGAGTGGATTCATTCAAATGGATGCTGGGAAGGCGGACATCACTGGGTCTGGCCTGAGCGACTTGGGGCTCATGCAGCCCGAGGGGCGCCCCCAACAAGGTAAGCTAACAACATGAAATAAAAGGGATACATGCCGCAGGGACGGACCCACGCGGCCTGGGAATAATGCAGCCCTGGGGGGGCGCTCCCAGCTGGAAGTAAAACTTGAAAGATGTCACCTGATGACGTAGAGGATGAAGGGGTGTTGGTGTAGCAGACTCGGTGGGCTGCGGAAGCCGATTCTCACGAGCCCCCGGGCCCAGGGGCCTCAGGAGGCTCCGGAGGCGCTGGTGGCTCCCTGTGGGCCATCTCCATCTCCACCAGGGCTACGGAACATTTGGCCTCTTGTGCCTCCATGATGCCCCTCATGAGGCGCTGGTACATGACAGCCGCGTTCGGTAAGCCGTAAGGCATGCGAACGCACCTGTGGGGTGGACCTCCGCAGCGCCCCACTCACGAGGGCCAGAGGCGCTCCAGAGAGGCGACTCGGTTGAGCCCTAGTATGTCGATGCAGACGCGCAGCCCACCATCCTCGCCTGGATGGGGAGCCACTGCGGGTAGATGGCGGCCGCCTTTCATGACCCTTGACTCCTGTAGCTCGTGAATGGCCTTGCTGACGAACTCGTGAGGGTCTGGCTCTCCTTGCCTTACTCCTTGAGGGAAACGTGCTTCGAAGCACGCCTCCATGTGGTGCCCAAGCGCCTCCCTCGTGACCCTAGCCAGGTCGGTGGCCCTCCAGGGGAGAGCCCCCGAACCCTGCCTGAGGAGGGCGCCAGGCGCGCTTTCCTATGCGACGGAAGGAGGTTCCCCCTGGGAAGGCACGGGCCCAGAGGGGCCTGCCTCCTGAGGGACCGGGCCGGACAATGTCTTCTTCTTCTTGGGGGCGGTCTCGGGAAGCCTCCTGCTTCCGCGATCCGGGTCTTCCAGTGGCACGGCTTGAAAGGCTCATTCCAGGGAACACACCGCGTCCTTCTCTTCACAGGGCACCGTGATGACTCCGCCACTTCCTGGCATCTTTAGGACGTTGTAGCCGTGGTGAGTTACGGCCATGAACTTGGCCAGCGCCGGGTACCCAAGGATGGCGTTGTACGGCAGGCGAATGTGAGCGACGTCGAAGTCGATGTGCTCGGTGCGGTGGTTGTCGTGTGCCCCGAAGGTTACAGGGAGGTGGACCTGCCCAATCGGGACCGTGGAGCCGTCGGTGATTCCGGAGAAGGGCCTGGTTGGCTGAAGCTGGCTGTAGGGCACTTGGAGTTTGTTGAATGTTTCCATGGACAGGACGTTGAGCCCTGCCCCGCCATCGATGAGGGTCCTGGTGACCACCACGTTGCTGATGATTGGGGAACAAAGTATCCGGAGGACTCCGGCTGTAGCCGCACACTTGAGCTGATCTGCTGAGCTGAACGTGATGGCGCACGCCGACCACCTGAGAGGGCGCGTGGCTTCAAGCCTGGGGAGGACTACATTCACTTCGCGGGCGAACTGCTTGAAGATGCGTTGAGAGGCTGGGGCCTGAGCCCCGCCCAGGAAGCAGGCGATCGCGCGCGGCTCCTGGAAGCCCCCAGCCCCCTCGTCTTGGTGGCGGTCCTCGTTTCTCCTTGGCTGCGGCGGCAGTGGAGGGAGGCTTGCGTTGCCATGTGGGCGATCCTCGCGAGGCTGATCCCTCCAGTCTCCCTCGCGAGGCGGGTCTTGCCAGCGATCCTCGCGAGGTTGATCGCGCCACCCTTGGCGCGGGCCACGGTCTTCCCAGCGTCCTGCGTTCCTTCCTCCTCCTCGACCGTAGCCCCGGCTACCGCGGTCGGGGCGACGGCCGATCCTTCCTTCTCGCACAGCTCGGAGCTCTTGACATTCGTTGGTGTTGTGGGTGTGGAGGTCGTGGTATGTGACACCCCAAAATTTTGGCCTTGTTTTATTAAATTAAAATTTTTGCCAGGAATTAAAACTTTTATTTTCTGGGCTCCCTTTTGATTTTTGAACCATTTTCTCCCTTGTTATTATGGAGTTTTTCCCCAGAGTGAAAACCTTTCAAATATGTTATTGGACTTGTTAAACCTCTCAAGAAAAACTTTTCTTTTATCAGTATAACTAATTACCTAATTAAATTGCTTGATCTTTATTTTCTTGAAAAATAGTTTTCCAAGGTTATATGGCCATAATTGAACTACAACCATTTGATAAATTCACCTAAAATTCCAACCAAAATTTGGAGATGTCATGTGATGTTTTTAAATCACTTCTATACAATAATATCTTTTATTCATGAAATATTTTGAGCTCTACACTCAATTTTTCTTCTCTGGTCCAGAGTGCAATTTGCACTACAACCCTTTTAAATAAATCTTTCTAGCCTCCACCAAAATTATGGGATATTGGTAGTAGCATATGATTCAACTTTATGAAAAAACCCAATGATGTAATTTGAAAAAATTGAGTGAATCAACCTCATTTCATTCTGGTCCAGCCTTGTGATTTCTACTACAACCCTATTTAATTTTGCTCCAATGATCTTGTGCTTTCTCCTACTTGTAGACAGCCCTACCAAACCCCTAAGTCCAGGAGCATGCACCCATTGGCATATTTTTGGTTCATGAAATAATGTCATTTATTTCCTGTCCAGAATTCAAGTTTTGCAAAACTTGCACTAGCAAGTTTCTCCTTTTGTCCAAATGACCTCACCACTCTCTCTGGCATCTAAGGAGACCCTGATCTGGAGAATTTGGCCACCCCAAGAAGAGCCTAGGTGCCTGTGGCATTTTGTCAAACATCTGGAGAGCATGGCCAGATTTGACATGATCTTGAATTTGCATTGTGAACTTGGCCACCTGACCTAACCACCATGTCCATTCACCCTCTAACTAACCTTAACCTAGTCCTGTTTCTTCCCAGCCTCAACCGCGACCTCTAGCATGCTCTGGCATTCTGTCGAGCACATCCCGTGCGTGCCCAGAGCGCGAGCAGAGCGTGCGTTTGGCACGCGTTTTGCACGATCCGCGCCCGAGCCGACACGCTGCCCCCCTGGTTTTGGCCCGCTCTGCAGAGCCACGCCGCTCGCTATCCCCCTCACAGCAACGCGCCAAGCCGCCCTGGCAGCCTACAGCGACGCCGACAGAGCTTTTGGCGGCACACCGGCGTCTGCAGCGCGCCGCTGCCACGGTCGGCGCCGCCAAAGCCACCCCGGCTCGCCACATGCCCCTGGGAACAGCACGAACTTATCTCCTCGCTCGTCGGCTAGCTCTCGTCACCTCCACGTCGCCCTGCAAGCTACAGAGAGGCGGTTCACCGGCATCCTCATCCACCGCCGTGGAACCGACCTCGACGAGCTATAAAAGGAGGCCCCCGAGCTTCCCCGAGCACGCAGGCAACCTCAGGCCACCCCAATGGCACTCCCCTAGCTCGCATTCGACCCGGGAAGGCCTCCTTCCTCATCTCCCGCAACTCCTGTCGCCGCCACCGCCCCGGCCAATCCGGCACCTCTAGTACCTCCCCCTCTCCGTTCTCTTCACCAAGAGCTTCCTCATCCTCCCGTAAACCATTCCCACTACTCAATTTTGATCGGGACACACCGCGGGAGAAAAATCACCTTGCCCGACGGTCTCCATCCGCCGCGAAGCTCGCCGCCGGCAGCTCCGTCCATCCCCGAGACCATATCGACCACCGGAGTGACCGTCTTGATCCCCTGAGCACGCCGATGGCCTCCGTTCCCCGAACGGTGCCGTCATTCGCCGGTGAGCCTTGCCGGAGCCCCGCCCCGCTCGGGCAGAGGAGGGAGAAGACGCGGGTGACTGGTCAAACCTGACCAGTGGGCCAGGCGGGCCCACCGTCAGTGACCCAGCGCCGGTCCACGTGGGTTAAGTGGAAGCGCATTTCCAAAATACGCTTTCGACGTGTACGTGTTTATTCGAAACGTTTTCTTTTCTGTTTTATGTTAAAAACAAATTTTGACCACAACTTTGACTGCCTATAACTTTTTAAATATAACTCCAAATGAATTAATTCTTTTTCCTACATCTCTCAAATATTGTCTAGTTTATTTTAGGATTTATTTGAAAATTTTCCAAACAACTTTTCGTACTGTTTTTGAAATATGTATTATTTGCATCCCCTAGCTCGCATTCGACCCGGGAAGGCCTCCTTCCTCATCTCCGGCAACTCCTGCCGCCGCCACCGCCCCGGCCAATCCGGCACCTCTAGTACCTCCCCCTCTCTGTTCTCTTCACCAAGAGCTTCCTCATCCTCCCGTGAACCATTCCCACTACTCAATTTTGATCGGGACACACCGCGGGAGAAAAATCACCTTGCTCGACGGTCTCCATCCGCCGCGAAGCTCGCCGCCGGCAGCTCCGTCCATCCCCGAGACCATATCGACCACCGGAGTGACCGTCTTGATCCACTGAGCACGCCGATGGCCTCCGTTCCCCGAACGGTGCCGTCATTCGCCGGTGAGCCTTGCCGGAGCCCCGCCCCGCTCGGGCAGAGGAGGGAGAAGACGCGGGCGACTGGTCAAACCTGACCAGTGGGCCAGGCGGGCCCACCGTCAGTGACCCAGCGCCGGTCCACGTGGGTTAAGTGGAAGCGCATTTCCAAAATACGCTTTCGATGTGTACCGGCGAATTTATAAACCTCCTGAGTCGACCGTAGACCAAGTCTTGTTCCAGTAACCCCCATACTTGCTATGTACTACCACTTGTCCCTGCCGCAGGTAGGGTATGGTTCAGTAAGTCGTCAACCCCTTTCAAGCACACACCGTATAGAGAGGCCATGGTGGAAGATACCGGTTGTAGCTGGTAGGCAGGCCACCTGGTCCGGGGCATGGGTGTTTCCGGTTGGGACCGAGAGGGGAGGCCACCCCTTAGAGCGCGCGATATAAATTTGATCCCATGCTACGCGAGGTTGTAGCCTCCCCACTTAGAGTTTTGCTTAACAAGTGTCATGGGTGATTCCAGACACTGATGAGTTAAGCTTGTGTGTGCAAGTTAGGCGTGTTTTCAACTAAAAGGCCGTAGACGGAATTAGTCCCGATGGACTAAAGGAATCTGTTACTCGTGGGTAAAGAGTACACCCTCTGCAGAGATTAAAACCTATTCGAATAGACGTGTCCATGGTTAAGGATTAGAGTCTGGGATGGGTCAAGTGTTGGTCTTAGTGTCGGTCTTCGGAGGAGATATTGTTAAACCAAACTTGGATACCGACTGCTTACTTGTGAGGACCATGATTACTATTTTGTGATGGACTAACCCGTTGCATTATTTATATTATCGAGTATCCCTGGACGGTTTTACCTCCTGGATATTCATTGTGATTATTTTATCTTATAAGCCCTTTATGTGGTGTCACTCAGACGCCCGACTGTGGCATTTCTTTTAAAGCCCTTTATGTGGTGTCGCTCAGACGCCCGAATGTGGCATTTCTTTTAAAGCCCTTTATGTGGTGTCGCACAGACGCCCGACTGTGGCATTTCTTTTAAAGCCCTTTATGTGGTGTCGCTCAGACGCCCGAATGTGGCTTTTCTTTTAAAGCCCTGTATGTGGTGTCGCTCAGACGCCCGACTGTGGCATTTCTTTTCAAGCCCTTTATGTGGTGTCGCTCAGACGCCCGACTGCGGCATTTTATTCCCACTCTATTACCGCTCATTCATGTTACAGGAAAATAACCTGCTTGCATGCATAAAAGATGTTTTATTTATGACTGACGATGTGATCATGGAATTTTTCAGTGCATGATTATCAAATATATTATAACTGTGTTCTTAATTTTTGCAAGTACATTCAAAGTACTCACTGGCTTGTCCCTGGCTATTGTCTTGGCCAGATTTTCTTGCACGGAGAGGAGCGACGCGAAGACAGCCCCGGAACTGAAGCAACGATGGTAGCAGCCCCGCGAAGATAGGAGTTAACCTGGTCAACTGTTCCTGTGGGGAATGGAGCCCCATAGACACTGATGACTCACAAACCGCTTCCGCCATCAACCACTAGAAACCCAATTGTTGTACTCACAGGCTAGAATGGTCTTGTACCACATATTTTGTATTTTGCTTGGAATTCCTGTATCAATTTGGAGCCTCATCAGCTAACAGTAATCCTGGGGCTGATGAGCACGACGGTGTTTTTCTGGAAATTTATACCCGGAAAACCCGGTCGTGACATGGTACACACAGTACCGGCTGCCCTTGGAAGGTTCGGGTTGATCTCTTCCCTGCTTGGTGTCTGGTTCTGCCGCGAGCACGGCAGCCCCCTTGCGCTTCACGTCCTTGGCCTTGGGCTTCTTCTCTTCTGGGTCTGCGGCAGGCAGGAGGAGGGAGAGACGCCCTTCCTCAGCCCTGGCGCACCTGGTCGCCAAGTTGAACAGCTCCAAGGAAGTGCACAGGTCTTCATGCATCACCAGCTCCTCCTTCATCTTGACATCGCGCATGCCGTCGGAGAAGGCTGAAATGATGGCCTCCTCAGTCACCTTGGGAATCTTGAGGCGTGCGTTATTGAAGCGCTGGATGTACTTCTGCAGGATCTCCCCGGGTTGTTGCTTGATGCGGCGCATGTCGCTCACGGCGGGTGGCCGGTCACGAGTACCTTGGAAGTTGGTGATGAAGCGGGTGCGCATCTCGTCCCAGGAGGAGATCGTGCCTGGAGCCAGATTCAGGAGCCAGGTGCGGGCCCCGTCCTTGAGCGCCATGGGAAACCAATTCGCCATGACCATCTCATCTCCGTTGGCAGCTTCAATGCCCAGCTCGTAGAGCTGGAGGAACTCCGCAGGGTCAGCCTTGTCGTCGTAGCAAGGAGGCAGGTCCGGCTTGAACTTGCCGGGCCACGTGACGCTGCGTAGCTCGGTGGTGAAGGAACGGCAGCCTTTTGTGGCCATAGGAGGCCTTGGGTGACGGAGAGCTTGGTCTTGCATGTCCCCACGCGGTGCAGCTGGGTCTTGACGTGCGGGAGCAGGGAGCGCCCGGGCAGCTTCTTGCGCGCGAGGGACTTCTTGGCAGCTCTGCTCTTGCTGCGCTGGCACCTGACGGAGCGGGTTCCGCCTAGGGGCCACGCGCCTTGGAGCCATGGCGCCTTCTTGTGGAGGAGGCGGCCGGGCCGCCGCTGGAGCTTCGTCGCCCGTGCGGGGCGGGGTGCGGTGCAGCGGAGCGGACAGCGCAGGAGAGCCCCCTGCGGCGCGGACAAGCTCGGCGACGCGGTCGAGCCATTCTTCGTAGACGTCATCGACGGGATGGTAGCGCAGGAGCTTGTTTGCCGCGATGAGCGCAGCTCTAGCCTCCATGGGTGCGCGGAGCGTGTGGGACGAAGAACCAGCTGGGGTGAGCGAGGGAGTGGCGGTGCGGCCGTCTTGCCGGACGGACGGATGCTGAGACGATGCTTGCTGTTGGTCCCCCGCCGGGCCGGTGGCAGCGTTGACGGCAGGTGACGGGGAACGGCGAGGACACCCGCCGACAGGAGTTGTCTGGGCGACGCGGGAAGCGAGAGCGGCCCGGCGCTCGGCGCGGGCCCGCCGAGCGTCAGACATGGGCGCGATGGTCTGAGGAGAACGGGGCGGTGGAAGACGAATTCCGGCGCACCCCTACCTGGCGCGCCAAATGTCAGATTTCGGGTTCCGGCAGACCCTTGAGGTTCGAACACTGGGGTGCGCGGAGATTTTTCCTCCTACCTACCTGCACCCCTCCGCCTTGCTAAGATCTAAGCAATGGAAAGAACAACAGGAATGACTCAGGGTTTATACTGGTTTGGGCCACCGTTGTGGTGTAATACCCTACTCCAGTGTGTGGTGTGGTGCATTGCCTCTTGGGCTGATGATGATGAACAATACAAGGAAGAACAGCCTCGCGAGGGTCTGCTCTTGGCTGGGGCGATGAACTGCTGGGAGGAGTTCAGTCACCCTTCTCTCTCTCTCTCTCTCTCTTTTCCTTCTCTCGTCTTTCTTCTCTTCCCTCTCTTTCTCTCTGCCCCCGTTCTTTGGGTGGCTGGTCCTATTTATAGAGGCTCTGGTCCTCTTCCCAAATATCGAGCGGGAAGGGAGCCAACAATGGCGGGCTAATTTGAAGGGGTACAGCCAGTACCAGCTATCCTGACAAAAGTAGTCTTCGCCTGCACAAAGCTCTGGTGGTGACGCCGTCTTGGGCTCCACAATGACCTCCGTCTTGCAGTCCTCCTGGTCTTGGTCTTGTTGCACCAAAATGGCAACCTTTGCCTGATGCCTCGATGCTCCACGGCTGCGCTTGCTCTCTTTGCATCAAAGAGGAAAGGAGGACGCTGCGCGGGCTGGCACCCACCTGGCGCCTTTGGTCGTCATGGCTTGCGTCACGGGCACCTTGTGAGGTACCCCTCCTTGATCTCTCCGCCTCCTCGCGAGCCAGCCTGATGAGGCCGTGCCTGAGGAAGCTCCGCATCATCCGCCCCGTGAGGCTTGGCCCCTCACAAGGGTCTTGGGTCTATGTTGGTGAAGATGGGCCGTGCTGGGACCCCCTTTGAGCCACGCCGCAGGCCACAGGCAGGCAAGTCTGGGGACCCCCGTTCCCAGAACGTCGACAGACCGGGTGATGGCCAACTAGTTACCCACGGCCCTCACCGGTGTCCCGCGCATGTGGCTCCTCCACCTAGCAACGGCTTCTGTGACCTCTTGGGAGGAGCGACGCAACCTCTTCCTCGCCGGTTTCGCCGCGCCAGCGCCGCCCGTCGTCGCAGCTCTCCTGGGTGGCTCCCAAGCGCCACCCTCGAGCCACCACGTCAAGCCGTTCACCCGCCAGATCAGTGCTGCCTCCAAGCGTCAAGAAGCCCCCCCGGGTTGGGCGGCGCCCGAGGCCGATCTGACTTTCGACTCGGATGATCACCGCTTCAACCCCTTTGTTTCGGGCGCGCTCCCGATGCTATGCACCCCCACCATCTGCCAAGTGGCCGTCACCAGGACCCTCATCGACGGTGGTCCTGGCCTCAACGTGCTCTCGGTGGAGGCCTTCAGCCTCCTCCACGTGCCACCGGAGTGGCGCCAACCCAGCAGGCCTTTCTCGGGCGTTGGAGCCGGCTCCACCGCCTCCTTGGGACAGATCCGCCTCCCGGTAACCTTCGGCACCTACGACAACTTCCGCATGGAGCTGATCGACTTCGACATCGCCCCCATCGGCCTCCCCTACAACGCCATCCTCGGCTACCCGGCCTTGGCCCGGTTCATGGCAGCAACTCACCCGGCGTACAACCTCATGAAGATGCCCGGGAGCAGCGGCGTCCTAACCGTGTCATGAGACACGAGGGATGCACTGCAGGTGCTCCAGCTCGCCTTCAAGGTGGCCGCAGTGGCGCAGCCCACCAGCACAGACGCCCTTGAGCCCAAGGGGGCTGCGCCGTCTAAAAAGAAGCAACTGTTCACCAAAGGTAAGGCGGAAACCAAGCAAGTACCGGTCGACGAGGACGGGTCCACCAGCGCCACCTTCACCATAGGGGCCAACCTCGAGCCCGAGCAGGAGAAGGACCTGATCGGATTCCTGCACGCGAACAAGAAGGTGTTCGCGTGGGAGCCTGACCAGTTAGCAGGAGTCCCGAGAGGTGTGATTGAGCACCACCTCAACGTGTGCCCCAACGTACGCCCCGTGAAGCAGAAGGCAAGGAGGCAGTCCACAGAGAAACAAGCTTTCATCGTCCAGGAGACCCGAAAACTAGAAGCGGCAGGGGTTATCCGTGAGGTCCGCTACCCCGATTGGCTGGCTAATCCTGTTGTCGTGCCCAAGAAGGGGGGGGGGAAGGAGCGCATGTGTGTCGACCTCACCAACCTCAACAAAGCCTGCACACAGGACCCATTTCTGCTCCCCCGCATTGACCAGATAGTCGACTCCACCGTAGAGTGTGACCTATTGTGCTTCCTGGATGCCTTCTCGGGCTATCACCATATCAAGATGGAGGTGGAAGACGTGGACAAGATGGCCTTCCTAACCCCGTGTGGGGTGTACTGCTACACGTGCATGCCATTTGGGTTGCGCAACGCTGGCGCAACCTTTCAGCGGCTGATGCACATCGCTTTAGGCCGGCAGCTCGGGAGGAACGCTAAGGCTTACGTTGATGACATCGTGGTGAAGTCTCGGGAGGCAAAAACCCTGATACGGGACCTAGAGGAAACCTTCGCGAGCCTCGACAAAGTGGATCTGCGGCTCAACCCGGAGAAGTGCGTGTTTGGAGTCCCCTCGGGAAAGCTCCTGGGCTTCCTAGTGTCCCACAGAGGCATTGAGGCCAACCCAGGGAAGGTCAAGGCAGTCGAGGACATGAGCCCGCCGAGGACCCTCAGAGAGATGCAGAAGCTCACCGGGCGGGTGACTGCGCTAGGGCGCTTCATCTCCAAACTAGGGGAGCGAGCGCTGCCCTTCTTCAAGCTTATGAAGAAGAAAGGCCCCTTCGAATGGACTGAAGAGGCCGACAAGGCATTCCAAGATCTCAAGAGGTACCTTACCAGCCCTCCGGTTATGGTAGCCCCTCGCCCTCAGGAGCCCCTGGTGCTCTACCTTGCGGCCACACCCTACTCCACTAGCGCAGCTTTGGTGGCGGTCAGGGAGGAGCGCCGGGCCAAGGCCGCATCGATTGACCAGGCTGAAGCAGAGCGAGGCCAGGAGGGCCTCGCGAAGACCGCAATCACAGCCAGAGAGGGGAAGCCGCAGCAGGAGGGCACACCCAGAGCAGGGGAGGCCCCTTCAAACGATCAAGAGCTGGGGGCTCCGTCGCCTCAGGAGGCTCCTCGACCCCTGGAGGACGCAAGCTGCGTCAGCACCCTCAACCTCATCAAGCATCCCGTGTATTTCGTCAGCACAGTGCTACAGGACGCGAGGGCGCGGTACCCCATGCCCCAAAAGCTCCTCCTTGCTCTATTGGTGGCCTCACGCAAGCTGCAGCACTACTTCCAAGGCCACGCCATCAATGTCGTCTCGGCATACCCCTTGGAGAGGGTACTCAGGAGCCCCAACTCAGCTGGAAGGGTCGCTGAATGGAACATCGAACTACAAGCATTTCAGCTGGAATTCAGTACGACCAGGGTCATCAAGGGAGCCGCACTTGCGGATTTCGTGGCAGAATGGGCAGAAGCACCGGGCCTCGAGGCAGGCGAAGACCGGTCACTTTCCCCAGGAAGCAAAGCACCGGACGATTGGGTCATGTACTTCGATGGGGCGTTCTCTTGACACGGCGCGGGAGCTGGCGCGGTGCTCGTATCCCCCACTCGGGAAAAACTCTATTACGCCATGCAACTCTGCTTCCAGCACGGAGAGAAGGTCTCCAACAACAAGCAGAGTACGAAGGCCTGATAGCAGGCTTGAAAGCCGCGATCGCCTTAGGGGTGAAGTGCCTCACCATCAAGGGCGATTCACAGCTCCTCGTCAACTTATCCAACAAGATATACGAACCAAAGGACGAGCACATGGAAGCTTATCTCGGTGAAGTCCGCAGGATGGAGAAACAGTTCTAGGGGCTGGAACTACGGCATGTGACTCACGGAACCAATCAGGAGGCTGACGACATTGCCAAGAGGGCGTCTAGGCAGCTGCCGCAGGAACCTGGCGTCTTCGAGGAGCGGCTCTTCAAGCCCTCATCGGTGCCTTCACTATCAGGCACGACGCAATCAAGGGAGGAGCCCCTCAGCCGCCTGCCTCGGGAGCTCCGGTCTGCTACCCGGCCTCAGGGGCACGCCTGCTCCTGGCGTTGGAACCTTAGGAGGGATGTTGGATCCCAGAGCTCAAGGACTACCTGATGCAAGGGATTCTGCCGGAGAACGAGGAGGAGGCGGAGTGTGTGGCACGGTGTTGGAAATATGCCTAGAGGCAATAATAAAAGGATTATTATTATATTTCCTTGTTCATGATAATTGTCTTTTATTCATGCTATAATTTTGTTATCCGGAAATTGTAATACATGTGTGAACACATAGACACCAACACGTCCCTAGTAAGCCTCTAGTTGGCTAGCTCATTGATCAACAGATAGTCATGGTTTCCTGACTATGGACATTGGATGTCATTGGTAACGAGTAAAGTGACTTTCCGGTAACGAGATTGAACGAGGTATTGGGATATTGACGATCGAATCTCGGGCAAGTAACGTACCGATTGACAAAGGGAATTGTATACGGGATTGCCTGAATCCTCAACATCGTGGTTCATCCGATGAGATCATCGAGGACCATGTGGGAGCCAACATGGGTATCCAGATCCCGCTGTTGTTTATTGACCGGAGAACCGTCTCGGTCATGTATACATGTCTCCCGAACCCGTAGGGTCTACACACTTAAGGTTCAGTGACGCTAGGGTTGTAGAGATATGAATATGCAGTAACCCGAAAGTTGTTCGGAGTCCCAGATGAGAGTTTCAGAATGGTTCGGAGGTGAAGAATTATATATAGGAAGTGCAGTTTCGGCCATCGGGAGAGTTTCGGGGGTCACCGGTATTGTACCGGGACCACCAGATTGGTCCCGGGGGTCCACCGGGTGGGGCCACCCATCCCGGAGGGCCCCATGGGCTGAAGTGGGGAGGGGAACCAGCCCATAGTGGGATGGTGCGCCCCCCCTTGGCCCACCCCCTGCGCCTAGGGTTGGAAACCCTAGGGTGGGGGGGCGCCCCACTTGCCTTTTGGGGTACTCTATCCCCTGGCCGCCGCCCCCCTTGGGAGATCTGATCTCCAAGGGCCGCCCCCCCCCAAGGGGGCCTATATAAAGGGGGGGAGGGAGGGGCAGCCGCAACCTTAAGCCTTGGCGCCTCCCTCTCCCTTGCTACACCTCTCCCTCTCGTAGAAGCTCGGCGAAGCCCTGCTGCGGTGACTGCTGCATCCACCACCATGCAGTCGTGCTGCTGGATCTTCATCAACCTCTCCTTCCCCCTTGCTGGATCAAGAAGGAGGAGACGTCACGCTGACCGTACATGTGTTGAACGCGGAGGTGTCGTCCGTTCGGCGCTAGGATCTCCGGTGATTTGGATCACGTCGAGTACGACTCCCTCATCCACGTTCTTTGAACGCTTCCTCTCGCGATCTACAAAGGTATGTAGATGCAATTCGCTCACTCGTTGCTAGATGAACTCATAGATGGATCTTGGTGAAACCGTAGGAAAATTTTTGTTTTCTGCAACGTTCCCCAATAGTGGCATCATGTGCTAGGTCTATGCGTAGTTCTCTTTGCGTGAGTAGAACACAATTTGTTGTGGGCGTAGATGTTGTCAACCTTCTTGTCGCTACTAGTCTTATTTTGCTTCAGCGGTATTGTGGGATGAAGCGGCCCGGACCGACCTTACACATACGCTTACGTGAGACTGGTTCCACCGACTGACATGCACTAGTTGCATAAGGTGGCTAGCGGGTGTCTGTCTCTCCCACTTTAGTTGGAGCGGATTCGATGAAAAGGGTCCTTATGAAGGGTAAATAGAAGTTGACAAATCACGTTGTGGCTTTTACGTAGGTAAGAAAACGTTCTTGCTAGAACCCTATTGCATCCACGTAAAACTTGCAACAACAATTAGAGGACGTCTAACTTGTTTTTGCAGCAAGTGCTTTGTGATGTGATATGGCCAAAGTTGTGATGAATGATGAATGATATATATGTGATGTATGAGATCATGTTCTTGTAATAGGAATCACGACTTGCATGTCGAAGAGTATGACAACTGGCAAGAGCCATAGGAGTTGTCTTTATTTTTTGAATGACCTGCGTGTCATTGAGAAACGCCATGTAAATTACTTTACTTTATTGCTAAACGTGTTAGCCATAGTAGTAGAAGTAATAGTTGGCGAGCAACTTCATGGAGACACGATGATCGAGATCATGGTGTCATGCCGGTGACAAGATGATCATGGAGCCCCAAGATGGAGATCAAAAGGAGCTATATGATACTGGCCATATCATGTCACTATTATTTGATTGCATGTGATGTTTATCATGTTTTTGCACCTTGTTTACTTAGAACGACGGTAGTAAATAAGATGATCCCTCATAATAATTTCAAGAAAGTGTTCCCCCTAACTGTGCCCCGTTGCCACAGTTCGTTGTTTCGAAGCACCACGTGATGATCGGGTGTGATAGATTCCAACGTTCACATACAACGGGTGTAAGACAGATTTACACATGCAAACACTTAGGTTGACTTGACGAGCCTAACATGTACAGACATGGCCTCGGAACACAGAAGACCGAAAGGTCGAGCATGAGTCGTATAGAAGATACGATCAACATGAAGATGTTCACCGATGTTGACTAGTCCGTCTCACGTGATGATCGGACACGGCCTAGCTAACTCGGATCATGCTACACTTAGATGACTGGAGGGATGTCTATCTGAGTAGGAGTTCATTACTTGATTAGATGAACTTAATTATCATGAACTTAGTCTAAAATCTTTACAATATGTCTTGTAGATCAAATGGCCAACGTTGTCCTCAACTTCAACACGTTCCTAGAGAAAACCAAGCTGAAAGATGATGGCAGCAATTATACGAACTGGGTCCGGAACCTGAGGATCATCCTCATAGCTGCAAAGAAAGATTATGTCCTAGAAGCACCGCTAGGTGACGCACCTATCCCACAGAACCAAGACGTTATGAACGCTTGGCAGACACGTGCTGATGACTACTCCCTCGTTCAGTGCGGCATGCTTTACAGCTTAGAACCGGGGCTCCAAAAGCGTTTTGAGAGACACGGAGCATATGAGATGTTCGAAGAGCTGAAAATGGTTTTTCAAGCTCATGCCCGGGTCGAGAGATATGAAGTCTCCGACAAGTTCTTCAGCTGTAAGATGGAGGAAAATAGTTCTGTCAGTGAGCACATACTCACTATGTCTGGATTACATAACCGCTTGACTCAGCTGGGAGTTAATCTCCCGGATGACGCGGTAATTGACAGAATCGTTCAGTCGCTTCCACCGAGCTACAAGAGCTTTGTGATGAACTTCAATATGCAGGGGATGGAAAAGACCATTCTTGAGGTATTTTCAATGCTGAAATCAGCAGAGGTAGAAGTCAAAAAGGAACATCAAGTGTTGATGGTCAATAAAACCACTAAGTTCAAGAAACGCAAGGGTAAAAAGAATTTCAAGAAGGACGGCAAGGGAGTTGCCGCGCCCGATAAGCAAGCTGCCGGGAAGAAGCCAAAGAATGGACCCAAGCCCGAGACTGAGTGCTTTTATTGCAAGGGAAGTGGTCACTTGAAGCGGAACTGCACCAAATACTTAGCGGACAAGAAGGCCGGCAACACAAAAGGTATATGTGATATACATGTAATTGATGTGTACCTTACCAGTATTCGTAGTAGCTCCTCGGTATTTGATACCGGTGCGGTTGCTCACATTTGTAACTCAAAGCAGGAGCTGCGGAATAAGCGGAGACTGGCGAAGGACGAGGTGACGATGCGCGTCGGGAATGGTTCCAAGGTCGATGTGATCACCGTCGGCACGCTACCTCTACATTTACCTACGGGATTAGTTTTAAACCTCAATAATTGTTATTTAGTGCCAAGTTTGAGCATGAACATTGTATCAGGATCTCGTTTAATTCGAGATGGCTACTCATTTAAATCCGAGAATAATGGTTGTTCTATTTATATGAGAGATATGTGTTATGGTCATGCTCCTATGGTGAATGGTTTATTCTTAATGAATCTCGAGCGTAATGCTACACATATTCATAGTGTGAATACCAAAAGATGTAAGGTTGATAATGATAGTCCCACATACTTGTGGCACTGCCGCCTTGGTCACATAGGTGTCAAACGCATGAAGAAGCTCCATGCAGATGGACTTTTAGAGTCTCTTGATTACGAATCATTTGACACGTGCGAACCATGCCTCATGGGAAAAATGACCAAGACTCCGTTCTCAGGAACAATGGAGCGAGCAACCAACTTATTGGAAATCATACATACTGATGTGTGCGGTCCAATGAGTGTTGAGGCTCGTGGTGGCTATCGTTATGTTCTCACCCTCACTGATGACTTGACTAGATATGGGTATGTCTACTTAATGAAACACAAGTCTGAAACCTTTGAAAAGTTCAAGGAATTTCAGAGTGAGGTTGAGAATCAACGTGACAGAAAAATCAAGTTTTTGCGATCAGATCGTGGAGGAGAATACCTGAGTCACGAATTTGGCACACACTTAAGAAAATGTGGAATAGTTTCACAACTCACGCCGCCTGGAACACCTCAGCGTAATGGTGTGTCCGAACGTCGTAATCGCACTCTATTGGATATGGTGCGATCGATGATGTCTCTTACCGATTTACCACTGTCATTTTGGGGCTATGCTTTAGAGACTGCCGCATTCACTTTAAATAGGGCTCCGTCGAAATCCGTTGAGACGACACCGTATGAATTATGGTTTGGGAAGAAACCTAAGCTGTCATTTCTAAAAGTTTGGGGATGCGATGCTTATGTCAAGAAACTTCAACCTGAAAAGCTCGAACCCAAGTCAGAAAAATGCGTCTTCATAGGATACCCTAAAGAAACTGTTGGGTATACCTTCTACCTCAGATCCGAAGGCAAGATCTTTGTTGCCAACAATGGGTCCTTTCTAGAGAAAGAGTTTCTCTCGAAAGAAATAAGTGGGAGGAAAGTAGAACTTGATGAAGTATTACCTCTTGAACCGGTAAGTAGCGCAGCTCAAGAAAATGTTCCTGAGGTGCCTGAACCGACTAGAGAGGAAGTTAATGATGATGATCATGAAACTTCAGATCAAGTTGCTACAGAACTTCGTAGGTCCACTAGGACACGTTCCGCACCAGAGTGGTACGGCAACCCTGTCTTAGAAATCATGTTGTTGGACAACGGTGAACCTTCGAACTATGAAGAAGCGATGGCGGGCCCGGATTCCGACAAATGGCTGGAAGCCATGAAATCCGATATAGGATCCATGTATGAAAACGAAGTATGGACTTTGACTGACTAGCCCGATGATCGGCGAGCCATAGAAAATAAATGGATCTTTAAGAAGAAGACAGACGCGGATGGTAATGGGACCATCTATAAAGCTAGGCTTGTCGCTAAGGGTTATCGACAAGTTCAAGGGGTTGACTACGATGAGACTTTCTCTCCCGTAGCAAAACTGAAGTCCGTCCGAATCATGTTAGCAATTGCCGCATACTATGATTATGAGATATGGCAAATGGACGTCAAAACGGCATTCCTTAACGGTTATCTTAAGGAAGAACTGTATATGATGCAGCCGGAAGGTTTTGTCGACCCTAAGAATGCTAACAAGGTATGCAAGCTCCAGCGGTCCATTTATGGGCTGCTGCAAGCATCTCGGAGTTGGAACATTCGCTTTGATGAGATGATCAAAGCGTTTGGGTTTATGCAGACTTATGGAGAAGCCTGCGTTTACAAGAAAGTGAGTGGGAGCTCTTTAGCATTTCTCATATTATATGTAGATGACATACTTTTGATGGGAAATGATGTAGAACTTCTGGACAGCATTAAGGCCTACTTGAATAAGAGTTTTTCAATGAAGGACCTTGGAGAAGCTGCTTATATGTTAGGCATCAAGATCTATAGAGATAGATCAAGACGCCTCATAGGTCTTTCAAAAAGCACATACCTTGATAAGATATTGAAGAAGTTCAATATGGATCAGTCTAAGAAGGGGTTCTTGCCTGTGTTACAAGGTGTGAAATTGAGCTTAGCTCAATGTCCGACCACGGCAGAAGATGTAGAAGAGATGAGTGTCATCCCCTATGCCTCAGCCATAGGGTCTATTATGTATGCCATGCTGTGTACCAGACCTGATGTAAACCTTGCCGTATGTTTGGTAGGAAGATACCAAAGTAATCCCGGCAAGGAACATTGGACAGCGGTCAAGAATATCTTGAAGTACCTGAAAAGGACTAAGGACATGTTTCTCGTTTATGGAGGTGATGAAGAGCTCGTCGTAAAGGGTTACGTCGACGCTAGCTTCGACACAGATCTGGACGACTCTAAGTCACAAACCGGATATGTGTATATGTTGAATGGTGGAGCAGTAAGCTAGTGCAGCTGCAAGCAGAGCGTCGTGGCGGGATCTACATGTGAAGCGGAGTACATAGCAGCCTCGGAGGCAGCGCATGAAGCAATTTGGGTGAAGGAGTTCATCACCGACCTAGGAGTCATACCCAATGCGTCGGGGCCGATCAAACTCTTCTGTGACAACACTAGAGCTATTGCACTTGCCAAGGAGCCCAGGTTTCACAAGAAGACCAGGCACATCAAGCGTCGCTTCAACTCCATTCGTGAAAATGTTCAAGATGGAGACATAGATATTTGTAAAGTACATACGGATCTGAATGTCGCAGATCCATTGACTAAACCTCTCCCTATGGCAAAACATGATCAACACCAGAACTCTATGGGTGTTCGATTCATCACAATGTAACTAGATTATTGACTCTAGTGCAAGTGGGAGACTGATGGAAATATGCCCTAGAGGCAATAATAAAAGGATTATTATTATATTTCCTTGTTCATGATAATTGTCTTTTATTCATGCTATAATTGTGTTATCCGGAAATCGTAATACATGTGTGAATACATAGACACCAACACGTCCCTAGTAAGCCTCTAGTTGACTAGCTCGTTGATCAACAGATAGTCATGGTTTCCTGACTATGGACATTGGATGTCATTGATAACGAGATCACATCATTAGGAGAATGATGTGATGGACAAGACCCAATCCTAAACATAGCACAAGATCGTATAGTTCGTTTGCTAGAGTTTTTCCAATGTCAAGTATCTTTTCCTTAGACCATGAGATCGTGTAACTCCCGGATACCGTAGGAGTGCTTTGGGTGTACCAAACGTCACAACGTAACTGGGTGACTATAAAGGTATACTACGGGTATCTCCGAAAGTGTCTATTGGGTTGACACAGATCAAGACTGGGATTTGTCACTCCGTATGACGGAGAGGTATCTCTGGGCCCACTCGGTAATGCATCATCATAATGAGCTCAAAGTGACCAAATGTCTGGTCACGGGATCATGCATTACGGAACGAGTAAAGTGACTTGCCGGTAACGAGATTGAACGAGGTATTGGGATACTGACGATCGAATCTCGGGCAAGTAACGTACCGATTGTCAAAGGGAATTGTATACGGGATTGCCTGAATCCTCGACATCGTGGTTCATCCGATGAGATCATCGAGGAGCATGTGGGAGCCAACATGGGTATCCAGATCCCGCTGTTGGTTCTTGACCGGAGAACCGTCTCGGTCATGTCTACATGTCTCCCGAACCCGTAGGGTCTACACACTTAAGGTTCGGTGACGCTAGGGTTGTAGAGATATGCATATGCAGTAACCCAAAAGTTGTTCGGAGTCCCGGATGAGATCTTGGACGTCACGAGGAGTTCTGGAATGGTCTGGAGGTGAAGAATTATATATAGGAAGTGCAGTTTCGGCCATCGGGAGAGTTTCGTGGGTCACCGGTATTGTACCGGGACCACCGGATGGGTCCCGGGGTGGGGCCACCCATCCTGGAGGGCCCCATGGGCTAAAGTGGGGAGGGGAACCAGCCCATAGAGGGCTGGTGCGCCCCGCCTTGGCCCACCCCCCGCGCCTAGGGTTGGAAACCCTAGGGTGGGGGGGCGCCCCACTTGCCTTGGGGGGTACTCCACCCCCCTGGCCGCCGCCCCCCTTGGGAGATCTGATCTCCATGGGCCGCCTCCCCCCCCCCAAGGGGGCATATATAAAGGGGGGAGGGAGGGGCAGCCGCAACCTTAAGCCTTGGCGCCTCCCTCTTCCCTGCTACACCTCTCCCTCTCGTAGAAGCTCGGGGAAGCCCTGCTGCGGTGACTGCTGCATCCACCACCACGCCGTTGTGCTGCTGGATCTTCATCAACCTCTCCTTCCCCCTTGCTGGATCAAGAAGGAGGAGACGTCACGCTGACCGTACGTGTGTTGAATGCGGAGGTGCCTTCCGTTCGGCGCTAGGATCTCCGGTGATTTGGATCACGTCGAGTACGACTCCCTCATCCCCGTTCTTTGAACGCTTCTGTTCGCGATCTACAAAGGTATGTAGATGCAATTCTATCACTCGTCGGCAAGGCGTTCCACAACTGGTTCTACTGGCCCACAACGCTCAACGACGCCGTCGAGCTGGTGAAGGCTTGCGACGCCTGCCAGTTTCACGCTAAACAGATCCATCAGCCTGCGGGGGGTCTGCAGACCATACCCCTCTCATGGCCGTTCGCAGTTTGGGGGTTGGACATTCTGGGCCCGTTCTCTCGGGCGCCAGGGGGCTATCGCTACCTCTACGTCGTTGTGGACAAGTTCACCAAGTGGGCCGAGGTGGAAGCTGTCCGCACAATCCCGATAGGCTCAGTAGTCAAGTTCATCAAGGGCCTCGTGAGCCGGTTTGGGGTGCCTAACCGCATCATCACTAACAACGGTTCGCAATTCACCAGTAATCTCTTCAAAACGTACTGAGCTAACCTTGGAACGCAGATATGCTACGCTTCGGTAGCACACCCCCGGAGCAATGGCCAGGCTGAACGAGCCAACGCGGAGGTCCTAAGGGGCCTCAAGGCCAGGACCTTCAAGAAGAAGCTGGAGGCATGTGGCAGGGGCTGGTATGACGAGCTCCAGTCCGTGCTGTGGTCAATCTGCACGACAACGACCAAGCCGACTGGCGAGACCCCGTTCTTCCTCGTCTACGGAGCTGTGGTTGTTCTCCCTCACGAGGTCAGGCGTCGCTCCGCAAGGATCCTGGCATTCGACGAGGCTCAGCAGGACGCCATGCGGGGGACGGATCTTGTGCTGGGGGAGGAACACCATCAGGAAGCCGCACTGCGAGCGGCGAAGTATCAACAGGCGCTACGACGATACCAATGCCGCAACATCCTCCCCTAGACCCTTGAGGTAGGGGATCTCGTGCTCAGACGGGTTCTCTCTTGGGAGGGGCTGTGCAAGCTCTCTCCCATGTGGGAGGGCCCGTTCAAGGTTGTTCATGTTTCCAGGCCTGGCTCCGCGCGCTTGGAAACTCCGGAGGGGGTACCCATCCAGAACGCATGGAACATTCTACATCTCCAGAGGTTCTACCCCTGAGCGAGGCCTAAGCGCCTAGGAAAGGCCCGGTGCCTGTGAAGAAGGCCAATGCCTGTGAAGCTATCGCGTTTTGGGAAAGGCCCGGTGCCTGTGAAGAAGGCCAATGCTTGTGAAGCTATCGTGTTTTAGGAAAGGCCCGGTGCCTCTGAAGAATGCCAATGCCTGTGAAGCTATCGCATTTTGGGAAAGGCCCGGTGCCTCTGAAGAATGACAATGCCTGTGAAGCTATCGCATTTTGGGAAAGGCCCGGTGCCTGTGAAGAAGGCCAATGCCTGTCAAGCTATCGCATTTTGGGAAAGGCCCGGTGCCTGTGAAGAAGGCCAATGCCTGTGAAGCTATCGCGTTTTGGGAAAGGCCCGGTGCCTGTGAAGAAGGCCAATGCCTGTGAAGCTATCGCGTTTTGGGAAAGGCCCGGTGCCTGTGAAGAAGGCAAACGCCTGTGAATCTCGCCGCCCGTGACACTCTCACGTAATAATGAGTAGGGCTGTACACGCCCCAGAGTCTCTGGAGTGCCGCCCTTGGGCCTCGGGGGCTCCTGCCCATGCCCAGTGGCAGCACTTAGCTCCGTGCTGGTAAGAAGACGTCGAAGACTAGAATAGGTGTCTGATGCGGATTTTTCATTTGCTTTCTGCAGTGGGCGTGTTTATTACCGTTTAAAGTCTTATTGGAGTTGTTGGCGTTCCTGGCTTGTGATTCTCTGTCTTTTTCATCCGCTTGCTTCGTTTTCTCTCGCTCAAGTCTCGCGAGGGATGTTCGCGGGCGCCCTCGCGAGCGTCTTCTGCCCTGATCGTCTGGAGCTTTCCTGTCTGAGTCCTCTGCGGGAGCACCCCTCCCAGTCCATGCCTCACGGGCATCGCTAAACGAACGCAAGACCTAGGCTGGTCGCCCCACTGCCGGGACCAAAGGCTACCCCTTTAACTAATCCTTGCAGGGCATGAAGCACACGGCGAGGCCTCATCCTCGGGAGGCGAGGGCCGCGTCGAGCTTCCCCAAGCTCAAATGACTCCCGCACATGAAGACACAGCATGGGAACATAGCGCAGAAATGGCAAAAGCAACGCGACACTTGACAGCAATAGTTCTAACACGCCCCCATGGGGCCCTGTACTACCTTCTTCTTACGCAAGAAAGGAAGGAAACAAAATGGACACGACCTGTCCAACACCAACCTACAGCAAAGGCTCGAGCTGTTCCTGGGGCTCAGGCAGACGCCTCCTCTCGCTTCACCAGGGCACGGCGGCGGGTAGACCCGCTGCCTTCACCCAGGCGGGCGCGACGGCGCGGGGGCTGGTCGCGGCCACCGCTGGAGGAGCTACTGCCTGAGGGAGAGTCGCCGAAGCTCGGCGAGCCCCGAGCACCGCCGCCGGCATGCCTGGCGCTGTCTTCGTCCTGGTCAGTGCCGGGGCTGGGCAGGCGGCCGCGGTCACCATCTTCGGGGCAGCACCCAGCGTGGCGACCATCTTCCCCAAACACCCTCACATAGAGGGTGGCGTCGCCATCAAACTTGAAGTGCAGGGTGCACCGCTGCCTCAGGCCGCGCGCGCGGGCAAACCTTTGCTAGCCGTGAGTCAGGGCCCCTTTCCCGGAAGGGGAGACCTCCAGTGAAGCCCAGAAAGCCCTGCTACAGCAACCATCCGCCTGGAGCCAGAAGCCACACCAGGCGCTGGCCGACAGCCCTCCTACGAAGAAGCGGGGGAGCTGGAGCCAGATGCTGGTCGGGTCCACCGACCACACAAGGAACTCCGGCAGCACCTTCGCCGAGCGAAAGCGCGGCCTGGGGGGCCGCACGGTCATGACATGTCTTCCCTCGGCAGCCGAGCGCTCACCACCACGCAGGGAACCGCCCCCGTGGCCGCGGGAAGCTGCTACGAGGACCGCGGGATGCTTGCGAGGACGACCCTGGCCGCGCTTGGCCGGGGGGGAGTCGGGCCCTGCCTGGCGGGCCTTTCCCTGCTCTGCGGTCGATAATCTTCATCAGCTCAAGCTCAAGACCCTCGCGAGGGGCCAAGCCTCGCGGGGCGGACGATAGGAAGCTTCCTCAGGAGCGGCCTCATCAGGCAGGCTCGCGAGGAGGCGGAGAGATCAATGCAAGGGTACCTCGCGTGGATCCTGTGACGCAAGACATGACGATCAAGGCCAGGCGGGCGCCAGGCGGGCGCCGGCCTGCGCAGTCCTTGTTTCCCCTTTGGTGCAAAGGGGGCAAGCACAGGCCAAGGTATCAGGCAAAGGTTACCATTCCGGTGCAACGAGACCAAGACCAGCTGGATGGCCAGACGGCGTCATCACCAGTGCTTTGGGAAGCCGAAGACCACCTTTGGTCAGGATAACTTGTACTAGATGTTCCCCTTCAAAATGGCCAATTATTGGCGCCCTTCCAGCTCAATTATTTGGGGAGAGGCCCAGAGCCTCTATAAATAGGGTTAGCCACCACAGAGTAGAAGCATCAAGCAGAGACCAAGTAGAACACACCGTGCCAGCTCAAGAACACCTCTCGCGAGGTTGTTCTTCCCTTGTACTGTTCATCATCAGCCCCAGAGACAATCCACCAGACCACACACTGGAGTAGGGTATTACACCACAATGGTGGCCTGAACCAGTATAAACCCCATGTCTCTTGTGTTGTTCATCGTTTCCACTTTAGTTCGCACGAGAAGATCGGACGTAGATCGGTAGGGAGAGATCTCCGCGTGCACCCCAGTGTTCGAACCTCAAGGGTCTGCCGAAAACCGAAACCAACAGGGTGGAAAGTAGTGTTTTGAGCTCTGCAAATGCTGCATCAGCTTCATCAGTCCACTCGAACTTATCAGATTTCATCATTAATCGGTAAAGAGGCAAGGCCTTTTCACCAAGATGAGAAATTAATCGACTCAAGGTGGCCAAACAACCAGTAAGCTTCTGAATGTCATGCACACGCACAGGGCATTTCATTCGGAGGATGGTATCGACTTTTTCTAGATTTGCGTCGATTCCCCGTTCGGAAACGAGGAAACCGAGTAACTTTCCACCTGGAACTCTGAATGTGCACTTCGACGGATTAATCTTGATATCATACCTTCTTAAGTTGGCAAAGGTTTCTGCGAGGTTAGTCAGTAGGTCGGAACCTTTACATGACTTGAACACAATGTCATCCATGTATGCTTCCACATTCCGATTGATTTGAGTGAGCAGGCACTTCTGAATCATCCTAAGGAATGTGGCACCGGCATTTTTAAGACCAAATGGCATGGTGACATAGCAAAAGCGCCCGAATGGGGTGATGAAAGATGTTTTTATTTCATCGGGACCATATAGTTGGATCTGATGATACACGGAATATGCATCTAAAAAAGACAAGCGTTCACACCCCGTAGTCGAGTCAACAATCTGATCGATGCGGGGGAGAGGGAAATGACCTTTTGGGCAGGCCCGATTTATATGCTTGAAATCGATGCACATACGAGCGAATCGTCCTTCTTTGGGACCATGACCACATTGGCAAGCCACTCGGAGTGGTAGATTTCTTGGATGAACTTTGCTGCTAGGAGCCGAGCCACTTCCTCGCCAATTCCTTTTCTCTTCTGCATGGCGGACCGCCGAAGATGCTCTTTGACGGGTTTTACCTTGGGATCAACACACAAACGGTGCTCAGCCAGTTCTCTAGGTACACATGGCATGTCAGAAGGTTTCCATGCGAAGATGTCCCAGTTCTCACGAAGGAACTGGATGAGCGCTTCTTCCTATTTGCTATCGAGTGTCGTTGAGATATGAGTCGGTGCATCATTGGGATCGGTCGGGTGAATATGAATTGGCTTCGTTTCTCCAGACGAGTGAAATGCAGAATCCGTGGCAGGCTTCTTAGCTCGGAGCAAATCACTTGGATCTGCATTCTTCTGATACTCTTGAAATTCAACTGCTGCCATTTGTGCATCGGCAATTTTGGAACCCTTCTGGAAGCATTCTTCTGCCTTCTGCTGATCACCAATGACTATGATCACTCCTCTGGGACCGGGCATCTTCAGCTTGAGGTACACGTAACATGGTCGAGCCATAAAACGCGCATAGGCAGGCCTACCCAGAATAGCATGATAAGCACTCTAGAAATCCGCAACTTCAAATGTCAACTTTTCCTTACGGTAATTCTTGGAATCACCAAAAACCACGTCAAGGGCGATCTGGCCAAGTGACTCGGCTTTCTTTGCAGTGATAATGCCATGAAACCTCATATTGCTCTCGCTAAGTTTAGACATCGGAATGACCATCCCCTTCAACGTTTCAGCATAAAGGATAGTCAGGCCGCTACCACCATCCATCAGCACTTTGGTCACTTGAGTGCCTTTGACAACTGGGTCGACCACCAATGCTTGCCTCCCAGGAGTGGCTATACGCGTCGAGTGATCAGAGTGGTCGAATGTGATGGCTGTTTGTGACCATTTCAGGTATGTGGTCGTTGTCGCCGGAGCAACCATATTCACTTCCCTGTTGATAACTCTCAACATCAGCAAAAATCATCAGGGTGGAATTGACTTTGGAATAACCATCATCTTCCTCTTCGTTCTCGTCTTTGTCCAACTCTTTTTTCTTCTCACTGGGTTGTTTCTCTCGGAACTGCTGGATCAGGAGTCAACATTGTCGAGTGGTGTGTTTAGGATAATTCAGATTACCCTCCTCTTCCTTCTTCATATGAATGTGACATGGTAAATCCAACACATAATTTCCTGCTTGACCCTTTACCTTCTTAGGGGTCCGGGGCCCCTTAGGTTTTCCTTTAAAATTTCCTTGAACCAGTACCGCAATTTCACCGGGTGCTGTAGGCTCGGCCTTACGTTTCTGTATCCGGTTGGAATTACTCCCACCGGCATCTTGGCCGACTGGTTTACCCTTTCCATTGAGGAGTCGATCCCCTTCTTCCCCGTTAGCTTACCGGGTGGCTATTTCCATCATCCGAGTCAGAGTCATATCTCCCGTCCGACCGAACTTCAGAACCAGTTCTCGATACTTAATGCCTTCCTTGAAGGCACACACTGCTGGATACTCTGATACATTTTCCCTAGTGTGATGCAAAGTGGACCACCTCTGAATGAAATCCCTTAGAGTCTCACTCGGTTTCTGCACACAATGTTGCAACTCTGTCAACCCTACTGGCCGCTTGCAAGTGCCCTCAAAAGTTCTAACAAACACTCGAGCAAGCTCTTCCCAACTGTATATATTGCCTGGGGCTAACTGAGTCAACCATGCTCTAGCTGACCCTTCCAACATCAGAGGAAGATGCTTCATTGCCACTTCATCATTCCCCCCACCGATCTGCATAGCCACTCGGTAATCCTCAAGCCATGTTTCAGGCTTGGACTCTCTAGTGAACTTGCTGACTCCAGTCGCCAACCTGAAGTTGGGAGGAATCACTGCAGCCCTAATGGCTCTGCTGAAACACTCTGGACTCGAAACATGAACTCTGCTGCCAGTCGGGCGATCTCTGCCAAGGTCTTCCTATGCGCTCTGTTCCGGTCGACTAGACCTTGAACGAGGATAGATCTTGCATCAAATCCTTACTCTCTTGGGTCGACTGTTGTTCTGCGCTCGCCACTGTGAAGGCGTCTATCATCGTACTGCCGAGGCACATATGATGCACTCATCGGAGGAGGTGTGGGCACTCGACAACGATTGTCGCGGTCGAGTAGGTGATCATACTGTCCATGGCCTTCACGCTGCAGGGGCGATCTTGGACTGTGGGCCGATTGGACAGTATCCGCTACCACGGATCTGCTATGAATCCTATTCCGCGAGTAAGACACTGGTGTGTTCTGCTCTCCTGCTGCCCGGAGTAAGGCCCGGATCTGGATCAAACCTCTGCCAGCTTCTGATTAGGATGGTTGAATTGACTCTGCTATTCGGGCCGCAGCTTTGAGATTTTGAATCGGAGTGCGGTATACCTTAGGTGGAGGCGGGAAAAGCTGTCGTCGACTGGACTCAGGGATCCTCTCCCGAGCACGCTCGTCGAGAGCGCGCTGGAGGTTCTCCAGTCGAGTGTGCTCAGCCAAATTAGGCAAGCGCACCTCTTCCAAGGCCCGAGCCTTGGGGGTTTCTCCAACGATGGGCGTGTGGAGTGCATCCATGTTGCGGCGACGTAGTTCTTCCCTCTGCTGCGAAGAGAGGGCTTCGGGATGGTACTCCTCATGGACGCGTGAAGGATCGCCGCCACAATCCCCACTGTCTTCATGGCGGAAACTAGGCGGACTACATGGCCTGTCGACCATCAAGACTTCGTCCGTAGGGTCGCTGCTATCACACTCGGATGGAGTCTCGACGGAGCCAGTCGAACAGGCCGTGGAGAGTTTCGTCGGGCTCGATTGCCGTGACTTGATGGGTGGCCGAATGTTGAGCCACCGCGTGTTTCACCCACCGCTGATGCCGTGACCAACCGGATCGCTTGCAGTGGCGAACAGTGGAGCCGACCGATACTGGGTCGACGGCTGCCGGAGAAGGACGCCGCGAACGCACAAGCGAAACTGCGTCGCCCCTCGGACGGGGAGCGCCTCGACGTCAAGGGGAGCTTCCTGAAGCCAGGCGGAGTCGTCGGCGATGAAAATGAGCATGCCGAGACGGATCTCACGGCCCTCAGCCAATTCACCGCCGGAAACCATGATGATGGGGATCAGAAAAATTGCAACTTCACCAACAAGTCGCTAAGACACCTGGCCCATGGTGGGTGCCAACTGTCGTGGTTCTAAGACTAACAGTAGAAAGGGGGTAGGTATGGAGAGTCAAGATCTCAGCTATGGTGAAGGTGTACACACAAGATTTATGAGTTCAGGCCCTTCGCGGAGGAAGTAATAGCCCTACGTCTCGGTGCCCGGAGGTGGTCAACTGGATTATATGTGTGTGGTGTTACAAGGGGTGCGAACCCTTGTCCCAGAGGAGGGGGGTGGTTTATATAGAGTGCGCCAGGACCCCAGCCACCCCCCTCCTCTAGGACATGGGTTCGCACCCCCTGTAACACCACACACATATAATCCAGTCGAACGCCTCCGGGAACCGAGACATAGGGCTATTTCTTCCTTCGCGAAGGGCATGAACTCGTAAATCTTGTGTGTACACCTTCACCATAGTTGAGAACTTGCCTCTCCATACCTACCCCCCTTTCTACTGTCAGTCTTAGAACCACGACAATACCAGCGGCGGCTGAGCTCGCTCCAGGGCCGGGACCTAAGGATGTAGAGCACGAAGGAGAGTGCAGGGAAGAAGGGGGAGGCTCGCACGGGCCGAACCTAGCTGCGCCACGGCTGCCGATGCACAAGTCTGGCACAACGCAAAGGAACGACTCCAGATTACCGAGATAAGTTTCCGCTTGGAACAACTAATCGTTACGACACGAAATTCTCACTTGATGTGGCCCCGTGGCGGCAACGTTGCCTTCCTTACCTCTCGGTGGCTGCTTGCACACTAAAGGGGACCTCCTGAGCATCGTGTCTTAGGGGCTCTTACTGGACCTCGGGCGGCTCACCTCCTGGCCTTGACCACGGCATCGCGACCTAGCATACCAGTGACGGCTGCAGCCTGCCTGGGGACCGGGACCTGTCAGCGTAGAGCGCCAAGTCATCGCGAGGTTAGAAAGGGGGAACCAAGCCGGGACAAGACAAGCACTCACATGATTTCATAATAAGGATAACATCAACAAAAGACATCGCAGACCCTTTACACGCCCCCGCGGGGTGTTTCTCGATTCCTCGCAAGGAACAAAAGAAAACAACTTTGAGGAGCCCTAACTACACGCGCCTTTGTGGCCGACGCCATCATCAACAGTGGGCCACGGGAGATCGGCGCCAACCCCATCCAGATCAGCGGCGGCGACGGCCCGGTCCTGCCGCCTTGCTCCGGGAGAGGCGAGAGCTCGGGGGCGCGTAGCTGTCATCGCTTGTCTCCGGAGTCTCATAGAGTTCGGGAGAGTCGTCAGACTCCCAAGCGTTGCTCCTGCTGCCGGAGGAGCCGCTGGAGGAGCGGACGGCAGGCCCAGCCCCTGCCTCATCGATGTCCTGACTGCCCCCTTTGGGGCAGCACTACAGGCAGCGGCCTTCCGCGTCGAAGACCTTGAAGGACAGCATGGTGGCGCCATCGTATTCAAAATGGATCGCGAGGGTGCCCCCCGTTCGGTAGACCCGGGCGACCTCGCCCCAGCCTCGGGTCATGAAGATCTTGCCCGAGCGAACGACTTCAACCTCTGCTCCGGTCGCGGGGGCGCCATAGTCGGCGTGCTACAGCCAAAGCTCGAGAGGCCCCCATGGCGGCATCTCAGTGGAGAAGAACGAGCAGAAGCAGATTCAGGTGCTTGGAGGCAACTCCACACGTAGCACGAGCTCGCGAGAGGAGTCCGCGGCGTGGACTCCATGGGCGACGGCGCGCACCACCACGGTGCCCCAACCGTGGCTGCGGCGTGGGCGGCATCACTCGCCGCCCCTTTCTCTGGAGCCCTCAGCTTGGGCATATTGGGTTAGCAGGTACCCAGGAGGTGGCCACTCGCACCAAGGCCTCATTGTTGGGTAACATAGTAATTTCAAAAAATTTCCTACGGACACGCAAGATCATGGTGATGCATAGCAACAAGAGGGGAGAGTGTGATCTACGTACCCTTGTAGATCGACAACGGAAGCCTTAGCACAACGTGGTTGATGTAGTCGTACGTCTTCACGGCCCGACCGATCAAGCATCGAAACTACGGCACCTCCGAGTTCTAGCACACGTTCAGCTCGATGACGATCCCCGGACTCCGATCTAGCAAAGTGTCGGGGAAGAGTTCCGTCAGCACGACGGCGTGGTGACGATCTTGATGTACTACTGTCGCAGGGCTTCGCCTAACCACCGCTACAATATTATCGAGGACTATGGTGGAAGGGGGCACCGCACACGGCTAAGAATATGATCACGTGGATCAACTTGTGTCTCTAGGAGTGCTCCCTACCTCCGTATATAAAGGTTCAAAAGGGGGGGTGCGGCCGGCCAGGAGAGGGCGTGCCAGGAGGAGTCCTACTCCCTCTGGGAGTAGGATTCCCCCCTTTCCTAGTTGGAATAGGATTCGGGAGGGGGGAAAGAGAAGAGAGAGAAGGAAGGGGGGCGTCGGCCCCCTCTCCTTGTCCTATTCGGACTAGGGGGGAGGGGCACGCGGCCCAGCCCTGGCCACCTCTCCTCTCTTCCATTAAAGCTCACTAAGGCCCATATACCTCCCGAGGGGGTTCCGGTAACCTCCCGGTACTCTGGTAAAATCCCGATTTCACCCGGAACACTTTCGATATCCAAATATAGGCTTCCAATATATCAATCTTTATGTCTCGACCATTTCGAGACTCCTCGTCATGTCCGTGATCACATCCGGGACTCCGAACAAACTTCGGTACATCAAAATTCATAAACTCATAATATAACTGTCATCGAAACCTTAAGCGTGCGGACCCTACGGGTTCGAGAACAATGTAAACATGACCGAGACACGTCTCCGGTCAATAACCAATAGCGGAACCTGGATGCTCATATTGACTCCTACATATTCTACGAAGATCTTTTATCGGTCAGACCGCATAACAACATACGTTGTTCCCTTTGTCATCGGTATGTTACTTGCCCGAGATTCGATCGTCGGTATCTCAATACCTAGTTCATTCTCGTTATCGTCAAGTCTCTTTACTCGTTCCGTAATACATCATCTCACTCCTAACTCATTAGTTGCAATGCTTGTAAGGCTTATGTGATGTGCATTACCGAGAGGGCCCAGAGATACCTCTCCGACAATCGGAGTGACAAATCCTAATCTCGAAATACGCCAACCCAACATGTACCTTTGGAGACACCTGTAGAGCACCTTTATAATCACCCATTTACATTGTGACATTTGGTAGTACACAAAGTGTTCCTCCGGCAAACGGGAGTTGCATAATCTCATAGTCATAGGAACATGTATAAGTCATGAAGAAAGCAATAGCAACATACTAAATGATCGGGTGCTAAGCTAATGGAATGGGTCATGTCAATCAGATCATTCACCTAATGATGTGTTCCCGTTAATCAAATAACAACTCTTTGTCCATGGTTAGGAAACATAACCATCTTTGATTAACGAGCTAGCCTAGTAGAGGCATACTAGTGACACTCTGTTTGTCTATGTATTCACACATGTATTATGTTTCTGGTTAATACAATTCTAGCATGAATAATAAACATTTATTATGATATAAGGAAATAAATAATAACTTTATTATTGCCTCTAGGGCATATTTCCTTCAGTCTCCCACTTGCACTAGAGTCAATAATCTAGATTACACAGTAATGATTCTAACACCCATGGAGCCTTGGTGCTGATCATGTTTTGCTCGTGGAAGAGGCTTAGTCAACGGGCCTGCTACATTTAGATCCGTATGTATCTTGCAAATCTCTATGTCTCCCACCTAGACTAGATCCCAGATGGAATTGAAGTGTCTCTTGATGTGCTTGGTTCTCTTGTGAAATCTGGATTCCTTTGCCAAGGCAATTGCACCAGTATTGTCAAAAAAGATTTTCATTGGACCCGATGCACTAGGTATGACACCTAGATCGGATATGAACTCCTTCATCCAGACTCCTTCATTCGCTGCTTCCGAAGCAGCTATGTATTCCGCTTCACACATAGATCCCGCCACGACGCTTTGTTTAGAACTGCACCAACTGACAGCTCCACCGTTTAATGTAAATACGTATCCGGTTTGCGATTTAGAATCGTCCGGATCAGTGTCAAAGCTTGCATCGACGTAACCAGTTACGATTATCTCTTTTTCACCTCCATAAACGAGAAACATATCCTTAGTCCTTTTCAGGTATTTCAGGATGTTCTTGACCGCTGTCCAGTGATCCACTCCTGGATTACTTTGGTACCTCCCTGCTAGACTTATATCAAGGCACACATCAGGTCTGGTACACAGCATTGCATACATGATAGAGCCTATGGCTGAAGCATAGGGAACATCTTTCATTTTCTCTCTATCTTCTGCAGTTGTCGGGCATTGAGTCTGACTCAACTTCACACCTTGTAACACAGGCAAGAACCCTTTCTTTGCTTGATCCATTTTGAACTTCTTCAAAACTTTGTCAAGGTATGTGCTTTGTGAAAGTCCAATTAAGCGTCTTGATCTATCTCTATAGATCTTTATGCCTAATATGTAAGCAGCTTCACCGAGGTCTTTCATTGAAAAACTCTTATTCAAGTATCCCTTTATGCTATCCAGAAATTCTATATCATTTCCAATTAGTAATATGTCATCCACATATAATATCAGAAATGCTATAGAGCTCCCACTCACTTTCTTGTAAATACAGGCTTCTCCAAAAGTCTGTATAAAACCAAATGCTTTGATCACACTATCAAAGTGTTTATTCCAACTCTGATAGGCTTGCACCAGTCCATAAATGGATCGCTGGAGCTTGCACACAAGCTCCCTTTGGATCGACAAAACCTTCTGGTTGCATCATATACAACTCTTCTTCTAGAAATCCATTCAGGAATGCAGTTTTGACATCCATCTGCCAAATTTCATAATCATAAAATGCGGCAATTGCTAACATGATTCGGACAGACTTAAGCATCGCTGCGGGTGAGAAGGTCTCATCATAGTCAATCTCAGCGTCAGTCTTCTTCTTGAAGATCCATTTATTCTCAATTGCTTGCCGATCATCGGGCAAGTCAACCAAAGTCCATACTTTGTTCTCATACATGGATCCCATCTCAGATTTCATGGCTTCAAGCCATTTTGCGGAATCTGGGCTCACCATCGCTTCTTCATAGTTCGTAGGTTCATCATGATCTAGTAGCATGACTTCTAGAACAGGATTACCGTACCACTCTAGCGCGGATCTCACTCTGGTTGATCTACGAGGTTCAGTAGTATCTTGTTCTGAAGTTTCATGATCATTATCATTAACTTCCTCACTAATTGGTGTAGGTGTCACAGAAACAGGTTTCTGTGATGTACTACTTTCCAGTAAGGGAGTAGGTACAGTTACCTCGTCAAGTTCTACTTTCCTCCCACTCACATCTTTCGAGAGAAACTCCTTCTCCATAAAGTTTCTGAATTTAGCAACAAAAGTCTTGCCTTCGGATCTGTGATAGAAGGTGTATCCAATAGTTTCCTTTGGATATCCTATGAAGACACATTTCTCCGATTTGGGTTCGAGCTTATCAGGTTGAAGCTTTTTCACATAAGCATCGCAGCCCCAAACTTTCAGAAATGACAACTTTGGTTTCTTGCCAAACCACAGTTCATAAGGCATCGTCTCAACGGATTTTGATGGTGCCCTATTTAACGGGAATGCAGCCGTCTCTAGAGCGTATCCCCAAAACAATAGCGGTAAATCAGTAAGAGACACCATAGATCGTACCATATCTAGTAAAGTACGATTACGACGTTCGGACACACCATTACGCTGTGGTGTTCCGAGTGGCGTGAGTTGCGAAACTATTCCACATTGTTTCAAATGTACACCAAACTCGTAACTCAAATATTCTCCTCCACGATCAGATCGTAGGAATTTTCTTTTCTTGTTATGATGATTTTGAACTTCACTCTGAAATTCTTTGAACTTTTCAAACGTTTCAGACTTGTGTTTCATTAAGTAGATATACCCATATCTGCTTAAGTCATCTGTGAAGGTGAGAAAATAACGATATCCACCACAAGCCTCAACATTCATCGGACCACATACATCTGTATGTATGATTTCTAACAAATCTGTTGCTCTGTACATAGTACAGGAGAATGATGTTTTTGTCATCTTACCCATAAGGCACGGTTCACAAGTACCAAGTGATTCATAATCAAGTGGTTCCAAAAGCCCATCACTATGGAGTTTCTTCATGCGCTTTATACCGATATGACCTAAACGGCAGTGCCACAAATAAGTTGCACTATCATTATCAACTCTGCATCTTTTGGTTTCAACACTATGAATATGTGTGTCACTACTATCGAGATTTAATAAAAATAGACCACTCTTTAAGGGTGCATGACCATAAAAGATATTACTCATGTAAATAGAACAACCATTATTCTCTGATTTAAATGAATAACCATCTCGCATCAAACAAGATCCAGATATAATGTTCATGCTTAACGCTGGCACCAAATAACAATTATTTAGGTCTAATATTAATCCCGAAGGTAGATGTAGAGGTAGTGTGCCGACTGCGATCACATCGACTTTGTAACCATTTCCCACGCGCATCGTCACCTCGTCCTTAGCCAATCTTCGCTTAATCCGTAGTCCCTGTTTCGAGTTGCAAATATTAGCAACAGAACTAGTATAAAATACCCAGGTGCTACTGCGAGCATTAGTAAGGTACACATCAATAACATGTATATCACATATACCTTTGTTCACCTTGCCATCCTTCTTATCCGCCAAATACTTGAGGCAGTTCCACTTCCAGTGACCAGTCTGCTTGCAGTAGAAGCACTCAGTTTCAGACTTAGGTCCAGGTTTGGGTTTCTTCTCTTGAGCAGAAACTTGCTTGCTGTTCTTTTTGAAGTTCCCCTTCTTCTTCCCTTTGCCCTTTTTCTTGAAACTAGTGGTCTTGTTGACCATCAACACTTGATGCTCCTTCTTGATTTCTACCTCCGCAGCTTTCAGCATTGCGAAGAGCTCGGGAAGAGTCTTATTCATCCCTTGCATATTATAGTTAATCACGAAGCTCTTGTAGCTTGGTGGCAGTCATTGGAGAATTCTGTCAATGACTCAATCATCTGGAAGATTAACTCCCAATTGAATCAAGTGATTATTGTACCCAGACATTTTGAGTATATGCTCACTGACAGAACTGTTCTCCTCCATCTTTCAGCTATAGAACTTATTGGAGACTTCATATCTCTCAATCCGGGCCTTTGCTTGAAATATTAACTTCAACTCCTGGAACATCTCATATGCTCCATGACGTTCAAAACGTCGTTGAAGTCTCGATTCTAAGCCGTAAAGCATGGCACACTGAACTATCGAGTAGTCATCAGCTTTGCTCTGCCATACGTTCATAACATCTGGTGTTGCTCCAGCAGCAGGCCTGGCACCCAGCGGTGCTTCCAGGACGTAATTCTTCTGTGCAGCAATGAGGATAATCCTCAAGTTACGGACCCAGTCCGTGTAATTGCTACCATCATCTTTCAACTTTGCTTTCTCAAGGAACGCATTAAAATTCAACGGAACAACAGCACGGGCCATCTATCTATAATCATACATAAACAAGCAAGATACTATCAGGTACTAAGTTCATGATAAATTTAGGTTCAATTAATCATATTACTTAAGAACTCCCACTTAGATAGACATCCCTCTAATCCTCTAAGTGATTACGTGATCCAAATCAACTAAACCATGTCCGATCATCACGTGAGATGGAGTAGTTTCATTGGTGAACATCGCTATGTTGATCATATCTGCTATATGATTCACGCTCGACCTTTCGGTCTCCGTGCTCCGAGGCCATATCTGTATATGCTTGGCTCGTCAAGTATAACCTGAGTATTTCGCGTGTGCAACTGTTTTGCACCCGTTGTATTTGAACATAGAGCCTATCACACCCGATCATCACGTGGTGTCTCAGCACGAAGAACTTTCGCAACGGTGCATACTCAGGGAGAACACTTCTTGATAATTAGTGAGAGATCATCTTATAATGCTACCGTCAATCAAAGCAAGATAAGATGCATGAAAGATAGACATCACATGCAATCAATATAAGTGATATGATATGGCCATCATCATCTTGTGCTTGTGATCTCCATCTTCGAAGCACCGTCGTGATCACCATTGTCACCGGCGCGACACCTTGATCTCCATCGTAGCATCATTGTCGTCTCGCCAATCTTATGCTTCCACGACTATCGCTACCGCTTAGTGATAAAGTAAAGCATTACAGCGCGATTGCATTGCATACAATAAAGCGACAACCATATGGCTCCTACCAGTTGCCGATAACTCGGTTACAAAACATGATCATCTCATACAATAAAATTTAGCATCATGTCTTGACCATATCACATCACAACATGCCCTGCAAAAACAAGTTAGACGTCCTCTACTTTGTTGTTGCAAGTTTTACATGGCTGCTGCGGGCTTAAGCAAGAACCAATCTTACCTACGCATCAAAACCACAACAATAGTTTGTCAAGTTGGTGCTGTTTTAACCTTCGCAAGGACCGGGCGTAGCCACACTTGGTTCAACTAAAGTTGGAGAAACTGTCACCCGCTAGCCACCTTTGTGCAAAGCACGTCGGGAGAACCGGTCTCACGTAAGCGTACGCGTAATGTCGGTCCGGGCCACTTCGTCCAACAATACCGCCGAACCAAAGTATGACATGCTGGTAAGCAGTATGACTTATATCGCCCACAACTCACTTGTGTTCTACTCGTGCATATAACATCAACATATAAAACCTAGGCTCTGATACCACTGTTGGGTAACGTAGTAATTTCAAAAAAATTCCTACGGACACGCAAGATCATGGTGATGCATAGCAACGAGATGGGAGAGTGTGATCTACGTACCCTTGTAGATCGACAACGGAAGCGTTAGCACAACGTGGTTGATGTAGTTGTACGTCTTCACGGCCCGACCGATCAAGCACCGAAACTACGGCACCTCCGAGTTCTAGCACACGTTCAGCTCGATGACGATCCCCGGACTCCGATCCAGCAAAGTGTCAGGGAAGAGTTCTGTCAGCATGACGGCGTGGTGACGATCTTGATGTACTACTGTCGTAGGGCTTCGCCTAAGCATCGCTACAATATTATCGAGGACTATGGTGGAAGGGGGCACCGCACACGGCTAAGAATATGATCACGTGGATCAACTTGTGTCTCTAGGAGTGCTCCCTGCCTCCGTATATAAAGGTTCAAAAGGGGGGTGCGGCCGGCCAGGAGAGGGCGCGCCAGGAGGAGTCCTACTCCCTCTGGGAGTAGGATTCCCCCCCTTTCCTAGTTGGAATAGGATTCGGGAGGGGGGAAAGAGGAGAGAGAGAAGGAAGGGCGGCACCGGCCCCCTCTCCTTGTCCTATTCGGACTAGGGGGGAGGGGCGCATGGCCCTGCCCTGGCCACCTCTCCTCTCTTCCACTAAAGCCCACTAAGGCCCATATACCTCCCGGGGGGGTTCCGGTAACCTCCCAGTACTCCGATAAAATCCTGATTTCACCCGGAACACTTCCGATATCCAAATATAGGCTTCCAATATATCAATCTTTATGTCTCGACCATTTCGAGACTCCTCGTCATGTCCGTAATCACATCCGGGACTCTGAACAAACTTCGGTACATCAAAATGCATAAACTCATAATATAACTGTCATCGAAACCTTAAGCGTGCGGACCCTACGGGTTCGAGAACAATGTAGACATGACCGGGACACGTCTCCGATCAATAACCAATAGCGGAACCTGGATGCTCATATTGGCTCCTACATATTCTACGAAGATCTTTTATCGGTCAGACCGCATAACAACATACGTTGTTCCCTTTGTCATCAGTATGTTACTTGCCCGAGATTCGATCGTCGGTATCTCAATACCTAGTTCATTCTCGTTACCGGCAAGTCTCTTTACTCGTTCCGTAATACATCATCTCACAACTAACTCGTTAGTTGCAATTCTTGCAAGGCTTATGTGATGTGCATTACCGAGAGGGCCCAGAGATACCTCTCCGACAATCGGAGTGACAAATCCTAATCTCGAAATACGCCAACCCAACATGTACCTTTGGAGACACCTGTAGAGCACCTTTATAATCACCCATTTACGTTGTAACGTTTGGTAGCACACAAAGTGTTCCTCCGGCAAATGGGAGTTGCATAATCTCATAGTCATAGGAACATGTATAAGTCATGAAGAAAGCAATAGCAACATACTAAACGATCGGGTGCTAAGCTAATGGAATGGGTCATGTCAATCAGATCATTCACCTAATGATGTGATCCCGTTAATCAAATAACAACTCTTTGTCCATGGTTAGGAAACATAACCATCTTTGATTAACGAGCTAGTCTAGTAGAGGCATACTAGTGACACTTTGTTTGTCTATGTATTCACACATGTATTATGTTTCCGGTTAATACAATTGTAGCATGAATAATAAACATTTATCATGATATAAGGAAATAAATAATAACTTTATTATTGCCTCTAGGGCATATTTCCTTCACTCATCATCACCCGCCTCGCGACCTCGCCGCGCCGGTGGACCGGCCTCTTCTTTGGCGGGAGCAGATCGGGTCCGTCCTGCGGAGCCTTCCCCTTCTCTTCGGCCGAGAATCTATGAATCGTCCCCATTGGTGCCAAGACTGGAGGTGGAGCAGGGAAGAAGAAGCAGGCGGGGCAGGAAGAGATGGGCGACGGGGGCTCTCACCCCTTTCTCATTTATAGCCCAAGGGAGGCCAACCATCTGAAGGAAATATGCCCTAGAGGCAATAATAAAGTTATTATTTATTTCCTCATATCATGATAAATGTTTATTATTCATGCTAGAATTTTATTAACTGGAAACATAATACATGTGTGAATATATAGACAAACATAGTGTCACTAGTATGCCTCTACTTGACTAGCTCGTTGATCAAAGATGGTTGAGTTTCCTAGCCATAGACATGAGTTGTCATTTGATTAACGGGATCACATCATTAGGAGAATGATGTGATTGACTTGATCATTTTAGTTTACTGTTATTGCTTTCTTCATGACTTATACATGTTCCTATGACTATGAGACTATGCAACTCCCGATTACCGGAGGAACACTTTGTGTGCTACCAAATGTCACAACGTAACTGGGTGATTATAAAGGTGCTCTACATGTGTCTCCAATGGTACTTGTTGAGTTGGTGTAGATCAACATTACGATTTGTCACTCTGATTATCGGAGAGGTATCTCTGGGCCCTCTCGGTAATGCACATCACTATAAGCCTTGCAAGCAATGTGACTAATAAGTTAGTTGCGGGATGATGCATTACGGAACGAGTAAAGAGACTTGCCGGTAACGAGATTGACCTAGGTATTGAGATACCGACGATTGAATCTCGGGTAAGTAACATACCGATGACAAAGGGAACAACGTATGTTGTTATGCGGTTTGACCGATAAAGATCTTCATATTATACGTCGGAACCAATATGAGCATCCAGGTTCCGCTATTGGTTATTGACCGGAGACATGTCTCGGTCATGTCTACATAGTTCTCGAACCCGTAGGGTCCGCACGCTTAAAGTTCTGTGATGATCTGTATTATGAGTTTATATGTTTTGATGAACCGAAGGTAGTTCGGAGTCCCGGATATGATCACGGACATGACAAGGAGTCTCAAAATGGTCGAGACATAAAGATCGATATATTGGACGACTATGTTTGGACAACGAAAGTGTTTCGGGAGGTTTTGGACATATACCGGAGTACTAGGGGGTTACTGGAACCCCCGGGGAGTATAATGGGCCATATGGGCCTTCATGGAGAAGAGGAGGGGCGGCCAAGGCAGGGCCGCGTGCCCCCTCCCCCTCTAGTCCGAATTGGACAAGGAGGGGGGCGGCACCCCCATTTCCTTCCCCCTTCTCTCCTCCTTCCCCCTTCTCCTACTCCTACTAGGAAAGGAGGAGTCCTACTCCCGGTGGGAGTAGGACTCCCCCCTTGGCGCGCCCTCCTCCTGGCCAGCCGCCTCTCCCCTAGCTCCTTTATATACGGGGGCAGGGGGCACCCCAAGACACGACAATTGATCATTGATCTCTTAGCTGTGTGCGGTGCCCCCCTCCACCATAATCCACCTCGGTCATATTGTAGCGGTTCTTAGGAGAAGCCCTATGTCGGTAACTTCATCAACATCGTCATCACGGTGTCGTGCTGATGAAACTCTCCTTCGAGCTGTACTGGATCATGAGTTCGTGGGACATCACCGAGCTGAACGTGAGCTGAACACGGAGGTGTCGTACGTTCGGTACCGAGGATCGGTCGATCGTGAAGACGTACGACTACATCAACCGCGTTGTTATAACGCTTCCGCTTACGGTCTACAAGGGTACGTGGACGACACTCTCCCCTCTCGTTGCTATGCATCACCATGATCTTGCGTGTGCGTAGGAAATTTTTTGAAATTACTACGTTCCCCAAAAGTGGTATCAGAGCCAGGTTTATGTGTAGATGTTATATGCACGAGTAGAACACAAGTGAGTTGTGGGTGATATAAGTCATACTGCTTACCAGCCTGTCATACTTTGGTTCGGCGGTATTGTTTGATGAAGCGGCCTGGACCGACATTACGCGTACACTTACGCGAGAGTGGTTCTATCGACGTGCTTTGCACATAGGTGGCTGGCGGGTGTCAGTTTCTCCATATTTAGTTGAACCGAGTGTGGCTACGCATGGTCGTTGCGATGGTTAAAACAGCACTAACCTGACAAAATATCGTTGTGGTTTTGATGCGTAGGTAAGAACGGTTCTTGCTCAGCCCGTAGCAGCCACGTAAAACTTGCAGCAACAAAGTAGAGGACGTCTAACTTGTTTTTGTAGGGCATGTTGTCATGTGATATGGTCAAGACATGATGCTAAATTTTATTGTATGAGATGATCATGTTTTGTAACAGAGTTATCGGCAACTGGCAGCAGCCATATGGTTGTCGCTTTATTGTATGCAATGCAAATGCCCTATAATTGTTTTTACTTTATCACTAAGCGGTAGCGATAGTCGTGGAAACAATAGTTGGCGATACGACAACGAAGCTACGATGGAGATTTAGGTGTCGCACCGGTGACGATGGTGATCATGACAGTGCTTTGGAGATGGAGATCAAAGGCACAAGATGATGATGGCCATATCATATCACTTATATTGATTGCATGTGATGTTTATCTTTTATGCATCTGATTTTGCTTTGATTGACGGTAGCATTATAAGATGATCTCTCACTAAATTTCAAGGTATAAGTGTTCTCCCTGAGTATGCACCGTTGCGAAAATTCTTCCTGTCGAGACACCACGTGATGATCGGGTGTGATAAGCTCTACGTTTAGATACAATGGGTGTAAGACAGTTTTGCATACGCAGAATACTCAGGTTAAATTTGACGAGCCTAGCATATGCAGATATGGCCTCGGAACACTGAGACCGAAAGGTCGAGCGTGAATCGTATAGTAGATATGATCAAGATAGTGATGTTCACCATTGAAAACTACTCCATCTCACGTGATGATCGGACATGGTTTAGTTGATTTGGATCACGTGATCACTTAGATGATTAGAGAGATGTCTATCTAAGTGGGAGTTCTTAAGTAATATGATTAATTGAACTTTAATTTATCATGAACTTAGTACCTGATAGTATTTTGCTTATCTATGTTGTTGTAGATAGATGGCCCGTGCTATTGTTCCGTTGAATTTTAATGCGTTCCTTGAGAAAGAAAAGTTGAAAGATGATGGTAGCAATTACACGGAGTGGGTCCGTAACTTCAGGATTGTCCACATTGCTGCACAGAAGAATTACGTCCTGGAAGCACCGCTGGGTGCCAGGCCTGCTGGTGGAGCAACACCAGATGTTATGAACGTCTGGCAGAGCAAAGCTGATGACTACTTGATAGTTCAGTGTGCCATGCTTTACGGCTTAAAACTGGGACTTCAACGACGTTTTGAACATCATAGAGCATATGAGATGTTCCAGGAGTTAAAGTTAATATTTCGTGCCCGGATTGAGAGATATGAAATCTCCAATAAGTTCTATAGCTACAAGATGGAGGAGAATAGTTCTGTCAGTGAACATATACTCAAAATGTCTGGGTATAATAATCACTTGATTCAACTAGGAGTTAATCTTCCTGATGATAGTGTCGTTGACAGAATTCTTCAATCACTGCCACCAAACTACAAGAGCTTCGTGATGAACTATAATATGCAAGGGATGGAAAAGACTATTCCCGAGCTCTTCGCGATGCTAAAAGATGCGGAGGTACAAATCAAGAAGGAGCATCAAGTGTTGATGGTCAACAAGACCACCAGTTTGAAGAAAAGGGTAATGGGAAGAAGAAGGGGAACTTCAAGAAGAACAGCAAACAAGTTGCTGCTCAGGAGAAGAAACCCAAGTCTGGACCTAAGCCTGAGACTGAGTGCTTCTACTGCAAACAGACTTGTCACTGGAAGCGGAACTGCCCCAAGTATTTGGTGGAGAAGAAGGATGGCAAGGTGAAGAAAGGTATATGTGATATACATGTTATTGATGTGTACCTTAATAATGCTTGCAGTAGCACCTGGGTTCGGTTGCTAATATTTGCAACTCGAAACAGGGACTACGGATTAAGCAAAGATTGGCTAAGGACGAGGTGACGATGCGCGTGGGAAATGGTTCCAAAGTCGATGTGATCGCGGTCGGCACGCTACCTCTACATCTACCTTCGGGGTTAGTTTTAGACCTGAATAATTGTTATTTGGTGCCAGCGTTGAGCATGAACATTATATCTGGATCTTGTTTGATGCGAGACGGCTATTCATTTAAATCAGAGAATAATGGTTGTTCTATTTATATGAGTAATATCTTTTATGGTCATGCACCCTTGAAGAGTGGTCTATTTATATTAAATCTCGATAGTAGTGATACACATATTCATAATATTGCAACCAAAAGATGCAGAGGTTATAATGATAGTACAACTTATTTGTGGCCCTGCCATTTAGGTCATATTGGTGTAAAGCACATGAAGAAACTCCATACTGATGGACTTTTGGAATCACTTGATTATGAATAACTTGGTACTTGCGAACCATGCCTCATGGGCAAGATGACTAAAACACCGTCGAGGGAGTCCTAGATTAGGGGGTGTCCGGATAGCCGGCCTATAACCTTTGGCAGGACTCTTGGACTATGAAGATACAAGATTGAAGACTTCGTCCCGTGTCCGGATGGGACTTTCCTTGGCGTGGAAGGCAAGCATGGCGATACGGATATCTAGATCTTCTCCCATTGTAACCGACTCTGTGTAACCCTAGCCCTCTTCGGTGTCTATATAAACCGGAGGGTTTTAGTCCACAGGACGAACAACAATCATACCATAGGCTAGCTTCTAGGGTTTAGCCTATCTGATCTCATGGTAGATCTTACTCTTGTACTACCCATATCATCAATATTAATCAAGCAGGAGTAGGGATTTACCTCCATCGAGAGGGCCCGAACCTGGGTAAAAACATCGTGTCCCTTGTCTCCTGTTACCATCCGCCTGGACGCATAGTTCAGGACCCCCTACCCGAGATCCGCCGGTTTTGACACCGACATTGGTGCTTTCATTGAGAGTTCCTCTGTGTCGTCATCTTTAGACCCGATGGCTCCTCCGATCGTCAACGGCGATGCGGTCCAGGGTGAGACTTTTCTCCCCGGACAGATCTTCGTATTGGGCGGCTTTGCACTGTGGGCCAATTCGCTTGGCCATCTGGAGCAGATCGAAAGCTACGCCCCTGGCCATCAGGTCAGATTTGGAAGTTTGACCTACACAGCTGACATCCGCAGAGACTTGATCTTCGACGGATTCGAGCCACAGCTGAGCGCGCCGCACTGTCACAATGGGCATGACTTAGCTCTGCCACCGAACAGTGCCCTGGAGGCCGCGTCCGCATCAGCTCTGACCCTTAGTTCGGAGCCAACTACGTCGATCAAGGACGGGTGGCTAGACGCCGCCTCGGGGGCTGCAGTCTCTACGGCGATCGAGCCGAACACCAGTCTTATCTTCTGCGAAGCCCGTGACTCCAGGGTGCCGGACTCTTTTCCGCACTCCGGACCCTCCGCGCCCCTGCCAATCGAATCCGATTGGGCGCCGATCATGGAATTCACCGCCGCGGATATCTTTCAGCACTCACCCTTCGGCGACATTCTGAATTCACTAAAGTCTCCCTCTTTATCAGGATATTCCTAGTTGGACTATGGTCAGCAAGGTTGGGATGCGGATGATGAAGAAATTCGACGCCCACCCACCACCCACTTTGTAGAAACTGTCGATGATTTAACTGACATGCTCGACTTCGACTCCGAAGACATCGACGGTATGGACGCCGATGCAGGAGACGACCAGGAACCAGCGCCTATAGGGCACTGGAAAGCCACCTCGTCGTATGACATATACATGGTGGATACCCCAAAAGAAGGCAATGGCGATGGAACAGTGGAGGATGACCCCTCCAAGAAGCACCCTAAGCGTCGACGTCGGCCGCGCCGCTCTAAATCCTGCTAAAGCAAAAACGGTGATTCCGGCACAGGAGATAATAACACCCCAGACAGTGCCGAAGACAACCCCCTCCAGCAAGATTCACCACAGGAGGATGGAGAAGCCATCCCTCATAAGAGAGCAGCAGACAGAGAGGTAGAGGATGAGAATTACATGCCTCCCCCCGCAGACGAGGCAAGCCTCGACGACGACGAATTTGTCATGCCTGAGGATCCCGTCGAACAAGAGCGTTTCAAGCGCAGGCTTTTGGCCACGGCGAGCAGCCTCAAGAAAAAACAGCAACAGCTTAGAGCTGACCAAGACTTGCTAGCCGACAGATGGACTGAAGTGCTTGCGGCCGAGGAGTACGAACTCGAACGCCCCTCCAAGAGCTACCCCGATTAGAGGAGGAAGCACCTAAACCTACATCACCAGCGCATGAAGCGGCCAATCGGCCACCTCATGGCCATGACAGAGAGGCCTCTCGGCCCTCCACTCAAGCCGCACCCTGGCGTCGCTCAAAAAATACCAAGGCACGGGGAAATGCGCCAGACCTGCGAGATATATTGGAGGACAAGGCGAGGCAAACAAGATCGATCTACAGATCGCGTGGGTGCCCCACGACACGAGACGATAACCGTCACGCCGGATACAGCAAATCCGGCCGGGCCAAACACAGCAGACAAAGCTCATTTGAGCTACGTCGTGATATAGCCCAGTACAGAGACGCCGCACACCCACTATGCTTCACAGATGAAGTAATGGATCATCAAATCCCCGAGGGTTTCAAACCCGTAAACATCGAATCATAGGATGGCACAACAGATCCTGCGGTATGGATCGAGGATTATCTCCTTCATATCCACATGGCCCGTGGCGATGATCTACACGCCATCAAATACCTCCCACTCAAGCTTAAAGGACTAGCTCGGCATTGGCTTAACAGCTTGCCAGCAGAATCAATTGGTTGTTGGGAGGACCTGGAAGCCGCATTCCTCGACAATTTCCAGGGCACCTATGTGCGACCACCAGACGCCGATGACCTAAGCCACATAATTCAGCAGCCAGAGGAATCGGCCAGACAATTCTGGACACGGTTCCTAACCAAGAAAAATCAAATCGTCGACTGTCCGGACGCAGAGGCCCTAGCAGCCTTCAAACATAACATCCGTGACGAGTGGCTTGCCCGGCACCTAGGACAGGAAAAGCCGAAATCCATGGCAGCCCTCACGACACTCATGACCCGCTTTTGCGCGGGAGAAGACAGCTGGCTAGCTCGTAGTAATAACATGACCAAGAGCCCTGGTAATTCGGACACCAAGGATGGCAATGGCAGGTCGCGTCGCAACAAGCACAAGCGCCGCATTAACAGCGACAATGCTGAGGATACGGGAGTTAATGCCGGATTCAGAGGCTCTAAACCCGGTCAGCGGAAAAAGCCATTCAAGATAAATACTCCGGGCCCGTCCAGTTTGGACCGAATACTCGATCGCTCGTGCCAGATACACGGCACCCCCGAAAAACCAGCCAATCACAACAACAGGGATTGTTCGGTGTTCAAGAAGGCAGGCAAGTTAAATGCCGAAAACAGAGACAAGGGGCTGCATAGCGATGACGAGGAGGAGCCCCGGCCGCCGAACAATAGTGGACAGAAGGGCTTCCCCCCACAAGTGCGGACGGTGAACATGATATACGCAACCCACATCCCCAAAAGGGAGCAGAAGCGTGCACTCAGGGACGTATATGCGTTGGAGCCAATCGCCCCAAAGTTCAACCCATGGTCCTCCTGCCCGATCACTTTTGATCGAAGGGACCACCCCACTAGCATCCGCCATGGCGGATTTGCCGCATTGGTTCTAGACCCAATCATCGACGAATTTCACCTCACTAGAGTCCTTATGGATGGCGGCGCCAGCCTGAACCTGCTTTATCAGGATACAGTGCAATAAATGGGCATAGATCCCTCAAGGATTAAACCCACAAAGACGACCTTTAAAGGCATCATACCAGGTGTAGAGGCCAACTGTACAGGCTCAGTTACACTTGAGGTGGTCTTCGGATCCCCGGATAACTTCCGAAGCGAGGAGTTAATCCTTGACATAGTCCCATTCTGAAGTGCCTATCACGCACTGCTCGGACGAACCGCATTTGCAAAGTTCAATGCGGTGTCGCACTATGCATACCTCAAGCTCAAGATGCCAGGCCCTCGAGGAGTAATTACGGTCAATGGAAACACCGAACGCTCTCTCCGAACGGAGGAGCATACTGCGGCCCTCACGACGGAAGTACAAAGTAACCTCTCAAGGCAATTCTCCAGTCCGTCTATTAAATGACCGGACACCGTCAAGCGCACCCGGAGTAACCTACAGCAAGACTATCTGGCACGTTCCAAGCAAGCATAGCAATGCGGCCCCAACCCCAGCCCTCACGAAATTGCGAAATCAGTGCTACGCGTACATAATTACGCTCTGAAAATACCATGGGAAAGGGGGAGGGGCACCATCATGGCACGCCCGAAACACGGCTTAACCACACAAGGGGCTGCCGATTTTATCATTTTTCTTACTTTCAGGACTCCACTCTCCGGAGGACCGGGTTGGCAGTAAAACTGCCGCACAAACGATACAACAACCAGGGAAGCAGAAAGCTACGCCGCACTATGGAACTCCTAGGTGGTCTCTATAACGAGCAGTATACCTGTTTCACATACCATTCCGCAGCCTTCCCCTGGAGGGGACATGTTAAATAGTCCCTCTCATGCTTACTACACTATTTGTATTGTTCTGCTTTTGCAGCAGCCGTTTAAAATAAACAATGCTTAGCCTTAGCTTATTATTGCATTCTCTATTTATTCCTTTTTCAATATATATGTTCAGTCATGACATTTAGCACCCGTACACTTTGGTACAGCCAATATGCCAGGGGCTCAAGCACCCCATAATACGGCGTGAGAAGTCTGAACACTTTCACAAGTGCGGCCCTCCGAACTTATAGCATTATATGCATCAGCTCCGAATCATGTCTTTGGTCAATTGTTGGGTTTGTCCGGCTCCCATGTTTTGGTACCTTACGTTCCGCTATATCGGCTAAGGTAGCGCTGGGAGAACTACTGCGATTGTGCCCCAGTGGAGCTGGGCTAAGCACCTCGGTAGAGAAAGCTAAAACTGATTGTCATGATAGGGCGAGAGCTGGTCGCTATTCGAGAGGTTTCGAGTCCCTAAAGACTTATGCCGCTTAGAGCGAGGAGTCGGCTTTGTCCGGCCTAGGCGTGTATAGCCCCCCGAACTCAGTCTTCCGAACACTAGGGGCTTCGCTGAAATTTAAAATTATAGAATTCTATGGCTAAGTGAGAGTGATAATGCATTGTAGTCCGATTGCCTTGTTCGTTGTGCTGAGCACCTCCCTCGAAGGACCCAAGAATGGGAAAAAGAGTGCTCAGGTTTATCCCGAACACCCCAGCACTCGTGGCATGGGGGCAGAAGCCGACGACTCGCCATCTCTTTGATTTTATAAATGGCCGCATAGAAGGTAATATTTTAAATTAAAACAAGTGTTGCATAGAGCATATGAACAAGTTTTCAGCGCACAGGATAACACGAGCAAGTTTACTCAAATATTACATCCATGGGACATTCATCCGCCACAAGGCGGGCACCCTTCAGGATGCCCTCATAGTACATCTCGGGGCGGCGATGCTCCTTGCCCTGCGGTGGCCCGTCCTTCACCAGCTTCTCCGCATCCATCTTGCCCCAGTGCACTTTAGCATGGGCAAGGGCCCTACGGGCACCCTCGATGCAGGCAGAGCGCTTGATAACTTCAAGCCACGGACGAGCATCCACCAGCCGCCTCACTAGCCCAAAGTAGCTCCCAGGCAGAGCCTCTCCAGGCCACAGCTGAACTATGAGGCCCTTCATGGCCTGTTCGGCCACCTTATGGAGCTCTACCAGTTGCTTCAGCTGGTCGCTCAAGGGCACCGGGTGTCCGGCCTCAGCATACTGAGACCAGAACACCTTCTCTGTCGAGCTCCCCTCCTCGGCCCGATAGAAGGCGGTGGCATCTGACACGCTACGGGGCAAATCTGCGAATGCTCCTGGAGAGCTCCGGACTCGGGTAAGTAACAAGTAATTCACTTTTCACGTGCTTGCTTTTCATAAAGAATGCCATACCCGCCGCTATCTTTTTCTTCGCCTCAACTTCTTGCAGGGCTTTTTGGGCTTCGGCCTTGGCATATTTGGCGTTCTCAAGGGCCGTCGCGAGCTCGGACTCTCGCGTCTTCGAGTCAAGCTCCAAACTCTCGTGTTTTTTCACGAGTGCCCGGAGCTCTTACTGCACCGCGCCAACCCTCGCCTCATGCTTCTCCCGCTCGGTGCGCTCCATGACCGCTCTCTTTTCGGCCTCGGACAACGCTTGCCTAAGGGTCGCCACCTCAGTCGTGGCCCCTAGGACACCAATAGCAGTCCTGTCATTTTTTGCAACTACATCTTTTTCAATATACTCCACAAGGTATTACTTACCTTTTTTTCCCTCGAGCTCCTTCTTCGCAAGGCCGAGCTCTTGCTCGGACCGCTCAAGGCTCTGTTTTAGCGCATCCACCTCCGGAGTCAGTGCGGCAGACGCCGGCAGCGAAGCCTGCATACGCATATTGACTTAATTATGTTAGACTCCTGCGAATGTTATTAGATCCTCTATTTGGCTTTTCTTTCCGAACGCCAAACAGAGCATCAGGGGCTATTGTCCATGCGGTCATATTTTCACATATCTTAGGTACATACCTCAAAGCCTGTTAGAAGGCTCGCACAGGCTTCAGTCAGTCCGCTCTTGGCGGACTGAACCTTCTGGATCACCATACTCATTACAGTACGGTGCTCCTCGTCGATGGAGGCGCCGTTAAGCACCTCCAACAAATTATCCGGTGCCTCCGGTTGGACGGAGGTCACCGGCTCGGTAGGCTTGCTCCTCTTGGAAGTAGGTTGCCCGCCGGAGTCTGGAACCGCTGAAGGTTCCGGCACAGTGTCCGGCCCAAGGCCAGACTTGGGACCCTTGGGAGTCTTGCCCCCTTCGCGCCTGGACCCGGAATGTCGCCTTGTGACGCCTCCAGTACTACCTCCCCTTGGTTTGGAACCCTTTGGGATAACACTTTGGCGTCATCTATAGGGTGAGGGGAGGAGCCGGTCGGAAGTGAGGTGTTGTTCACATCCGACGAATCCAACGAACTGCTCAACGATGCGTCGAGCCGGGCTTTGGGCGGACTGCATAATTATATTCGGCGTAAGTAGAAGCTGTGCAATGAAGGAACACTATGAATCACTCTGGTGTCCGAATACTTACGACTTCGCCAGGGGCTTGGCCCTAAGTGGCCACTCCTCTTCATCGTCGTCGGCGTTGGTGGAGTAGTCTGGAGGAAGGGTCTTCCCCTTCTTAGACCCTCTGGCCTCCCCAGTTGGGGCGGCCTTCCTTTTCTTTCCTCCCCCCGCTGGAGGGGGAGAGGCCTCTTCTTCCTCCTCCTCGTCTTCGCGGGAGGAGTGCGTCTCGGAGTCGTTCCGAGTTCCCGTGGCCTTCTTCTTGGCCTTCTTCTCCGGCACCACGTAAGGTGCCGGAACCAGCAGCCCTGTTAAGCGGGCGTCCGCTAGGTCTTCGGGCAACGGAGCTGGACAGTTGATCTGTCCGACCGTCCTCTGCCAGTCCTGTCAAAGGTATGGGGGCTTAGATCCCACATAGAGTCAAACTATGAAAGATATAATATCTTGTAAAAGGTAAAACAGCTTACCGCGCTGGCTTGACGCTGCGCGCTGAATCCGTGATCCTCGGTAGCGGATGCGGGAGCCTCGGCGCCCTTGAATAGCACCTTCCACGCATCTTCGTACGTCGTGTCGAAGAGCCTGCTCAGAGTTCGGTGCTGGGCCGGGTCAAACTCCCACAAGCTGAAAGCCCGTTGTTGGCACGGGAGGATCTGGCGGATGAGCATGACCTGGACTACATTGACGAGTTTGAGCTTCGTGCTCACCAGGTTTTGGACGCATGTTTGGAGTCCGGTCAGCTCCTTTTTTACCCCACGACAGGCCTGTCTCCTTCTAGGAGGTGAGCCGCGTAGGGGTTTCAGATCGGAACTCGAGGGCTGCGACCCATTCAGGGTCACGCGGCTCGGTGATGTAGAACCACCCCTTTTGCCACCCCTTTAGGGTCTCCACAAAAGAGCCCTCGAGCCATAGGACGTTGGGCATCTTGCCCACCATGGCACCTCCGCACTCCGCCTGGCAGTCGCGCACTACCTTCGGCTTGACATTAAAGGTATTCAACCTTAAACCGAAGTGGGGTGGGATGCAGAGGAAGGCCTCGCACACGAGATAAACGCCGAGATGTTGAGGATGATGTTCGGGGCCAGATCGTGGAAATCCATGCCGTAGTAGAACATGAGCCCCCGGACAAATGGGTGGAGAGGAAAGCCCAGTCCGCAGAGGAAATGGGTGAGGAACACCACCCTCTCATGGGGCCTGGGAGTGGGGATGAGCTGCCCCTCGTCTGGAAGCCGGTGCGCGATGTCGTTAGACAAATATTCGGCTTTCCTCAGCTTCTTGATGTGTCCCTCCATGACGGAGGAGACCATCCACTTGCCTCCCGCTCCGGACATGGCTGGAGAAGATGGAGGTGGGGAATGCGGACTTGGGCGCTGGAGCTCGAGTGCGCGGAAATGGATGAGCAAAGGAGGAAGAAGGCGTGGATGAAAAAGGTGGATCCTTATCCCCTTATATGGGCGGACGAAACTATGTGCCCCCACCATCCTGGTAAAACTCGCTTATTTCCCAAGCGCCATAATCAATGGCACGGTTGGGTTACCCACGCCCGTATTGATGAGAATCCCAGAATAAGGGGACACGATCTCTGCTTCGACAAGACGTGCCAAGGAAACTACCTCGCTAAACGCGCTGAGGTGGGACAGTAAAACGATTCGAATAAAGGCTTGGTCGTGGTGTGATATCACGCTGCGGAATACGTCAGCAGATTAGATTTGTGCAAATATTATTCTCTCTATGGTGGTATGTGGAACTTGTTTTGCAGAGCCGAACACTATCCTTGTGTTCAAAATCTTCTATGAAGTATTCGGAGGAGGAACCTGCCTTGCAATGCCGCAGACAATCTGCGCGCCGGACTCGTCGTCATTGAAGCCTAGTTCAGGGGCTACTAAGGGAGTCCTGGATTAGGGGGTGTTCGGATAGCCGGACTATAACCTTTGGCCGGACTGTTGGACTATGAAGATACAAGATTGAAGACTTCGTCCCGTGTCCGGATGGGACTTTCCTTGGCATGGAAGGCAAGCTTGGCAATACGGATATGTAGATCTCCTTCCATTGTAACCGACTCTGTGTAACCCTAGCCCTCCCCAGTGTCTATATAAACCAGAGGGTTTTAGTCCGTAGGATGAACAACAATCATACCATAGGCTAGCTTCTAGGGTTTAGCCTCTCTGATCTCGTGGTATATCTACCCTTGTACTACCCATATCATCAATATTAATCAAGTAGGAGTAGGGTTTTACCTCCATCGAGAGGGCCCGAACCTGGGTAAAAACATAGTGTCCCTTGTCTCCTGTTACCATCCGCCTAGACACACAGTTCAGGACCCCCTACCCGAGATCCGCCGGTTTTGACACCGACAACCGTTCTCCGGAACAATGGAGCGAGCAATAGATTTGTTGGAGATCATACATACTGATGTATGTGGTCCGATGAATGTTGAGGCTCGTGGCGATATCGTTATTTTCTAACCTTCATAGATGATTTGAGCAGATATGGGTATATCTACTTAATGAAATATAAGTCTGAAACATTTGAAAAGTTCAAAGAATTTCATAGTGAAGTGCAAAATCATCGTAACAAGAAAATAAAGTTTCTACGATCTGATCGTGGAGGAGAATATTTGAGTTACGAGTTTGGTCTTCATTTGAAACAATGCGGAATAGTTTCACAACTCACGCCACCTGGAACACCACACCGTAATGGTGTGTCCGAATGTCATAATCATACTTTACTAGATATGGTGCGATCTATGATGTATCTTACTGATTTACCGCTATCGTTTTGGGGTTATGCTTTAGAGACGGCTGCATTCACGTTAAATAGGGCACCATCGAAATCTGTTGAGACGACGCCTTATGAAATGTGGTTTGGCAAGAAACCAAACTTGTCGTTTCTTAAAGTTTGGGGCTGCGATGCTTATGTGAAAAAGCTTCAACCTGGTAAGCTCGAACCCAAATCGGAGAAATGTGTCTTCATAGGATAGCCAAAGGAGACTGTTGGGTACACCTTCTATCACAGATCTGAAGGCAAGACATTTGTTGCTAAATTTGGATCCTTTCTAGAGAAGGAGTTTCTCTCGAAAGAAGTGACTGGGAGGAATGTAGAACTTTATGAGGTAATTGTACCTGCTCCCTCATTGGAAAGTGGTTCATCACAGAAACAGGTTCCTGTGACACCTACACCAATTAGAGAGGAAGCTAATGATGTTGATCATGAGACTTCAGATCTAGTTACTACCGAACCTCGTAGATCAACCAGAGTAAGATCCGCACCAGAGTGGTACGGTAATCCTATTCTGGAAGTCATGTTACTTGACCATGGCGAACCTACGAACTATGATGAAGCGATGGTGAGCCCAGATTCCGCAAAATGGCTTGAGGCCATGAAATCTGAGATGGGATCCATGTATGAGAACAAAGTGTGGACTTTGGTTTACTTGCCGATGATTGGCAAGCCATAGAGAATAAATGAATCTTCAAGAAGAAGATTGACCCTGACGGTAATGTTACTGTCTACAAAGCTCGACGTGTTGCGAAAGGTTTTTGACAAGTTCAAGGGGTTGACTATGATGAGACTTTCTCACCCGTAGCGATGCTTAAGTCTGTCCGAACCATGTTAGCAATTGCCGCATTTTATGATTATGAAATTTGGCAAATGGATGTCAAAACTGCATTCCTGAATGGATTTCTGGAAGAAGAGTTGTATATGATGCAACTAGAAGGCTTTGTCGATCCAAAAGGAGCTAACAAAGTGTGCAAGCTCCAGCGATCCATTTATGTACTGGTGCAAGCCTCTCGGAGTTGGAATAAATGTTTTGATAGTGTGATCAAAGCATATGGTTTTATACAGACTTTTGGAGAAGTCTGTATTTACAAGAAAGTGAGTGGGAGCTCTGTAGCATTTCTAATATTATATGTGCATGACATATTGTTGATTGGAAATGATATAGAATTTCTGGATAGCATAAAAGGATACTTGAATAAGTGTTTTTCAACGAAAGACCTCGGTGAAGCTGCATACATATTGGGCATCAAAATCTATAGAGATAGATCAAGACACTTAATTGGACTTTCACAAAGCACATACCTTGACAAAGTTTTGAAAAAGTTCAAAATGGAACAAGCAAAGAAAGGGTTCTTGCCTGTGTTACAAGGTGTGAAGTTGAGTCAGACTCAATGCACGACCACTTCAGAAGATAGAGAGAAAATGAGAAGTGTTCCCTATGCTTCAGCCATAGGCTCTATCATGTATGCAATGCTGTGTACCAGACCTGATGTTTGCCTTACTATTAGCTTAGCAGGGAGGTACCGAAGTAATCCAGGAATGGATCACTAGACAGCGGTCAAGAACATCCTAAAATACCTGAAAAGGACTAAGGACATGTTTCTCGTTTATGGAGGTGACAAAGAGCTCGTCGTAAATGGTTACGTCGATGCAAGCTTTGACACTGATTCGGACGATTCTAAATCGCAAACCGGATACGTGTTTATATTGAATGGTGGAGCTATCAATTGGTGCAGTTCTAAACAAAGCGTCGTAGCGGGATCTACGTGTGAAGCGGAGTACATAGCTACTTCGGAAGCAGGAAATGGAGGATTTCATATCTGATCTAAGGGTTATACCTAGTGCTTCGGGTCCAATGAAAATCTTTTGTGATAATACTGGTGCAATTGCCTTAGCAAAGGAATCCAGATTTCACAAGAGAACCAAACACATCAAGAGACGCTTCAATTCCATTTGGGATCAAGTCCAGATGGGAGACATAGAGATTTGCAAGATACATACAGATCTGAATATTGCAGACCCATTGACTAAGCCTCTTCCACGAGCAAAACATGATCAGCAGCAAGACTCCATGGGTGTTAGAATCATTACTATGTAATCTAGATTATTGACTCTAGTGCAAGTGGGAGACTGAAGGAAATATACCCTAGAGGCAATAATAAAGTTATTATTTATTTCCTCATATCATGATAAATATTTATTATTCATGCTAGAATTGTATTAATAGGAAACATATTACATGTGTGAATATATAGACAAACATAGTGTCACTTGTATGCCTCTACTTGACTAGCTCGTTAATCAAAGATGGTTGAGTTTCCTAGCCATAGACATGAGTTGTCGTTTGATTAATGGGATCACATCATTAGGAGAATGATGTGATTGAATTGACCCATTTTGTTAGCTTAGCACTTGATCGTTTTAGTTTACTGCTATTGCTTGCTACATGACTTATACATGTTTCTATGACTATGAGACTATGCAACTCCCAATTACCGGAGGAACACTTTGTGTGCTACCAAACGTCACAACGTAACTGGGTGATTATAAAGGTTCTCTACATGTGTCTCCAATGCTACTTGTTGAGTTGGTGTAGATCAAGATTAGGATTTGTCATTCTGATTATCAGAGAGGTATCTCTGGGCCCTCTCGGTAATGCACATCACTATAAGCCTTGCAAGCAATGTGAATAATAAGTTAGTAGCGGGATGATGCATTACGGATCGAGTAAATAGACTTGCCGGTAACGAGATTGAGCTAGGTATTGAGATACCGACGAGCGAATCTCGGGTAAGTAACATACTGATGACAAAGGGAATAACGTATGTTGTTATGCGGTTTGGCCGATAAAGATCTCCGTAGAATGTGTAGGAACCAATATGAGCATCCAGGTTCTGCTATTGGTTATTGACCGGAGACATGTCTCGGTCATGTCTACATAGTTCTCGAACCCGTAGGGTCCGCACGCTTAAAGTTCTATGACGATCGGTATTATGAGTTTATATGTTTTGATGAACCAAAGGTAGTTCGGAGACCTGGATATGATCACGGACATGACGAGGAGTCTCGAAATGGTCGAGACATAAAGATCGATATATTGTACGTCTATGTTCAGACACCGGAAGTGTTTCAGGTGGTTTCGAACCGGGGGGTTACCGGAACCCCCCGAGGAGTATAATGGGCCATATGGGCCTTAGTGGAGAAGAGGAGGGCGGCCAAGGCAGGGCTGCGTGCCCCCTCCCCCTCTAGTCCAAATTGGACAAGGAGGGGGGCGGCGCCCCCCGTTCCTTCCCCCCTCTCTCCTCCTTCCCCCTTCTCCTGCTCCTACCAGGAAAGGAGGAGTCCTAGTCCCGATGGGAGTAGGACTCCCCTCTTGGCGCGCCCTCCTCCTGGACGGCCGCCTCCCCACCTAGATACTTTATATACGGGGGAAGGGGGAACACCAAGACACAACAATTCATTATTGATCTCTTAGCCGTGTGCGGTGCCCCCCTCCAGCATAATCCACCTCGATCATATCGTAGCGGTGCTTAGGCGAAGCCCTGCGTCGGTAACTTCATCAACATCTTCATCAAACCATCGTGCTGATGAAACTCTCCTTCGAGCTCTACTAGATCGTGAGTTCGTGGGATGTCACCGAGCTGAACGTGTGCTGAACACGGAGGTGCCGTACGTTCGGTACTAAGGATCGGTCGATAGTGAAGACGTACAACTACATCAACCGCGTTGTTATAACGCTTCCGCTTACGGTCTACAACGGTACATGGACGACACTCTCCCCTCTCGTTGCTATGCATCACCATGATCTTGCGTGTGCATAGGAAAAATTTTGAAATTACTATGTTCCCCAACACCGTCGACCTCCGCGATCGCAGGTAATGATAACTCACTTTGCATGCAGCAGGGACTCGTCAAGTCGACCAGTTGCCGAGGCAGTGTGGGGAAGCAGAGACGCCCACGTCCAATCAGTCGCCACACATCAACCAAGGCCCCAGGCTGTTGGGGCCCATGGTGCTCCGCACTTGCCCTTTGGCTTCGCTGCCAAGCCAAGTCCGAGCGTGCCTTGGGCCCGGGGGCTACTGTCGGCGTTCTGGGAATGGGGGTACCCAGACTTGCCTGCCTGTGGTCCATGGCGTGGCTCCACCAGCGGCCCAGTACGGCCGGTCTTCATTAGCCAAACACTCAGGACCCTCGCGAGGGGCCAAGCCTCGCGAGTCGGACGACACAAGGCCTCTGTCGGTGTCAAAACCGGCGGATCTCGGGTAGGGGGTCCCGAACTGTGCGTCTAGGCAGATGGTAACAGGAGACAAGGGACACGATGTTTTTACCCAGGTTCGGGCCCTCTCGATGGAGGTAAAACCCTACTCCTGCTTGATTAATATTGATGATATGGGTAGTACAAGAGTTGATCTACCACGAGATCGGAGAGGCTAAACCCTAGAAGCTAGCCTATGGTATGATTGTTGTAATTGTGTCCTACAGAGTAAACCCTTCGGTTTATATAGACACCGGAGGGGGCTAGAGTTACACAGAGTCGTTTACAAGGAAGGAGATCTACACATCCGTATTGCCAAGCTTGCCTTCCCACTAGTAGAAAACAGGGCTTTGGTCCAGGCCGGGTCAGCCCATTATTCCCGGTTCAGTCTAGAACCGAGACCAATGGGGGCATTAGTCCCGGTTCGTGAGCCCAGGGGGCCGGCCGGGCCTCGTGGGCCATTGGTCCCGGTTGGTGGGATGAACCGGGACCAATGGGCCTTGCTCCTGGCCCACAACCATTGGTCCCGGTTTGTGCCTCAAACCGGGACTAAAGATTAGACCTTTAGTCCCAGTTTGAGGCACGAACCGGGACTAATGAAAATGGGACCTTTAGTCCCGGTTCGTGCCACGAACTGGTACTAAAGGTCCCATTTTCAAACTCTACCCCCCCCTGGTGGATCGCCTTTTCGGTTTTAAAAAAATAAAAGAAAATGATGGAAATGTCAAAAAAATAAAAGAAAATAAGTTTCCCATGTGATATGTGGTCTAGTTGTTGGGAAAATTTGCAAATGTGAATTTTGACTTTATTTGCAAAATCTCTCTGAAATTTGTAAAAATGGGCATAACTTTTGCATACTAACTCGGATGAAAAAGTTTTTTATATGAAAAATCATCTACTCGAAAAGTTACATCCGAATTTAACTGGGGGAACCCCGTTAAACATTTTCAAAATCCTCAAAAACCTAATAGAAAAAAGTTACGGGGCTTTTATGATCTAGAGTGAAAAAAATCAAAAAAATTCAAACAGTGGGCAAACTGTGGTCAGACTAATTATTCTAGAATATTAGTGTTACGAAATAATTATTTCTGTTATTTAAATTTTTGTCAAATCTAGTCAAACTATGGTCAAACTATGGTCAAACAATGGTCAAACTAATTATTCAAGAAATATTAGTGTTACTAAATAATTATTATTTTTAAAAACAATAGTTTCAAAAAAAATTATGAAATGTGTCACTTCATGCTCAAGCAAAATCCTGAAGGTTAATAGGATTGACATCTTAGTATTGTCAGGAAAACAACAAGTGCAGACTTGGAGCGAGGGAGAATAGAACCCGGAAGTTAAGCGTGCTCACGCTGGGGGAGTGGGAGGATGGGTGACCGTTCGGGAAGTTAGATGATCTGGAATGATGAGGGGTGATTAGAGGATAAATTGAGAAGTGATGAGGGGTGGTGATTACAGACTAGAGGTTAAAATAATTCAGAAATTTGAAAATCAAAAAAAATTCAAAAAATAATTCAAAAAAAATCATAAAATTACCTTTAGTCCCGGTTGGTGTTACCAACCGAGACTAAAGGTGGAGCTCCACGTGGCCGCGCCCTTTAGTCCCGGTTCTGGATTGAACCGGGACTAAAGGGATAGGCATTAGTACCGACCCTTTAGTCCCGGTTCCAGAACCTGGACTAAAGGCCCTTATGAACCGGGACTGAAGGCCCTTTTTCTACTAGTGTCCACACCAAGGAGACTCCCATCCGGACACGGGACGAAGTCTTCAATCTTGTATCTTCATAGTCCAACAGTCCGGCCATAGGTTTATAATCCAGATGTCTGGATACCCCCTAATCCAGGACTCCCTCAGGAACCCCTGAACCAGGCTTCAATGACGATGAGTCCGGTGCAGATTTCGGGCCGAACGAAAAAAAATTCTGTCATACTTATGACACTTCTATGACGATATTTGTGACAAAACCCGGTATCATCATAGATGTGGTGGGCTCCTACTGCTATGACAAAAAATCATGACAGAAAATGGGCTTTTCATCCTGGGCGGGCCGGAGACGCAGCTGCATGACATTCTTTGGGTCGTCCATGACGGAAAAACCCGTGGTAGAAGCGAGGGCGAGGAAAATTTTGGCGAGTTCCCGGTTACGGTGGGTGGTCGGGGCCGAGTGATGCGCGTTTCTCTCGTACACGTATGCGCGTGTGTGCTAGGCATTGGGATCTAACTGAACCCGAGCGAGGCGTCGCCTAACTGAACCCGAGTGAGTGCACTACAGGCTACGCGTTACTGAAACTGAGCGATCGAGCAATTACTTCGCTACTGCTGCTAAATGAAGCTGATCGATGTTGCCTCTGGATGAACAGTGAGCGTTGCAGGGGGGTTTGGATGAACAGTGAGCGTTGCAGAGGGGTTTGGATGAACAGTGAGCCGTGGGGGTGGATGAACAGGACCCCGTGGCGTTGCCTCTGGATGAACAGGACCCCGATCGATCGAGCCGGTTGGGGCTGGATGAACAGGACCCCGTGGAGGGTTGGATGAATAGGACGACCCTGTGGAGGGCTGTATCAACAGTAGACAGTGGAGGGGTGGATGTATAGTAGCCCGTGGAGGGGTGGTTGAACAGGAGCCCATGGAGAGGGGTGGTAGAACAGTAGCCGGTGGAGTAGCGCACGGTGGAGGATGGATGAACAGGAGCCCGTGGATGAACAGGAGCCCGTGGAGGCTGGAGGAGGTCAATGGTGGATGAATAGTAGCCCATGGAGGCTGGAGGAGGTCGGCGGTGGAGATGAACAGTATCCCGTGGAGTCCCATTTTGCGGTACGCCACACCCCTCCCGATGAACAGGACCCCCATTTCAACCGTAGCGCTCCAACACAAGTCTGTTTCGTCCGTTTTGCGGTACGCCACACCCCTCCCGATCAACAGGACCCTGTTTCGACCGTAGGAGGTCAAACACAAGTCTGTTTCCTCCGTTTTACGGTACGCCAGACCCCTCTCGATGAACAGGATCCCGTTTCGAACGTGGCTGGTCAAACACAAGGCCGTTTCCTCTGTTGTGCGGTATGCCAGGCCTCGTTTCCATCGCCTGTTCCGTCCAAGCCCTCCCAGTGAACACGACGACACATTCTGTTCCGACCCAGCCGGTTGGCTCCCCATGAACACGACAATGATGTTGTTTCTCCGTTTTTACCTAGCCATGTACACGAGCCCTGGCCGTATTTATGCACGAGTAGGCTTTCGAGACCCCGCCCGTATGTATGTACGTGGCCATATTTTCTTTCTTGCACCCTGGCTGTTGTTCGTACGTGTACATGCTACGTGCGCGCCTCTACTATGACACGTGCACGCCTCTACATCCACCAGTATGTACGTACACGTCTGCGACCAGAATGACAACCCCGTTAAACATTTTCAAAATCCTCAAAAACCTAATAGAAAAAAAGTTACGGGGCTTTTAAGATCTAGAGTGAAAAAAATCAAAAAAAAATTCAAACAGTGGGCAAACTTTGGTCAAACAATGGTCAGACTAATTATTCTAGAATATTAGTGTTACTAAATAATTATTTCTGTTATTTCAATTTTGGTCAAATCTGGTCAAACTATGGTCAAACTGTGGTCAAACAATGGTCAAACTAATTATTCAAGAAATATTAGTGTTACTAAATAATTATTGTTTTTTAAAACAATAGTTTCAAAATAAAACTATGAAATGTGTCACTTCATGCTCAAGAAAAATTCCTGAAGGTTAATAGGATTGACATCTTAGTATTGTCAGGAAAACAACAAGTGCAGACTTGGAGCGAGGGAGAATAGAACCCAGAAGTTAAGCGTGCTTAGGCTGGGGGAGTGCGAGGATGGGTGACCGTTCGGGAAGTTAGATGATTTGGAATGATGAGGGGTGATTAGAGGATAAATCGAGAAGTGATGAGGGGTGGTGATTACAGACTAGAGGTTAAAATAATTCAGAAATTTGAAATTCAAAAAAAATTCAAAAACTTTTTTGTAAAAAAATCATAAAATTTCCTTTAGTCCCGGTTGGTGTTACCAACCGGGACTAAAGGTGGAGCTCCACGTGGCTGCGCCCTTTAGTCCCGGTTCAATCCAGAACCGGGACTAAAGGCCCTTATGAACCGGGACTGAAGGCCCTTATGAACCGGGACTGAAGCCCTTTTTCTACTAGTGTCCACACCAAGGAGAGTCCCATCCGCACACGGGACGAAGTCTTGAATCTTGTATCTTCATAGTCCAACAGTCCGGCCATAGGTTTATAGTCCGGATGTCCGGATACCCCCTAATCCAGGACTCCTCGGGAGCCCCTGAACCAGGCTTCAATGACGATGAGTCCGGCGCAGATTTTGGGCTGAACGAAAAAAATTTCTGTCATACTTATGACACTTCTATGACAATATTTGTGACAAAACCCGGTATCATCATAGATGTGGTGGGCTCCTACTTCTATGACAAAAAATCATGATAGAAAATGGGTTTTTCATCCTGGGCGGGCCGGAGACGCAGTTGCATGACATTCTTTGGGTCGTCCATGATGGAAAAACCCGTGGTAGAAGCGAGGGCGAGGAAATTTTGGCGAGTTCCCGGTTATGGTGGGTGGTCGGGGCCGAGTGATGCACGTTTCTCTCGTACACGTACGCGCGTGTGTGCGAGGCATTGGGATCTAACTGAACCTGAGCGAGGCGTCGCCAAACTGAACCCGAGCGATTGCACTTCAGGGTACGCGTTACTGAAACTGAGCGATCGAGCGATTCCTTCGCTATTGCTGCTAACTGAAGCTGATCGATGTTGCCTCTGGATGAACAGTGAGCGTTGCAGGGGCGTTTGGATGAACAGTGAGCGTTGCGGGGGGGGGGGGGGGGGGGGGTTGGATGAACAGTGAGCCGTGGGGGTGGATGAACAGGACCCCATGGCGTTGCCTCTGGATGAACAGGACCCTGATAGATCGAGCCGGTTGGGGCTGGATGAACAGGACCCCGTGGAGGGTTGGATGAACAGGACGACCCTGTGGAGGCCTGGATCAACAGTAGACGGTGGAGGGGTGGATGAATAGTAGCCCGTGGAGGGGTGGTTGAACAGGAGCCCATGGAGAGGGGTGGTTGAACAGTAGCCGGTGGAGTAGCGCACGGTGGAGGATGGATGAACAGGAGCCCGTGGATGAACAGGAGCCCATTGAGGCTGGAGGAGGTCAATGGTGGATGAATAGTAGCCCATGGAGGCTGGAGGAGGTCGACGCTGGAGATGAACAATATCCCGTGGAGTCCCATTTTGCGCTACGCCACACCCCTCCCGATGAACAGGACCCCCGTTTCGACCGTAGCGCTCCAACACAAGGCTGTTTCGTCCGTTTTGCGGTACGCCACACCCCTCCCGATCAAAAGGACCCTATTTCGACCGTAGGAGGTCCAACACAAGTCCGTTTCCTCCGTTTTACGGTACGCCAGACCCCTCTCGATGAACAGGATCCCGTTTCGAACGTGGCTGGTCGAACACAAGGCTGTTTCCTCTGTTGTGCGGTACGCCAGGCCTCGTTTCCATCGCCTGTTCCGTCCAAGCCCTCCCGATGAACACGACGACGCATTCTGTTCCGACCCAGCCGGTTGGCTCCCCATGAACACGACGACGATGTTGTTTCTCCGTTTTGTCCTAGCCATGTACACGAGCCCTGGCCGTATGTATGCACGAGTAGGCGCTCAAGACCCCGCCCATATGTACGTATGTGGCCATATATTCTTTCTTGCATCCTGGCCGTTGTAAGTACGTGTACATGCTACGTGCGCGCCTGTACTACGACACGTGCACGCCTCTACATCCACCAGTATGTACGTACACGTCTGCGACCAGAATGACAACCCCGTTAAACATTTTCAAAATCCTCAAAAACCTAATAGAAAAAAAGTTACGGGGCTTTTAAGATCTAGAGTGAAAAAAATCAAAAAAAATCAAACAGTGAGCAAACTGTGGTCAAACAATGGTCAGACTAATTATTCTAGAATATTAGTGTTACTAAATAATTATTTCTGTTATTTCAATTTTGGTCAAATCTGGTCAAACTATGGTCAAACTATGGTCAAACAATGGTCAAACTAATTATTCAAGAAATATTAGTGTTACTAAATAATTATTGTTTTTTAAAACAATAGTTTCAAAATAAAACTATGAAATGTGTCACTTCATGCTCAAGCAAAATTCCTGAAGGTTAATATGATTGACATCTTAGTATTGTCAGGAAAACAACAAGCGCAGACTTGGAGCAATGGAGAATAGAACCCGGAAGTTAAGCGTGCTCAGGTTGGGGGAGTGGGAGGATGGGTGACCGTTCGGGAAGTTAGATGATTTGGAATGATGAGGGGTGAATAGAGGATAAATTGAGAAGTGATGAGGGGTGGTGATTACAGACTAGAGGTTAAAATAATTAAGAAATTTGAAAATAAAAAAAATTCAAAAGAAAATTTCAAAAAAATCATAAAATTTTCTTTATTTCCGGTTGGTTTTACCAACCGGGACTAAAGGTGGAGCTCCACGTGGCCGCGCCATTTAGTCCCGGTTCTGGATTGAACCGGGACTAAAGGGATAGGCATTAGTACCGACCCTTTAGTCCCGGTTCCAGAACCGGGTCTAAAGGCCCTTATGAACCGGGACTGAAGGCCCTTTTTCTACTAGTGTCCACACCAAGGAGAGTCCCATCCAGACACGGGACGAAGTCTTCAATCTTGTATCTTCATAGTCCAACAGCCCGGCCATAGGTTTATAGTCCGGATGTCCGGATACCCCCTAATCCAGGACTCCCTCAGGAGCCCCTGAACCAGGCTTCAATGACTATGAGTCCAGCTCAGATTTTGGGCCGAACGAAAAAAAATTCTATCATACTTATGACACTTCTATGACGATATTTTTGACAAAACCCGGTATCATCATAGATGTGGTGGGCTCCTACTTCTATGACAAAAAATCATGATAGAAAATGGGCTTTTCATCCTGGGCGGGCCGGAGACGCAGCTACATGACATTCTTTGGGTCGTCCATGACGGGAAAACCCATGGTAGAAGCGAGGGCGAGGAAAATTTTGGCGAGTTCCCGGTTACGGTGGGTGGTCGGGGCCGAGTGATGCGCATTTTTCTCGTACACGTACATGCGTGCATGCGAGGCATTGGGATCTAACTGAACCCAAGCGAGGCATCGCCTAACTGAACCCGAGCGATTGCACTGCAGGCTACGCGTTACTGAAATTGAGCGATCGAGCGATTCCTTCGCTACTGCTGCTAACTGAAGCTGATCGATGTTGCCTCTGGATGAACAGTGAACGTTCCAGGGGGGGTTTGGATGAACAGTGAGCGTTCCAGGGGGGTTTGGATGAACAGTGAGCCGTGGGGGTGGATGAACAGGACCCCGTGGCGTTGCCTCTGGATGAACAGGACCCCGATCGATCGAGCCGGTTGGGGCTGGATGAACAGGACCCCGTGGAGGGTTGGATGAACAGGACGACCCTGTGGAGGGCTGGATCAACAGTATACGGTGGAGGGGTGGATGAACAGTAGCCCGTGGAGGGGAGGTTGAACAGGAGCCCATGGAGAGGGGTGGTTGAACAATAGCCCGTGGGGTAGCGCACGGTGGAGTGTGGATGAACATGAGCTCATGGATGAACAGGAGCCCGTGGAGGCTGGAGGAGGTCAATGGTGGATGAATAGTAGCCCATGGAGGCTGGAGGAGGTCGACGGTGGAGATGAACAGTATCCCGTGGAGTCCCGTTTTGCGGTACGCCACACCCCTCCCGATGAACAGGACCCCCGTTTCGATCGTAGCGCTCCAACACAAGTCTGTTTTGTCCTTTTTGCGGTACGCCACACCCCTCCGATCAACAGGACCCTGTTTCGACCGTTGGAGGTCCAACACAAGTCCGTTTCCTCCGTTTTACGGTACGCCAGACCCCTCTCGATGAACAGGATCCCGTTTCGAACATGGCTAGTCGAACACAAGGCCGTTTCCTCTGTTGTGCGGTACGCCAGGCCTCGTTTCCATCACATGTTTCGTCCAAGCCCTCTCGATGAACACGACGACGCATTCTGTTCCGACCCAGCCGGTTGGCTCCCCATGAACACGACGACGATGTTGTTTCTCCGTTCTAACCTAGCCATGTACACGAGCCCTGGCCGTATGTATGCACGAGTAGGCGTTCGAGACCCCGCCCGTATGTACGTAAGTGGCCATATTTTCTTTCTTGCACCCTGGCCGTTGTACGTACGTGTACATGCTACGTGCGCGCCTCTACTACGACACGTGCACGCCTCTACATCCACCAGTATGTACGTACACGTCTGCGACCAGAATGACAACCCCGTTAAACATTTTCAAAATCCTCAAAAACCTAATAGAAAAAAGTAACGTGGCTTTTAAGAACTAGAGTGAAAAAAATCAAAAAAAATTCAAACAGTGGGCAAATTGTGGTCAAACAATGGTCAGACTAATTATTCTAGAATATTAGTGTTACTAAATAATTATTTCTGTTATTTCAATTTTGGTCAAATCTGGTCAAACTATGGTCAAACTATGGTCAAACAATGGTCAAACTAATTATTCAACAAATATTAGTGTTACTAAATAATTATTGTTTTTTAAAACAATAGTTTCAAAATAAAACTATGAAATGTGTCACTTCATGCTCAAGCAAAATTCCTGAAGGTTAATAGGATTGACATCTTACTATTATCAGGAAAACAACAAGTGCAGACTTGGAGCGAGGGAGAATAGAACCCGGAAGTTAAGCGTGCTCAGGTTGGGGGAGTGGGAGGATGGGTGACCGTTCGGGAAGTTAGATGATTTGGAATGATGAGGGGTGAATAGAGGATAAATTGAGAAGTGATGAGGGGTGGTGATTACAGACTAGAGGTTAAAATAATTAAGAAATTTGAAAATAAAAAAAATTCAAAAGAAAATTTCAAAAAAAATCATAAAATTTCCTTTATTTCCGGTTGGTTTTACCAACCGGGACTAAAGGTGGAGCTCCACGTGGCCGCGCCCTTTAGTCCCGGTTCTGGATTGAACCGGGACTAAAGGGATAGGCATTAGTACCGACCCTTTAGTCCCGGTTCCAGAACCGGGACTAAAGGCCCTTATGAACCGGGACTGAAGGCCCTTTTTCTACTAGTGTCCACACCAAGGAGAGTCCCATCCGGACACGGGACGAAGTCTTCAATCTTGTATCTTCATAGTCCAATAGTCCGGCCATAGGTTTATAGTCCGGATGTCCGGATACCCCCTAATCCAGGACTCCCTCAAGAGCCCCTGAACCAGGCTTCAATGACGATGAGTCCAGCGCAGATTTTGGGCCGAACGAAAAAAAATTCTATCATACTTATGACACTTCTATGACGATATTTGTGACAAAACCCGGTATCATCATAGATGTGGTGGGCTCCTACTTCTATGACAAATAATCATGACAGAAAATGGGCTTTTCATCCTGGGCGGGCCGGAGACGCAGCTACATGACATTCTTTGGGTCGTCCATGACGGGAAAACCCGTGGTAGAAGCGAGGGCGAGGAAAATTTTGGCGAGTTCCCGGTTACGGTGGGTGGTCAGGGCCGAGTGATGCGCATTTCTCTCGTACACGTACATGCGTGTGTGCGAGGCATTGGGATCTAACTGAACCCAAGCGAGGCATCGCCTAACTGAACCCGAGCGATTGCACTACAGGCTACGCGTTACTGAAACTGAGCGATCGAGCGATTCCTTCGCTACTGCTGCTAACTGAAGCTGATCGATGTTGCCTCTGGATGAACAGTGAGCGTTCCAGGGGGGTTTGGATGAACAGTGAGCCGTGGGGGTGGATGAACAGGACCCCGTGGCGTTGCCTCTGGATGAACAGGACCCCGATCGATCGAGCTGGTTGGGGCTGGATGAACAGGACCCCGTGGAGGGTTGGATGAACAGGACGACCCTGTGGAGGGCTGGATCAACAGTATACGGTGGAGGGCTAGATGAACAGTAGCCCGTGGAGGGGAGGTTGAACAGGAGCCCATGAAGAGGGGTGGTTGAACAATAGCCCGTGGGGTAGCGCACGGTGGAGTGTGGATGAACATGAGCTCATGGATGAACAGGAGCCCGTGGAGGCTGGAGGAGGTCAATGGTGGATGAATAGTAGCCCATGGAGGCTGGAGGAGGTCGACCGTGGAGATGAACAGTATCCCGTGGAGTCCCGTTTTGCGGTACGCCACACCCCTCCCGATGAACAGGACCCCCGTTTCGATCGTAGCGCTCCAACACAAGTCTGTTTCGTCCTTTTTGCAGTACGCCACACCCCTCCGATCAACAGGACCCTGTTTCGACTGTAGGAGGTCCAACACAAGTCCGTTTCCTCCGTTTTACGGTACGCCAGACCCCTCTCGATGAACAGGATCCCGTTTCGAACATGGTTGGTCGAACACAAGGCTGTTTCCTCTGTTGTGCGGTACGCCAGGCCTCGTTTCCATCACATGTTCCGTCCAAGCCCTCTCGATGAACACGACGACACATTCTGTTCCGACCCAGCCGGTTGGCTCCCCATGAACACGACGACGATGTTGTTTCTCCATTCTGACCTAGCCATGTACACGAGCCCTGGCCGTATGTATGCACGAGTAGGCGTTCGAGACCCCGCCCGTATGTACGTACGTGGCCATATTTTCTTTCTTGCCCCCTGGCCGTTGTACGTACGTGTACATGCTACGTGCGCGCCTCTACTACGACACATGCACGCCTCTACATCCACCAGTATGTACGTACACGTCTGCGACCAGAATGACAACCCTGTTAAACATTTTCAAAATCCTCAAAAACCTAATAGAAAAAAGTAACGTGGCTTTTAAGAACTAGAGTGAAAAAAATCAAAAAAAATTCAAACAGTGGGCAAACTGTGGTCAAACAATGGTCAGACTAATTATTCTAGAATATTAGTGTTACTAAATAATTATTTCTGTTATTTCAATTTTGGTCAAATCTAGTCAAACTATGGTCAAACTTTGGTCAAACAATGGTCAAACTAATTATTCAAGAAATATTAGTGTTACTAAATAATTATTGTTTTTTAAAACAATAGTTTCAAAATAAAACTATGAAATGTGTCACTTCATGCTCAAGCAAAATTCCTGAAGGTTAATAGGATTGACATCTTACTATTATCAGGAAAACAACAAGTGCAGACTTGGAGCGAGGGAGAATAGAACCCGGAAGTTAAGCTTGCTCAGGCTGGGGGAATGGGAGGATGGGTGCCCGTACGGGAAGTTAGATGATTTGGAATGATGAGGGGTGAATAGAGGATAAATTGAGAAGTGATGAGGGGTGGTGATTACAGAATAGATGTTAAAATAATTCAGAAATTTGAAAATAAAAAAAATTCAAAAGAAAATTTCAAAAAAAATCATAAAATTTCCTTTAGTCCCGGTTGGTTTTACCAACCGGGACTAAAGGTGGAGCTCCACGTGGCCGCGCCCTTTAGTCCCGGTTCTGGATTGAACCGGGACTAAAGGGATAGGCATTAGTACCGACCCTTTAGTCCCGGTTCCAGAACCGGGACTAAAGGCCCTTATGAACCGGGACTGAAGGCCCTTTTTCTACTAGTGTCCACACCAAGGAGAGTCCCATCCGGACACGGGACGAAGTTTTCAATCTTGTATCTTCATAGTCCAACAGTCCGGCCATAGGTTTATAGTCCGGATGTCCGGATACCCCCTAATCCAGGACTCCCTCAGGAGCCCCTGAACCAGGCTTCAATGACGATGAGTCCGGCGCAGATTTTGGGCCGAACGAAAAAAAATTCTGTCATACTTATGACACTTCTATGACGATTTTTGTGACAAAACCCGGTATCATCATAGATGTGGTGGGCTCCTTCTTCTATGACAAAAAATCATGACAGAAAATGGGCTTTTCATCCTGGGCGGGCCGGAGACGCAGCTGCATGACATTCTTTGGGTCGTCTATGACGGAAAAACCCGTGGTAGAAGCGAGGGCGAGGAAAATTTTGGCGAGTTCCCAGTAACCGTGGGTGGTCGAGGCCGAGTGATGCGCGTTTCTCTCGTACACGTACCCGCGTGTGTGCAAGGCATTGGGATCTAACTGAACCTGAGCGAGGCGTCGCCTAACTGAACCCGAGCGATTGCACTTCAGGCTACGCGTTACTAAAACTGAGCGATCGAGCGATTCCTTCGCTACTGCTGCTAACTGAAGTTGATCGATGTTGCCTCTGGATGAACAGTGAGCGTTGCAGGGGGTTTGGATGAACAGTGAGTGTTGCGGGGGGGTTTGGATGAACAGTGAGCCGTGGGGGTGGATGAACAGGACCCCGTGGCATTGCCTCTGGATGAACAGGACCCCGATCGATCGAGCCGGTTGGGGCTGGATGAACAGGAGCCCGTGGAGGGTTGGATGAACAGGACGACCCTGTGGAGGGCTGGATCAACAGTAGACAGTGGAGGGATGGATGAACAGTAGCCCGTGGAGGGGTGGTTGAACAGGAGCCCATGGAGAGGGGTGGTTGAACAGTAGCCGGTGGAGTAGCGCACGGTGGAGGGTGGATGAACAGGAGCCCGTGGATGAACAGGAGCCCGTGGAGGCTGGAGGAGGTCAATGGTGGATGAATAGTAGCCCATGGAGGCTGGAGGAGGTCGACGGTGGAGATGAACAGTATCCCGTGGAGTCCCGTTTTGCGGTACGCCACACCCCTCCCCATGAACAGGACCCCCGTTTCGGCCGTAGCGCTCCAACACAAGTCTGTTTCGTCCGTTTTGCGGTACGCCACACCCCTCCCAATCAACAGGACCTTGTTTCGACCGTAGGAGGTCCAACACAAGTCCGTTTCCTCCATTTTACGGTACGCCAGACCCCTCTCGGTGAACAGGATCCCGTTTCGATCGTGGCTTGTCGAACACAAGGCCGTTTCCTCTGTTGTGCGGTACGCCAGGCCTCATTTCCATCGCCTGTTCCGTCCAAGCCCTCCCAATGAACACGATGACGCATTCTGTTCCGACCCAGCCGGTTGGCTCCCCATGAACACGACGACGATGTTGTTTCTCCGTTCTGACCTAGCCATGTACACGAGCCCGGGCCGTATGTATGCACGAGTAGGCGTTTGAGACCCCGCCCGTATGTACGTAGGTGGCCATATTTTCTTTCTTGCACCCTGGCCGTTGTATGTACGTGTACATGCTACGTGCGCGCCTCTACTACGACACGTGCACGCCTTTACATCCACCAGTATGTACGTACATGTCTGCGACCAGAATGACAACCCCGTTAAACATTTTCAAAATCCTCAAAAACCTAATAGACAAAAAGTTACGGGGCTTTTAAGATCTAGAGTGAAAAAAATCAAAAAACTTCAAACAGTGGGCAAACTGTGGTCAAACAATGGTCAGACTAATTATTCTAGAATATTAGTGTTACTAAATAATTATTTCTGTTATTTCAATTTTGGTCAAATCTGGTCAAACTATGGTCAAACTATGGTCAAACAAAGGTCAAACTAATTATTCAAGAAATATTAGTGTTACTAAATAATTATTGTTTTTTAAAACAATAGTTCCAGAATAAAACTATGAAATGTGTCACTTCATGCTCAAGCAAAATTCCTGAAGGTTAATAGGATTGACATCTTAGTATTGTGAGGAAAATAACAAGTGCAGACTTGGAGCGAGGGAGAATAGAACCCGGAAGTTAAGCGTGCTCAGGCTGGGGGAGTGGGAGGATGGGTGACCGTTCGGGAAGTTAGAGGATTTGGAATGATGAGGGGTGATTAGAGGATAAATTGAGAAGTGATGAGGGGTGGTGATTACAGACTAGAGGTTAAAATAATTCAGAAATTTGAAAACCAAAAAAAATTTCAAAATTTTTTTTCAAAAAAAATAATAAAATTTCCTTTAGTCCCGGTTCAACCGGGACTAAAGGTGGAGCTCCACGTGGTCGCGCACTTTAGTCCCGGTTCCAGAACCGGGACTAGAGGCCCTTATGAACCGGGACTGAAGGCCCTTTTTCTACTAGTGTCCACACCAAGGAGAGTCCCATCCGGACATGGGATGAAGTCTTCAATCTTGTATCTTCATAGTACAACAGTCCGGCCATAGGTTTATAGTCCGGATGTCTGGGTACCCCTCCAGGACTCCCTCAGGAGCCCCTGAACCAGGCTTCAATGAGGATGAGTCCGGCGTAGATTTTGGGCCGAACGAAAAAAAATTCTGTCATACTTATGACACTTCTATGACGGTATTTGTGACAAAACCCGGTTTCATCATAGATGTGGTGGGTCCTACTTCTATGACAAAAAATCATGACAGAAAATGGGCTTTTCATCCTGGGCGGGCCGGAGACGTAGCTGAATGACATTCTTTGGGTCGTCCATGACGGAAAAACCCGTGGTAGAAGCGAAAAACCTGATAGTATTTTTCTTATCTATGTTGTTGTAGATAGATGGCCCGTGCTGTTGTTCCGTTGAATTTTAATGCGTTCCTTGAGAAACAAAAGTTGAAAGATGATGGTAGCAATTACATGGAGTGGGTCCGTAACTTCAGGATTGTCCACATTGCTGCACAGAAGAATTACGTCCTGGAGTAACACCTTGTAATTAATATTTCAGTGTGCTGATGACTACTGGCAGAGCAAAGCTGATGACTGGCAGAGCAAAGCTGATGACTACTCGATAGTTCAGTGTGCCATGCTTTACAGCTTAGAACTGGGACTTCAACGACGTTTTTAACATCATAGAGCATATGAGATGTTCCAAGAGTTGAAGTTAATATTTCATGCCCGGATTGAGAGATATGAAATCTCCAATAAGTTCTATAGCTGCAAGATGGAGGAGAATAGTTCTGTCAGTGAACATATACTCAAAATGTCTGGGTATAATAATCACTTGATTCAACTAGGAGTTAATCTTCCTGATGATAGTGTCGTTGACAGGATTCTTCAATCACTGCCACCAAACTACAAGAGCTTCGTGATGAACTATAATATGCAAGGGATGGAAAAGACTATTCCCGAGCTCTTCGCGATGCTAAAAGATGCGGAGGTAGAAATCAAGAAGGAGCATCAAGTGTTGATGGTCAACAAGACCACCAGTTTCAAGAAAAAGGGTAACGGGAAGAAGAAGGGGAACTTCAAGAAGAACAGCAAACAAGTTGCTGCTCAGGAGAAGAAACCCAAGTCTGGACCTAAGCCTGAGACTGAGTGCTTCTGCTGCAAACAGACTGGTCAGTGGAAGCGGAACTGCCCCAAGTATTTGGCGGAGAAGAAGGATGGCAAGGTGAAGAAAGGTATATGTGATATACATGTTATTGATGTGTACCTTACTAATGCTTGCAGTAGCACCTGGGTTCGGTTGCTAATATTTGCAACTCGAAACAGGGACTACGGATTAAGCGAAGATTGGCTAAGGACGAGGTGACGATGCGCGTGGGAAATGGTTCCAAAGTCGATGTGATCGCGGTCGGCATGCTACCTCTACATCTACCTTCGGGGTTAGTTTTAGACCTGAATAATTGTTATTTGGTGCCAGCGTTGAGCATGAACATTATATCTGGATCTTGTTTGATGCGAGACGGCTATTCATTTAAATCAGAGAATAATGGTTGTTCTATTTATATGAGTAATATCTTTTATGGTCATGCACCCTTGAAGAGTGGTCTATTTATATTAAATCTCGATAGTAGTGATACACATATTCATAATATTGCAACCAAAAGATGCAGAGGTTATAATGATAGTACAACTTATTTGTGGCCCTGCCGTTTAGGTCATATTGGTGTAAAGCACATGAAGAAACTCCATACTGATGGACTTTTGGAATCACTTGATTATGAATAACTTGGTACTTGCGAACCATGCCTCATGGGCAAGATGACTAAAACACCGTTGAGGGAGTCCTGGATTAGGGGGAGTCCGGATAGCTGGACTATAACCTTTGGCCGGACTCTTGGACTATGAAGATACAAGATTGAAGACTTCGTCCCGTGTCCGGATGGGACTTTCCTTGGCATGGAAGGCAAGCTTGGCGATACGGATATCTAGATCTCCTCCCATTGTAACCGACTCTGTGTAACCCTAGCCCTCTCCGGTCTCTATATAAACCGGAGTGTTTTAGTACATAGGACGAACAACAATCATACCATAGGCTAGCTTCTAGGGTTTAGCCTCTCTGATCTCATGGTAGATCTTACTCTTGTACTACCCATATCATCAATATTAATCAAGCAGGAGTAGGGATTTACCTCCATCGAGAGGGCCCAAACCTGGGTAAAAACATCGTGTCCCTTGTCTCCTGTTACCATCCGCCTAGATGCATAGTTCAGGACCCCCTACCCGAGATCCGCCGGTTTTGACACCGACATTGGTGCTTTCATTGAGAGTTCCTCTGTGTCGTCATCTTTAGGCCCGATGGCTCCTCTGATCGTCAACGGTGATGCGGTCCAGGGTGAGACTTTTCTCCTCGGACAGATCTTCGTATTGGGCGGCTTTGCACTGTGGGCCAATTCGCTTGGCCATCTGGAGCAGATCGAAAGCTATGCCCCTGGCCATCAGGTCAGATTTGGAAGTTTGACCTACACGGCTGACATCCGTGGAGACTTGATCTTCGACGGATTCGAGCCACAGCTGAGCGCGCCGCACTGTCACGATGGGCATGACTTAGCTCTGCCGCCGAACAGTGCCCTGGAGGCCGCGCCCGCATCAGCTCCGGCCCTTAGTTCGGAGCCAACTACGTCGATCAAGGACGGGTGGCTAGACGCCGCCTCGGGGACTGCAGTCTCTACGGCGATCGAGCCGAACACCAGTCTTATCCTCTTGGAAGCCCGTGACTCCAGGGTGCCGGACTCTTTTCCGCACTTCGCACCCTCCGCGCCCCTGCCAATCGAATCCGATTGGGCTCCGATCATGGAATTCACCGCCACGGATATCTTTCAGCACTCGCCCTTCGGTGACATTCTGAATTCACTAAAGTCTCTCTCTTTATCAGGATATTCCTAGTTGGACTATGGTCAGTAAGGTTGGGATGCGGATGACGAAGAAATTCGACGCCCACCCACCACCCACTTTGTAGAAACTATCGATGATTTAACCGACATGCTCGACTTCGACTCTGAAGACATCGACGGTATGGACGCCGATGCAGGAGACGACCAGGAACCAGCGCCTATAGGGCACTGGAAAGCCACCTCGTCGTATGACATATACATGGTGGATACCCCAAAAGAAGGCAATGGCGATGGAACAGTGGAGGATGACCCCTCCAAGAAGCACCCTAAGCGTCGACGTCGGCGGCGCCGCTTTAAATCCCGCCAAAGCAAAAATGGTGATTCCGGCACAGGAGATAATAACACCCCAGACAGTGCCGAAGACAACCCCCTCCAGCAAGATTCACCACAGGAGGATGGAGAAGCCATCCCTCATAAGAGAGCAGCAGACAGAGAGGTAGAGGATGAGAATTACATGCCTCCCCCCGAAGACGAGGCAAGCCTCGACGACGACGAATTTGTCGTGCCTGAGGATCCCGTCGAACAAGAGCGTTTCAAGCGCAGGCTTTTGGCCACGGCGAGCAGCCTCAAGAAAAAACAGCAAGAGCTTAGAGCTGACCAAGACTTGCTAGCCGACAGATGGACTGAAGTCCTTGCGGCCGAGGAGTACGAACTCGAACGCCCCTCCAAGAGCTACCCCGATTAGAGGAGGAAGCACCTAAACCTACATCACCAGCGCATGAAGCGGCCAATCAGCCACCTCATGGCCGTGACAGAGAGGCCTCTCGGCCCTCCACTCAAGCCGCACCTCGGCGTCGCTCAAAAAATACCAAGGCACGGGGAAATGCGCCAGACCTGCGAGCTATATTGGAGGACAAGGCGAGGCAAACAAGATCGATCTACGTATCGCGTGGGTGCCCCACGACACGAGACGATAACCGTCACACCGGATACAGCAAATCCGGCCGGGCCGAACACAGCAGACAAAGCTCATTTGAGCTACGTCGTGATATAGCCCAGTACAGAGGCGCCGCACACCCACTATGCTTCACAGATGAAGTAATGGATCATCAAATCCCCGAGGGTTTCAAACCGTAGACATCGAATCATACGATGGCACAACAGATCCTGCGGTATGGATCGAGGATTATCTCCTTCATATCCACATGGCCCGTGGCGATGATCTACATGCCATCAAATACCTCCCACTCAAGCTTAAAGGACTAGCTCGGCATTGGCTTAACAGCTTGCCAGCAGAATCAATTGGTTGTTGGGAGGACCTGGAAGCCGCATTCCTCGACAATTTCCAGGGCACCTATGTGCGACCACCAGACGCCGATGACCTAAGCCACATAATTCAGCAGCCAGAGGAATCGGCCAGACAATTCTGGACACGGTTCCTAACCAAGAAAAATCAAATCGTCGACTGTCCGGACGCAGAGGCCCTAGCAGCCTTCAAACATAACATCCGTGACGAGTGGCTTGCCCGGCACCTAGGACAGGAAAAGCCGAAATCCATGGCAGCCCTCACGACACTCATGACCCTCTTTTGTGCGGGAGAAGACAGCTGGCTAGCTCGTAGTAATAACATGACCAAGAGCCCTGGTAATTCGGATACCAAGGACAGCAATGGCAGGTCGCGTCGCAACAAGCACAAGCGCCACATTAACAGCGACAATGCTGAGGATACGGCAGTTAATGCCGGATTTAGAGGCTCTACACCCGGTCAGCGGAAAAAGCCATTCTAGAGAATTACTCCAGGCGCGTCCAATTTGGACCGAATACTCGATCGCTCGTGCCAGATACACGGCACCCCCGAAAAACCAGCCAATCACACCAACAGGGATTGTTCGATGTTCAAGAAGGCAGGCAAGTTAAATGCTGAAAACAGAGACAAGGGGCTGCATAGCGATGACGAGGAGGAGCCCCGGCCGCCGAACAATAGTGGACAGAAGGGCTTCCCCCCACAAGTGCGGACGGTGAACATGATATACGCAACCCACATCCCCAAAAGGGAGCGGAAGCGTGCACTCAGGGACGTATATGCGTTGGAGCCAGTCGCCCCAAAGTTCAACCCATGGTCCTCCTGCCCGATCACTTTTGATCGAAGGGACCACCCCACTAGCATCCGCCATGGAGGATTTGCCGCATTGGTTCTAGACCCAATCATCGACGAATTTCACCTCACTAGAGTCCTTATGGACGGCGGCGGCGGCCTGAACCTGCTTTATCAGGATACAGTGCGAAAAATGGGCATAGATCCCTCAAGGATTAAACCCACAAAGACGACCTTTAAAGGCGTCGTACCAGGTGTAGAGGCCAACTGTACAGGCTTAGATACACTTGAGGTGGTCTTCGGATCCCCGGATAACTTCCTAAGCGAGGAGTTAATCTTTGACATAGTCCCATTCTGGAGTGGCTATCACGCACTGCTCGGACGAACCGCATTTGCAAAGTTCAATGCGGTGTCGCACTACGCATACCTCAAGCTCAAGATGCCAGGCCCTCGAGGAGTAATTACGGTCAATGGAAACACCGAACGCTCTCTCCGAACGGAGGAGCATACGGCGGCCCTCGCGACGGAAGTACAAAGTAACCTCTCAAGGCAATTCTCCAGTCCGTCTATTAAATGTCCGGACACCGTCAAGCGCGCCCGGAGTAACCTACAGCAAGACTATCTGGCACGTTCCAAGCAAGCATAACAATGCGGCCCCAACCCCAGCCCTCACGAAATTGCGAAATCAGTGCTACGCGTACATAATTACGCTCTGAAAATACCATGGGAAAGGGGGAGGGGCACCATCATGGCACGCCCGAAACACGGCTTAACCACACAAGGGGCTGCCGATTTTATCATTTTTTCTTTCTTTCAGGACTCCACTGTCCGGAGGACCGGGTTGGCAGTAAAACTGCCGCACAAACGATACAACAACCAGGGAAGCAGAAAGCTACGCCGCACTATGGAACTCCTAGGTGGTCTCTATAACGAGCAGTATACCTGTTTCACATACCATTCCGCAGCCTGCCCCTGGAGGGGACATGTTAAATACTCCCTCTCATGCTTACTACACTATTTGTATTGTTCTGCTTTTGCAGCAGCCGTTTAAAATAAACAATGCTTAGCCTTAGCTTATTATTGCATTCTCTATTTATTCCTTTTTCAATATATATGTTCAGTCATGACATTTAGCACCCGTACACTTTGGTTCAGCCAATACGCCAGGGGCTCAAGCACCCCATAATACGGCGTGACAAGTCCGAACACTTTCACAAGTGCGGCCCTCCGAACTTATAGCATTATATGCATCAGCTCCGAATCATGTCTTTGGTCAATTGTTGGGTTTGTCCGGCTCCCATGTTTTGGTACCTTACGTTCCGCTATATCGGCTAAGGTAGCGCTGGGAGAACTACTGCGATTGTGCCCCAGTGGAGCTGGGCTAAGCACCTCGGTAGAGAAAGCTAAAACTGATTGTCATGATAGGGCGAGAGCTGGTCGCTATTCGAGAGGTTTCGAGTCCCTAAAGACTTATGCCGCTTAGAGCGAGGAGTCGGCTTTGTCCGGCCTAGGCGTGTATAGCGCCCCGAACTCAGTCTTCCGAACACTAGGGGCTTCGCCGAAATTTAAAATTATAGAATTCTATGGCTAAGTGAGAGTGATAACGCATTGTAGTCCGATTGCCTTGTTCGTTGTGCTGAGCACCTCCCTCGAAGGACCCAAGAATGGGAAAAAGAGTGCTCAGGTTTATCCCCAACACCCCAGCACTCGTGGCATGGGGGCAGAAGCTGACGACTCGCCATCTCTCAGATTTTATAAACGGCCGCATAGAAGGTAATATTTTAAATTAAAACAAGTGTTGCATAGAGCATATGAACAAGTTTTCAGCGCACAGGATAACACGAGCAAGTTTACTCAAATATTACATCCATGGGGCATTCATCCGCCACAAGGCGGGCACCCTTCAGGACGCCCTCATAGTACATCTCGGGGCGGCGATGCTCCTTGCCCTGCGGTGGCCCGTCCTTCACCAGCTTCTCCGCATCCATCTTGCCCCAGTGCACTTTAGCACGGGCAAGGGCCCTACGGGCACCCTCGATGCAGGCAGAGCGCTTGATAACTTCAAGCCACGGACGAGCATCCACCAGCCGCCTCACTAGCCCAAAGTAGCTCCCAGGCAGAGCCTCTCCAGGCCACAGCCGAACTATGAGGCCGTTCATGGCCTGTTCGGTCACCTTATGGAGCTCTACCAGTTGCTTCAGCTGGTCGCTCAAGGGCACCGGGTGTCCGGCCTCAGCATACTGAGCCCAGAACACCTTCTCCGTCGAGCTCCCCTCCTCGGCCCGATAGAAGGCGGCGGCATCTGACACGCTACGGGGCAAATCTGCGAATGCTCCTGGAGAGCTCCGGACTCGGGTAAGTAACAAGTAATTCACTTTTCACGTGCTTGCTTTTCATAAAGAATGCCATACCCGCCGCTATCTTTTTCTTCGCCTCAACTTCTTGCAGGGCTTTTTGGGCTTCGGCCTTGGCATATTTGGCGTTCTCAAGGGCCGTCGCGAGCTCGGACTCTCGCGTCTTCGAGTCAAGCTCCAAACTCTCGTGTTTTTTCACGAGTGCCCGGAGCTCTTACTGCACCGCGCCAACCCTCGCCTCATGCTTCTCCCGCTCGGTGCGCTCCATGACCGCTCTCTTTTCGGCCTCGGACAACGCTTGCCTAAGGGTCGCCACCTCAGTCGTGGCCCCTAGGACACCAATAGCAGTCCTGTCATTTTTTGCAACTACATCTTTTTCAATATACTCCACAAGGTATTACTTACCTTTTTTTCCCTCGAGCTCCTTCTTCGCAAGGCCGAGCTCTTGCTCGGACCGCTCAAGGCTCTGTTTTAGCGAATCCACCTCCGGAGTCAGTGCGGCAGACGCCGGCAGCGAAGCCTGCATACGCATATTGACTTAATTATGTTAGACTCCTGCGAATGTTATTAGATCCTCTATTTGGCTTTTCTTTCCGAACGCCAAACAGAGCATCAGGGGCTATTGTCTCTGCGGTCATATTTTCACATATCTTAGATACATACCTCAAAGCCTGTTAGAAGGCTCGCACAGGCTTCAGTCAGTCCGCTCTTGGCGGACTGAACCTTCTGGATCACCGTACTCATTACAGTACGGTGCTCCTCGTCGATGGAGGCGTCGTTAAGCACCTCCAACAAATTATCCGGTGCCTCCGGTTGGACGGAGGTCACCGGCTCGGTAGGCTTGCTCCTCTTGGAAGTAGATTGCCCGCCGGAGTCTGGAACCGCTGAAGGTTCCGGCACAGTGTCCGGCCCAAGGCCAGACTTGGGACCCTCGGGAGTCTTGCCCCCTTCGTGCCTGGAGCTGGAATGTCGCCTTGTGGCGCCTCCAGTACTACCTCCCCTTGGTTTGGAACCCTTTGGGATAACACTTTGGCGTCATCTGTAGGGCAAGGGGAGGAGGCGGTCGGAAGTGAAGTGTGGTTCACATCCGACGAATCCAACGAACTGCTCGACGATGCGTCGAGCCGGGCTTTGGGCGGACTGCATAATTATATTCGGCGTAAGGAGAAGCTGTGCAATGAAGGAACACTATGAATCACTCTGGTGTCCGAATACTTACGACTTCGCCAGGGGCTTGGCCCTGAGTGGCCACTCCTCTTCGTCGTCGTCGGCGTTGGTGGAGTAGTCCGGAGGAAGGGTCTTCCCCTTCTTAGGCCCTCCGGCCTCCCCAGTTGGGGCGGCCTTCCTTTTCTTTCCTCCCCCCGCTGGAGGGGGAGAGGCCTCTTCTTCCTCCTCCTCGTCTTCACGGGAGGAGTGCGTCTCGGAGTCGTTCCGAGTTCCCGTGGCCTTCTTCTTGGCCTTCTTCTCCGGCACCACGTAAGGTGCCGGAACCAGCAGCCCCGTTAAACGGGCGTCCGCTAGGTCTTCGGGCAACGGAGCCGGACAGTTGATCTGTCCGACCGTCCTCTGCCAGTCCTGTCAAAGGTATGGGGGCTTAGATCCCACATAGAGTCAAACTATGAAAGATATAATATCCTGTAAAAGGTAAAACAGCTTACTGTGCTGGCTTGACGCTGCGCGCTGAATCCGCGATCCTCGCTAGCGGATGCGGGAGCCTCGGCGCCCTTGAATAGCACCTTCCACGCATCTTCGTACGTCGTGTCGAAGAGCCTGCTCAGAGTTCGGTGCTGGGCCGGGTCAAATTCCCACAAGCTGAAAGCCCGTTGTTGGCACGGGAGGATCTGGCGGATGAGCATGACCTGGACTACATTGACGAGTTTGAGCTTCGTGCTCACCAGGTTTTGGACGCATGTTTGGAGTCCGGTCAGCTCCTTTTTTACCCCACGACAGGCCCGTCTCCATCCAAGAGGTGAGCCGCTTAGGGGTTCCGGATCGGAACTCGAGGGCTGCGACCCATTCAGGGTCACGCGGCTCGGTGATGTAGAACCACCCCGATTGCCACCCCTTTAGGGTCTCCACGAAAGAGGCCTCGAGCCATAGGACGTTGGGCATCTTGCCCACCATGGCACCTCCGCACTCCGCCTGGCAGCCGCGCACTACCTTCGGCTTGACATTAAAGGTCTTCAACCATAAACCGAAGTGGGGTGGGATGCAGAGGAAGGCCTCGCACACGAGATAAATGCCGAGATGTTGAGGATGAAGTTCGGGGCCAGATCATGGAAATCCATGCCGTAGTAGAACATGAGCCCCCGGACAAATAGGTGGAGAGGAAAGCCCAGTCCGCAGAGGAAATGGGTGAGGAACACCACCCTCTCATGGGGCCTGGGGGTGGGGATGAGCTGCCCCTCATCTGGAAGCCGGTGCGCAATGTCGTTAGACAAATATTCGGCTTTCCTCAGCTTCTTGATGTGTCCCTCCGTGACGGAGGAGACCATCCACTTGCCTCCCGCTCCGAACATGGCTGGAGAAGGTGGAGGTGGGGAATGCGGAATTGGGCGCTGGAGCTCGAGTGCGCGGAAATGGATGAGCAAAGGAGGAAGAAGGCGTGGATGAAAAAGGTGGATCCTTATCCCCTTATATGGGCGGACGAAACTATGTGCCCCCACCAGCTTGGTAAAACTCGCTTATTTCCCAAGCACCATAATCAATGGCACGATTGGGTTACCCACGCCCATATTGATGAGAATCCCAGAATAAGGGGACACGATCTCTGCTTCGACAAGACGTGCCAAGGAAACTGCCTCGCTAAACGCGCTGAGGTGGGACAGTAAAATGATTCGAATAAAGGCTTGGTCGTGGTGTGATATCACGCTGCGGAATACGTCAGCAGATTAGATTTGTGCAAATATTATTCTCACTATGGTGGTATGTGGAACTTGTTTTGTAGAGCCGGACACTATCCTTGTGTTCAAAATCTTCTATGAAGTATTCGGAGGAGGAACCCGCCTTGCAATGCCGCAGACAATCTGCGCGCCGGACTCGTCATCATTGAAGCCTAGTTCAGGGGCTACTGAGGGAGTCCTGGATTAGGGGGTGTCCGGATAGCCGGACTATAACCTTTGGCCGGACTCTTGGACTATGAAGATACAAGATTGAAGACTTCGTCCCGTGTCCGGATGGGACTTTCCTTGGCATGGAAGGCAAGCTTGGCAATACGGATATGTAGATCTCCTTCCATTGTAACCGACTCTGTGTAACCCTAGCCCTCTCCGGTGTCTATATAAACCGGAGGGTTTTAGTCCGTAGGATGAACAACAATCATACCGTAGGCTAGCTTCTAGGGTTTAGCCTCTCTGATCTCGTGGTATATCTACCCTTGTACTACCCATATCATCAATATTAATCAAGCAGGAGTAGGGTTTTACCTCCATCGAGAGGGCCCGAACCTGGGTAAAAACATAGTGTCCCTTGTCTCCTATTACCATCTGCCTAGACACACAGTTCAGGACCCCCTACCCGAGATCCGCCGGTTTTGACACCGACAACCGTTCTCCGGAACAATGGAGCGAGCAATAGATTTGTTGGAGATCATACATACTGATGTATGTGGTCCGATGAATGTTGAGGCTCGCGGCGATATCGTTATTTTCTCACCTTCATAGATGATTTGAGCAGATATGGGTATATCTACTTAATGAAACATAAGTCTGAAACATTTGAAAAGTTCAAAGAATTTCATAGTGAAGTGCAAAATCATCGTAACAAGAAAATAAAGTTTCTACGATCTGATCGTGGAGGAGAATATTTGAGTTACGAGTTTGGTCTTCATTTGAAACAATGCGGAATAGTTTCACAACTCACGCCACCTGGAACACCACACCATAATGGTGTGTCCGAACGTCGTAATCATACTTTACTAGATATGGTGCGATCTATGATGTATCTTACTGATTTACCGCTATCGTTTTGGGGTTATGCTTTAGAGACGGCTGCATTCACGTTAAATAGGACACCATCGAAATCTGTTGAGACGACGCCTTATGAACTGTGGTTTGGCAAGAAACCAAACTTGTCGTTTCTTAAAGTTTGGGGCTGTGATGCTTATGTGAAAAAGCTTCAACCTGGTAAGCTCGAACCCAAATCGGAGAAATGTGTCTTCATAGGATACCCAAAGGAGACTGTTGGGTACACCTTCTATCACAGATCTGAAGGCAAGACATTTGTTGCTAAATTTGGATCCTTTCTAGAGAAGGAGTTTCTCTCGAAAGAAGTGACTGCGAGGAAAGTAGAACTTTATGAGGTAATTGTACCTGCTCCCTTATTGGAAAGTGGTTCATCATAGAAACAGGTTCCTGTGACACCTACACCAATTAGTGAGGAAGCTAATGATGTTGATCATGAGACTTCAGATCAAGTTACTACCGAACCTCATAGATCAACCAGAGTAAGATCCGCACCAGAGTGGTACGGTAATCCTATTCTGGAAGTCATGTTACTTGACCATGGTGAACCTACGAACTATGAAGAAGCGATGGTGAGCCCAGATTCCGCAAAATGGCTTGAGGCCATGAAATCTGAGATGGGATCCATGTATGAGAACAAAGTGTGGACTTTGGTTTACTTGCCGATGATTGGCAAGCCATAGAGAATAAATGAATCTTCAAGAAGAAGATTGACGCTGACGGTAATGTTACTGCCTACAAAGCTCGACTTGTTGCGAACGGTTTTCGACAAGTTCAAGGGGTTGACTATGATGAGACTTTCTCACCCGTAGCGATGCTTAATTCTGTCCGAATCATGTTAGCAATTGCCGCATTTTATGATTATGAAATTTGGCAAATGGATGTCAAAACTGCATTCCTGAATGGATTTCTGGAAGAAGAGTTGTATATGATGCAACTAGAAGGCTTTGTCGATCCAAAAGGAGCTAACAAAGTGTGCAAGCTCCAGCGATCCATTTATGGACTGGTGCAAGCATCTCGGAGTTGGTATAAATGTTTCGATAGTGTGATCAAAACATATGATTTTATACAGACTTTTGGAGAAGTCTGTATTTACAAGAAAGTGAGTGGGAGCTCTGTAGCATTTCTAATATTATATGTGGATGACATATTTCTGATTGGAAATGATATAGAATTTCTGGATAGCATAAAAGGATACTTGAATAAGAGTTTTTCAATGAAATACCTCGGTGAAGCTGCATACATATTGGGCATCAAAATATATAGAGATAGATCAAGACGCTTAATTGGACTTTCACAAAGCACATACCTTGACAAAGTTTTGAAAAATTTCAAAATGGATCAAGCAAAGAAAGGGATCTTTCCTGTGTTACAAGGTGTGAAGTTGAGTCAGACTCAATGCACGACCACTTCAGAAGATAGAGAGAAAATGAGAAGTGTTCCCTATGCTTCAGCCATAGGCTCTATCATGTATGCAAAGCTGTGTACCAGACCTGATGTGTGCCTTGCTATTAGCTTAGCAGGGAGGTACCGAAGTAATCCAGGAATGGATCACTAGACAGCGGTCAAGAACATCCTAAAATACCTGAAAAGGACTAAGGACATGTTTCTCGTTTATGGAGGTGACAAAGAGCTCATCGTAAATGGTTACGTCGATGCAAGCTTTGACACTGATTCGGACGATTCTAAATCGCAAACCGGATACCTGTTTATATTGAATGGTGGAGCTGTCAGTTGGCGCAGTTCTAAACAAAGCGTCGTAGCGGGATCTACGTGTGAAGCGGAGTACATAGCTACTTCGGAAGAAGCAAATGAAGGAGTTCATATCTGATCTAGGGGTTATACCTAGTGCATCGGGTCCAATGAAAATCTTTTGTGATAATACTGGTGCAATTGCCTTAGCAAAGGAATCCAGATTTCACAAGAGAACCAAACACATCAAGAGACGCTTCATTTCCATTTGGGATCAAGTCCAGATGGGAGACATAGAGATTTGCAAGATACATACGGATCTGAATATTGCAGACCCATTAACTAAGCCTCTTCCACGAGCAAAACATGATCAGCACCAAGACTCCATGGGTGTTAGAATCATTACTATGTAATCTAGATTATTGACTCTAGTGCAAGTGGGAGACTGAAGGAAATATGCCCTAGAGGCAATAATAAAGTTATTATTTATTTCCTCATATCATGATAAATATTTATTATTCATGCTAGAATTGTATTAATAGGAAACATAATACATGTGTGAATATATAGACAAACATAGTGTCACTTGTATGCCTCTACTTCACTAGCTCGTTGATCAAAGATGGTTGAGTTTCCTAGCCATAGACATGAGTTGTCGTTTGATTAATGGGATCACATCATTAGGAGAATAATATGATTGAATTGACCCATTTTGTTAGCTTAGCACTTGATCGTTTTAGTTTACTGCTATTGCTTGCTTCATGACTTATACATGTTCCTATGACTATGAGACTATGCAACTCCCAATTACCGGAGGAACACTTTGTGTGCTACCAAACGTCACAACGTAACTGGGTGATTATAAAGGTTCTCTACATGTGTCTCCAATGGTACTTGTTGAGTTGGTGTAGATCAAGATTAGGATTTGTCATTCGGATTATCGGAGAGGTATCTCTGGGCCCTCTCGGTAATGCACATCACTATAAGCCTTGCAAGCAACGTGACTAATAAGTTAGTAGCGGGATGATGCATTACGGATCGAGTAAATAGACTTGCCGGTAATGAGATTGAGCTAGGTATTGAGATACCGACGATCGAATCTCGGGTAAGTAACATATCGATGACAAAGGGAATAACGTATGTTGTTATGCGGTTTGGCCGATAAAGATCTCCGTAGAATGTGTAGGAACCAATATGAGCATCCAGGTTCCGCTATTGGTTATTGACCGGAGACATGTCTCGGTCATGTCTACATAGTTCTCGAACCCGTAGGGTCCGCACGCTTAAAGTTCTATGACGATCGGTATTATGAGTTTATATGTTTTGATGAACCAAAGGTAGTTCGGAGTCCTGGATATGATCAAGGACATGACGAGGAGTCTCGAAATGGTCGAGACATAAAGATCGATATATTGTACGTCTATGTTCAGACACCGGAAGTGTTTCGGGTGGTTTCGAACATATACCGGAGTACCGGGGGGTTACCGGAACCCCCCGAGGAGTATAATGGGCCATATGGGCCTTAGTGGAGAAGAGGAGGGGCGGCCAAGGCAGGGCCGCGCGCCCCCTCCCCCTCTAGTCCAAATTGGACAAGGAGGGGGGCGGCGCCCCCCGTTCCTTCCCCCCTCTCTCCTCCTTCCCCCTTCTCCTACTCCTACTAGGAAAGGAGGAGTCCTAGTCCCGGTGGGAGTAGGACTCCCCTCTTGGCGCGCCCTCCTCCTGGACGGCCGCCTCCCCACCTAGATCCTTTATATACGGGGGAAGGGGGAACACCAAGACACAACAATTCATTATTGATCTCTTAGCCGTGTGCGGTGCCCCCCTCCACCATAATCCACCTCGATCATATCGTAGCGGTGCTTAGGCGAAGCCCTGCGTCGGTAACTTCATCAACATCTTCATCAAACCATCGTGCTGATGAAACTCTCCTTCGACCTCTACTAGATCGTGAGTTCGTGGGACGTCACCGAGATGAACGTGTGCTGAACACGGAGGTGCCGTACGTTCGGTACTAAGGATCGGTTGATAGTGAAGACGTACAACTACATCAACCGCGTTGTTATAACGCTTCCGCTTACGGTCTACAAGGGTACATGGACGACACTCTCCCCTCTCGTTGCTATGCATAACCATGATCTTGCGTGTGCATAGGAAATTTTTTGAAATTACTATGTTCCCCAACACCGTCGACCTCCGCGATCGCAGGTAATGATAACTCACTTTGCATGCAGCAGGGACTCGTCAAGTCAAGCAGTTGTCGAGGCAGTGTGGGGAAGCAGAGACGCCCACGTCCAATCAGTCGCCACACGTCGACCAAGGCCCCAGGCTGTTGGGGCCCATGGTGCTCCGCACTTGCCCTTTGGCTTCGCTGCCAAGCCAAGTCCGAGTGCGCCTTGGGCCCGGGGGCTACTGTTGGCGTTCTGGGAATGGGGGTACCCAGACTTGCCTGCCTATGGTCCATGGCGTGGCTCCACCAGCGGCCCAGTATGGCCGGTCTTCATCAGCCAAACACTCAGGACCCTCGCGAGGGGCCAAGCCTTGTGAGTCGGACGACACAAGGCCTCTGTCGGTGTCAAAACCGGCGGATCTCGGGTAGGGGGTCCCGAACTGTGCGCCTAGGCAGATGGTAACAGGAGACAAGGGACACGATGTTTTTACCCAGGTTCGGGCCCTCTCGATGGAGGTAAAACCCTACTCCTGCTTGATTAATATTGATGATATGGGTAGTACAAGAGTTGATCTACCACGAGATCGGAGAGGCTAAACCCTAGAAGCTAGCCTATGGTATGATTGTTGTGATTGTGTCGTACAGACTAAACCCTCCTGTTTATATAGACATCGGAGGGGGCTAGGGTTACACAGAGTCGATTACAAGGAAGGAGATCTACACATCCGTATTGCCAAGCTTGCCTTCCCACTAGTAGAAAACAGGGCTTTGGTCCAGGCCGAGTCAGCCCATTATTCCTGGTTCAGTCTAGAACCGAGACCAATGGGGGCATTAGTCCCGGCTCATGAGCCCAGGGGGCCGGCCGGGCCTCGTGGGCCATTGGTCCCGGTTCATCTAGACCTTTTGGTCCCGGTTGGTGGGATGAACCGGGACCAATGGGCCTCACTCCTGGCCCACAACCATTGGTCCCGGTTCGTGCCTCAAACCGGGACTAAAGATTAGACCTTTAGTCCCAGTTTGAGGCACGAACCGGGACTAATGAAAATGGGACGTGTAGTCCCGGTTCGTGCCACGAACTGGTACTAAAGGTCCCATTTTCAAACTCTACCCCCCTTGGTGGATCGCCTTTTCGGTTTTAAAAAAAATAAAATAAAATGGTGGAAATGTCAAAAAAATAAAAGAAAATAAGTTTCCCATGTGATATGTGGTCTAGTTGTTGGGAAAATTTGCAAATGTGAATTTTGACTTTATTTGCAAAATCTCTCTGAAATTTGTAAAAATGGGCATAACTTTTGCATACTAACTCGGATGAAAAAGTTTTTTATATGAAAAATCATCTACTCGAAAAGTTACATCCGAATTTAACTGGGGGAACCCCGTTAAACATTTTCAAAATCCTCAAAAACCTAATAGAAAAAAGTTACGGGGCTTTTAAGATCTAGAGTGAAAAAAATCAAAAAAATTCAAACAGTGGGCAAACTGTGGTCAAACAATGGTCAGACTAATTATTCTAGAATATTAGTGTTACTAAATAATTATTTCTGTTATTTCAATTTTGGTCAAATCTGGTCAAACTATGGTCAAACTGTCAAACAATGTTCAAACTAATTATTCAAGAAATATTAGTGTTACTAAATAATTATTGTTTTTTAAAACAATAGTTTCAAAATAAAACTATGAAATGTGTCACTTCATGCTCAAGCAAAATTCCTGAAAGTTAATAGGATTGACATCTTAGTATTGTCAGGAAAACAACAAGTGCAGACTTGGAGCGAGGGAGAATAGAACCCGGAAGTTAAGCGTGCTCAGGCTGGGGGAGTGGGAGGATGGGTGACCGTTCGGGAAGTTAGATGATTTGGAATGATGAGGGGTGATTAGAGGATAAATTGAGAAGTGATGAGGGGTGGTGATTACAGACTAGAGGTTAAAATAATTCAGAAATTTGAAAATCAAAAAAAATTCAAAAAAAATTTCAAATTTTTTTTTCAAAAAAATCATAAAACCTTTAGTCCCGGTTCAACCGGGACTAAAGGTGGAGCTCCACGTGGCCCCGCCCTTTAGTCCCGGTTCTGGATTGAACCGGGACTAAGGGGATAGGCATTAGTACCGTTCCTTTAGTCCCGGTTCCAGAACCTGGACTAAAGGCCCTTATGAACCGGGACTGAAGGCCCTTTTTCTACTAGTGTCCACACCAAGGAGACTCCCATCCGGACACGGGACGAAGTCTTCAATGTTGTATCTTCATAGTCCAACAGTCCGGCCATAGGTTTATAGTCCGTATGTCCGGATACCCCCTAATCCAGGACTCCCTCAGGAGCCCCTGAACTAGGCTTCAATGACGATGAGTCCGGCGCAGATTTCGGGCCGAACGAAAAAAAAATTGTCATACTTATGACACTTCTATGACGATATTTGTGACAAAACCCGGTATCATCATAGATGTGGTGGGCTCCTACTTCTATGACAAAAAATCATGACAGAAAATGGGCTTTTCATCCTGGGCGGGCCGGAGACGCAGCTGCATGACATTCTTTGGGTCGTCCATGACGGAAAAACCCGTGGTAGAAGCGAGGGCGAGGAAAATTTTGGCGAGTTCCCGGTTACGGTGGGTGGTCAGGGCCGAGTGATGCGCGTTTCTCTCTGACACGTACGCGCGTGTGTGCTAGGCATTGGGATCTAACTGAACCCGAGCGAGGCATCGCCTAACTGAACCCGAGCGATTGCACTACAGGCTACGCGTTACTGAAACTGAGCGATCGAGCAATTCCTTCGCTACTGCTGCTAAATGAAGCTGATCGACGTTGCCTCTGGATGAACAGTGAGCGTTGCAGGGGGGTTTGGATGAACAGTGAGCGTTGCGAGGGGGGTTTGGATGAACAGTGAGCCTTGGGGGTGGATGAACAGGACCCCGTGGCGTTGCCTCTGGATGAACAGGATCCCGATCGATCGAGCCGGTTGGGGCTGGATGAACAGGACCCCGTGGAGGGTTGGATGAACAGGACGACCCTGTGGAGGGCTGTATCAACAGTAGACGGTGGAGGGGTGGATGAACAGTAGCCCGTGGAGGGGTGGTTGAACAGGAGCCCATGGAGAGGGGTGGTAGAACAGTAGCCGGTGGAGTAGCGCACGGTGGAGGATGGATGAACAGGAGCCCGTGGATGAACAGTAGCCCGTGGAGGCTAGAGGAGGTCAATGGTGGATGAATAGTAGCCCATGGAGGCTGGAGGAGGTCGGGCGGTGGAGATGAACAGTATCCCGTGGAGTCCCATTTTGCGATACACCACACCCCTCACGATGAACAGGACCCCCATTTCGACCGTAGCGCTCCAACACAAGTCTGTTTCGTCCGTTTTGCGGTATGCCACACCCCTCCCGATCAACACACTAGTAGAAAACAGGGCTATGGTCCAGGCCGGCTCAGCCCATTAGTCCCGGTTCAGTGTAGAACCGGGAGCAATGTGGGCATTGGTCCCGGTTCGTGAGCCCAGGGGGCCGGCCGGGCCACGTGGGCCATTGGTCCCGGTTCGTCTGGACCTTTTGGTCCCGATTGGTGGGACGAACCGGGACCAATGGGCCTCGCTCCTGGCCCACCACCATTGTCCCCAGTTGGTGGCTTGAACCGGGACCAAAGGCTCCCCTTTAGTCCCGGTTCATGCCACCAACCGGGACCAATGGGGTGCCTATATATACCCCCTCGCGCAAGAGCAGAGCACAGTGCTCTGTTTTTTCTGGCTGAGGGGGAGAGGGCTTTGTGGTGCTCTAGCTCACCTCCTATGCACATGAGGTGTTCGATGGAATGCCCGAGCCACACTACTTAAGCTTTCTCCTCTTGAAGCTCGACCTCCAAGCTCCTTTTTCCTTGAGATTTGTCTAGATTTAGCGGTCCGTCACACCCCGTCCCCGTCTTCACCGCCGTCGATCAGCCGCGCCAATCTCATCACCGACACCACCGTGGTGAGCTTCTTGTTCTTATCTTCTTTCTGAAAGGAAAAATATTCTTACTTGTCTGTTTAGATAGATACTTGTATCATTTTCTTACATTTATTATTGCATCTTATATAGTGCGATGGTTTTGGTATCCGCCCCTGTCGGCCCTCGTCCTGTCTATGATTCGGATTTGGTATGTATATTATCTTCATAACTATTGGTTCATTTATTGTTTATGAAAATTATGCCGACCAACGTGACATAGATTTTATTTATCTAGGATGTATGTGAATCGGAAATGCCAACCGACCCTATTGTCGAGAGGTTAAATTTAGTTGAAGAAGAAAACAATTTGTTGAAGGAAAAAATAAAAAAATTGAGGAGGAGAAGATGATATTGGAGTTGCATGTTGCGGATGTCGTCGATGATCACAAGATCAAGATGGATGCAATGCGCTTGAAGATTAGAAAGATTAGAAAATATGCCATTCATACCGAGGCTTGGTATCATTATGCCGTTGGATCAATTGTTACCTTGGTTGCGATTATGATCGCATTTGTTTTCGCATTGAAATGTTTTACATAGTTTCAATGTATGGTTTAATTAATTAGATGCTCTGGAGAGCTATATGTTGTTAGATGAGAACTATGTATGCACTTTGGTTTTAATGTGATGATAAATTCTATTAATTTGGACACTTAATTATATATAATGCACGCAGATGAACCGGCAATGGATGTACGGTGACAGACACACCCGCGAGTACATTAAGGGCGTGCATGAGTTTCTCGATGCGGCTGAGGCAAACAAGCAGAATGGTTTTATGTGTTGTCCATGCACTGAATGTGGGAATACGAGGTCTTACTCTAACCGGAAAATCCTTCACTCCCACCTGCTTTACAAGGGTTTCATGCCACACTATAATGTTTGGACGAGGCACGGAGAAATAGGGGTTATGATGGAAGACGGCGAAGAAGAAGAGTACGATGACAACTATGTGCCCCCTGAATACGGTGATGCTGCAACGGGGGGAGCTGGTGAAGATCAAGAGGAACCAGACGATGTGCCCAATGATGCTGCCACGGGTGAAGCTGCTGAAGATCAAGAGGAACCAGACGATGTGCCCGATGATGATGATCTCCGCCGGGTCATTGTCGATGCAAGGACGCAATGCATTAGTCAAAAGGAGAAGCTGAAGTTCGATCGCATGTTAGAGGATCACAAAAAAGGGTTATACCCCAATTGCGAAGATGGCAACACAAAGCTCGGTACCGTACTGGAATTGCTGCAGTGGAAGGCAGAGAATGCTGTGGCTAACAAAGGATTTGAGAAGCTACTGAAAATATTGAAGAAGCAGCTTCCAAACGATAACGAATTGCCCGACAGTACATACGCAGCAAAGAAGGTCGTATGCCCTCTAGGATTGGAGGTGGAGAAGATACATGCATGCCCTAATGATTGCATCCTCTACTGCGGTGCATACAAGGATCTGAACGCATGCCCAGTATGCGGTGCGTTGCGGTATAAGATCAGACAAGATGACCCTGGTGATGTTGACGGCGAGCCCCTCAGGAAGAGGGTTCCTGCAAAGGTGATGTGGTATGCTCCTATAATACCACGGTTGAAACGTCTGTTCAGAAACGAAGAGCATGCCAAGTTGATGCGATGGCACAGTGAGAACCGAAAGAAAGATGGGAAGTTGAGAGCACCCGCTGACGGGTCGAAGTGGAGAAAAATCGAGAGAAAGTACTGGGATGAGTTTGCAAAGGACCCAAGGAATGTATGGTTTTCTTTAAGCGCGGATGGCATTAATCCTTTCGGGGAGCAGAGCAGCAATCACAGCACCTGGCCCATGACTCTATGTATGTATAACCTTCCTCCTTGGAAGTGCATGAAGCGGAAGTTCATTATGATGCCAGTTCTCATCCAAGGCCCTAAGCAACCCGGCAACGAAATTGATGTGTACCTAAGGCCATTAGTTGAAGAACTTTTACAGCTGTGGAATGGAAACGGTGTACGTACGTGGGATGAGCACAGACAGGAGGAATTTAACCTTAAGGCGTTGCTGTTCGTGACCATCAACGATTGGCCCGCTCTCAGTAACCTTTCAGGACAGACAAACAAAGGATACCACGCATGCACGCACTGTTTAGATGACACTGAAAGTATATACCTGGACAAATGCAGGAAGAATGTGTACCTGGGTCATCGTCGATTTCTTCCGACCAACCATCAATGTCGAAAGAAAGGCAAGCATTTCAAAGGCGAGGCAGATCACCGGAAGAAGCCCGCCATGCGCACCGGTGATCACGTGCTTGCTATGGTCAATGGTTTACACTACGTAATCTTTGGAAAGGGTCCCGGTGGACTAGCTGTTCCGAATGACGCTGAGGGACACGCACCCATGTGGAAGAAGAAATCTATATTTTGGGACCTACCATACTGGAAAGACCTAGAGGTCCGCTCCTCAATCGACGTGATGCACGTGACGAAGAACCTTTGCGTGAACCTGCTAGGCTTCTTGGGCGTGTATGGGAAGACAAAAGATACACCCGAGGCACGAGAGGACCTGCAACGTTTGCACAAAAAAGACGGCATGCCTCCGAAACAGTATAAAGGTCCTGCCAGCTACGCTCTTACGAAAGAAGAGAAAGAAATCTTCTTTGAATGCCTGCTCAGTATGAAGGTCACGACTGGCTTCTCGTCGAATATAAAGGGAATAATAAATATGCCAGAGAAAAAGTTTCAGAATCTAAAGTCTCATGACTGCCACGTGATTATGACACAACTGCTTCCGGTTGCATTGAGGGGGCTTCTACCGAAAAACGTTCGATTAGCCATTGTGAAGCTATGTGCATTCCTCAATGCAATCTCTCAGAAGGTGATCGATCCAGAAATCGTACCAAGGCTAAGGAGTGATGTGGCGCAATGTCTTGTCAGTTTCGAGCTGGTGTTCCCACCATCCTTCTTCAATATCATGATGCACGTCCTAGTTCATCTAGTCGACGAGATTGTCATCCTGGGGCCCGTATTTCTACACAATATGTTCCCTTTTGAGAGGTTCATGGGAGTCCTAAAGAAATATGTCCGTAACCGCGCTAGGCCAGAAGGAAGCATCTCCATGGGCCATCAAACAGAGGATGTTATCGGGTTTTGTGTTGACTTCATTCCTGGCCTTAACAAGATAGGTCTCCCTAAATCGCGGTATGAGGGGAGACTAACAGGAAAAGGCACTCTGGGAAGAGACTCAATAATATGCAGGGACGGATATTCTTGGTCTCAAGCACACTACACAGTTCTACAGAACTCTACCATGGTGACCCCGTATGTCGATGAACACAAGAACAGTCTGCGCTCCAAACACCCGGAGCAGTGCGACGACTGGATTACATGTGAACACATCAGGACTTTCAGCAGTTGGTTGGAAACACGTCTCAGAGGTGACAACACTGTTTGTGATGAGTTGTACTTGTTGTCCAGGGGACCATGTTTGATTGTATTGACTTACAAAGGATACGAGATAAATGGGAATACATTTTACACCATCGCCCAAGATCAAAAGAGCACCAACCAAAACAGCGGTGTCTGCTTTGATGCAGCAACCGAGAGCGGAAAGGACACATATTATGGTTACATAGTGGACATATGGGAACTTGACTACGGACCTGATTTTAAGGTCCCTTTGTTTAAGTGCAAATGGGTCAATCTGTTAGGCGGCGGGGTACAGGTAGACCCACAGTACGGAATGACAACAGTGGATCTGAAAAATCTTGGGTACACTAACGAACCGTTCGTCCTAGCCAATGATGGGGCACAGGTTATCTATGTGAAGGACATGTCTACCAAACCGAGAAAAAGAAAAGATAAGGAAGCGAATACATCATACGATGAGCCAAAGCGCCACATAGTTCTTTCAGGAAAAAGGGACATCCTGGGAGTGGACGGCAAGACAGACATGTCTGAAGATTATGAAAAGTTTCATGAAATTCCTCCCTTCAATGTCAAGGCTGACCCAAGCATCCTGATAAACAATGAAGATTATCCATGGTTACGGCGCAATAAGCAAATGACACAAGCAAAGAAAAAGTGAAGACTTTCTCCCGCAATAAGCAAATGCTATGTGGGTGAAATTATGATACCATCCCAACTTTCAACTTTTTCAGAGTTCATTTGAAATGCTTTCATGTCTTATGGTTCGAAACTTTGATACTTCGAAAGTGATTGTCCATTTTGTACACGAAGTGCATCAAGTTTTTGTCGTAACCCTCTCTACTTTTTGGAACATGCTATGTGGGTGAAATGATGATACCATGCCAACTTTCAACCTTTTCAGAGTTCATTTTGAAATGCTTTCCAATTTCAAAGTCATTTAGCTCAAAGAATGAATTAATAGCAAACAGAATGAACTACAAAACTTTTATGAAAATAAAAACAATCAATTAAAATATTATGTTATGATCAACTAAAATAAAACTATAATATTCTTCAATAGCAAAAAGAATATAATTTGTGTGACCTAAAATCAAACTATAAGTATTTAATTGTAAGTATAAATAAAAAATAAATAGCAAAGAAGAAAAAAATTCTAATTTTATAGTAAAGTTATTCATAAACTAGTGATTCACACAAATTTTAAAAATTCAAATTTAAACTATTCAAAATTTTAAAACTAATGGCACTAACAGAAAGTTTATAATTTTTGTGACCTAAAAGCAAAAAAGAAATCACTAAAAAACTATAAGTATTTAGTTGTAAGTATATATAAAAAATAAATAGAAAAAAAATTCTATTTTTATAGTAAAGTTATTCATAAACTAGTGATTCACACAAATTTTTAAAAATTCAAATTTAAACTATTCAAAATTTAAAACTAATGGCACTAACAGAAAGTTTATAATTTTTGTGACCTAAAAGCAAAAAGAAATCACTAAAAAACTATAAGTATTTAGTTTTAAGTAGAAATAAAAAAATAAAAAACCAAAAAAATGTAGAAATAAAAAAGAAAAAACCAAAAAAAATGCCTCCTACTGGGCCTCCACGGCCTGAATACGACTAGAAACCCTACATGGGCCAGGATTCAGGCCCACAGAGGCCCAATAGGCCCACAGGCAGTAGCAAGTTTAGGCCCGAAAGCCTGCATTAGAGAGGAGCTCGAATGGGGAGGCACAGCAGGGCTTATAAACCAGTGCCGGCGCCCTTCAGCTAGCAATGTGGGACTAAACTTTTGGGCGCTGACAGCACAAGGGCATTGGTCCCGGTTGGTGGCACCAACCGGGACTAAAGGGGGCATTGGTCCCGGTTCGTGGCACCAACCGTGACCAATGCCCCCCTTTAGTCCCGGTTGGTGCCACCAACCGGGACCAAAGGCCACCGCTTCCCGCCCTTTGGGCTGCTGAAAATTGGCCTTTGGTCCCGGTTGGTGGCACCAACCGGGACCAAAGGGGGGCATTGGTCACGGTTTGTGCCACAAACCGGGACCATTGCTCTGGCTATATATACAACCCTTGCGAAATTTTCGCCAACTGCTCCATTCCCCATCAACGACGCCGCCAGGCTGCTCGTCCTCCTCGTCGCCGTCGCTGCGCCCTGCCCCATCGCCGTCGCTGTCGCCGTCGCCGCGCCCCGAGCCCCGCCTCCTCGATCGTCCTCCTCATCGTCGTCGTCCGCCCTGCCCCGAGCCCCGCCTACTCGATCGTCCCCGTCGCCGCCGTGTGCCGCCCCGAGCCCGCGGCCGTCCCCGTCGCCGTCTGCCACCCCGCCCCGAGCTCGCTGCCGTCCGCCCTGCCCCGAGCCCCGCCTCCTCGATCGTCCCCGTCGTCGTGTGCCGCCCCGAGCCCGCGGCCGTCCCCGTCTCCCCATCGCCCCGCGCACGCCGTCCCCATCGCCGGCATCCCCGAGCCCGCCGTAGCTCCTTTCCCGTCGCTGGCCTCCTCTCCCCGTCGCCGCCCGCCCCCAGTGAGCTCCCCCCTTACCCATCCCCGTCACCGACGATGCCACCCATTGCCGCCGCTGCTCTCTGTTCATATATGCAAAAGTTACTTTTTTTTAGAAAATCATCTATATATGTTCAGAAAAGTTCTATATGAATGTGGCTATATATATATGTTCAGAAAAGTTCTATATGTATGTGGCTATGTATGTGTATGTGGCTATGTGAATATGCAAAGAAGAGGAGATGAAGAAGATGATATATTTTCTTATTCGTGGGTGTGTCGAGAGGGTCATCGATAACTTTAGTGAATTTTAGGTTATTTTCATTTTAGGTCATTTTAGGCGGGGAAGAAGGGGAATAAGAGGGAGAAGAAGAGGGGGTCGAGAGGGGGTCTAGGGTCGCCGAGGGGTCGAGGGTCGTCGAACATGAGAGGAGGAAGAGGATAAAAAAAGAAGAGGAATAAGAAAAGAAAAAAGAGGAGAAGAAAGAATAGAGGAGAAGATCTCCTCTATTCTTTCTTCTCCTCTTTTTTTTCTTCTTCTTCCTCTTTTTTTATCGGGAACGAGGGTCGTCGAGGGTCGCCGAGCGGTAGAGGAAGAAGAGGATAAAAAAGAAGAGGAAGAAAAAAAAGAGACGGGTCAACGGTCGCCTAGGGGTCGAGGGTCGAGAGGGGGTCTAGGGTCGCCGAGAGGGGAGAGGAAGACGGGGCGAAATAAATAAGAAGAAGAAAAAAAGAAGAAAAAGAAGAGGAGAAGAAGAAAGGAATAGAGGAGAAGAAGAGAAAAATAGAATATATATATTCTATTTTCTCTTTTCTCCTCTATTCCTTTCTTCTTCTCCTATTTTTTTCTTCTTCTTTTTCTTCGACACGTGGGGGGGAGTCGAGAACGTCGGACATTCATGAGAGAGGCGAAGAAGAAGGGGAAGAAGAGGGAGAAGAAGAGGAGAGGAAGAAGAGGAAGTCTTCTCCTCTATTCTTTCTTCTCTTCTTTTTTCTTCTTCTTCTTCCTCTTTATTTTATCGGGAACGAGGGTCGTCGAGAGGGTCGCCGAGCGGTAGAGGAGAAACCCTAAATAGAAAGTATCATCGGTGTGAGATACATGTACCGTCGGTGTTGGACACTACACCCACATCCCACAAGTGGCGCGGGCTTCGACGCCCACGTCACTTGTGGGACGTGGATGTAGTGTCCGACACCGAAGGCCACATGTATCTCACACCCACGAAACTTGCTAGCTATTTAGGGTTTCCTCTACTGAAAAGAAGAGGAGAAATAAATAAGAAGAAGAAAAAAGAAGAAAAAGAAGAGGAGAAGAAGAAAGGAATAGTGGAGAAGAAGAGAAAATAGAATATATATTCTATTTTCTCTTCTTCTCCACTATTCCTTTCTGCTTCTCCTCTTCTTTTTCTTCTTTTCTTCTTCTTATTCTTCTTCTTCTTCTTCTTCTTATTAGCCGGAAGTAGAGAGAGGTTTCCTAGTGTCAAAGTATTGATGAAATCCATGCCTTCATCATTAGCCGGAAGTAACCAGAGCATGTTGGTACGAAGTTCTGCAAAGTTGTTCTGGAATGGAGTCCCGGATAGAATAATCTGCCTTTTGGTACCAATTCAGCAAAGGACTTCCAAATAGCGATATTCGGAAGGCTCTTGCTGAACTTTGTACCAAAAGGCGGATTATCCTATCTGGGAGTCCGTTCCAGAACAACTTTGAAGAGCTTCCTACCATCATGCACATGTTACTTTCGCCTAATGATGAAGACATGGTTTTGTTGAATCCTGAGACACTACGCAACCTCCCGACCCCTCGGCGATCCTATCGAACATGAGAGGAAGAAGAGGATAAAAAAAGAAGAGGAAGAAGAAAAAAAGAGGAGAAGAAAGAATAGAGGAGATCTTCTCCTCTATTCTTTCTTCTCCTCTTATTTTTCTTCTTCTTCCTCTTTTTTTTATCGGGAACGAGGGTCGTCGAGGGACATAGATGTAGTGTCGCCGTTGTCGATATATACCCCCTCCCGATAGCTTACTATGATTAGGTAGCTAGTTCTACGTTTGGCACTAATATATCCATCTATCATGTTTGAATAATAATTGCCATGTTGTAAATATTTGTAGAAACTATGGACACCGCCCTAGACGAAGCAACAAAAGAAGCATTGTTGAGGGACATAATCGCAGAAGGAAGTGATGCCATCTCGTTGTTTCTCAACGAAACCGATGGTCTGGAAGGAGAGGGTGAACAAGCTGGCTACGGTGACCTAATGCCGGTGCAAGAAGAAGAACATGAGGACGGCTCCGGTGACCGAACCGAGTCCGGCCAGGTATATATATTAGTTAAGCCTATGCTGACTAGCTGATTGATGCATTCATTGTTTTGGTATGTACACATATTAATTAAGTCTTTGTTCTTTTTTCTAGCCCTCCGGATCGTGCACAACTTCGGTAAAGAGACGAGGCCCGAAGAAAAAGTTGAGCTCGGATGAAAAGTTTGAGATCATAGCAATCGCGCCCGACGGCCAACCTATTGAACCCCTCCGGACAAAGAGCGCATTTGTTTCTCAGTGCGGGGTTCTGGTTAGGGACAAGATCCCGATAAGCATCCAGCAATGGTTTAAGCCGGCTACAGAAGACCCTGAGGTCTCTTATGTCAATGATATGCAGAAAAATGATCTTTGGACTGAGCTGAAGTCAAATTTCACCCTACCGCCTGAGGATAATCCAGAGAACCCAGTTAAAGAGAAATTAATCAAGTCTTTTGCTCTGAAGAGGATGGCAGAACTATTCAGGAGGTGGAAGAAAGAGCTGAATAAGTTTGTCGAAAATAATGAGACACCAGAATTTAAGGGCAGATATGAGAATATCAGAGATCATTGGCCCGCATTTGTGGCCCACAAGACATCGGAAAAGAGTAAGAAGATGTCGGCGACAAACAAGCAAAATGCTGCGAAGAAGAAGCTTCACCATCGCACGGGGTCAGGTGGCTACCTCGTAGCCCAGCCTAAGTGGTCCAAGACTGAGAATGATCTGGTTCATAAAGGGATCGAACCAGAGACAATTAACAGGCCAGACCGTTGCCGGACTTGGTTCTTCGGGGCAGGCGGAACACTGGACCCTGTAACAGGGAAGTGCATTTGGACGAACGATCAAATGGACATACCAGTCAGTAAGCTTAAGCAGTATATCGAAGCAGCGCAGGAAGGGACATTCTTTCCAGACAGAGAGAACGACGAGCTCACAATGGCCCTCGGGAATCCTGAGCACCCTGGACGGACACGAGGCACGCCAGGCTCCATTCCGTCGAAGGTTGGGTTTCCGGACGCAGGCGGTTACAAATCCCATGAGAGGAGGAAAAAAGTGCGGCAGACCCAAATGCAGGCGCTGCAAGCAAGGGTAGACGCGATAGAGGAACGAGAAGCAAATCGCAGCAAACGTACTGCCGAAGCCTCCCCCGAAGCTACCCCGCCATCTCAGCGCAGAAGCAGCGTGGCTTCCACCGAGCTGCTTCAGCCGGAGCATGCCTTGACGGCTCCTGCCAGCTATCCCGTGGATGCTATAACAGAGTCTCAAAATTGCCACCTTATGACGCAATGGATGAATTTGAAGGTCAAGGCGGTTGTTGGCTCTGTTTTTCCTACTGAACCCGGCGCAACTTTTCACTGCCGGCCGATTCCAGAAGAATATGCTAGGGTGATGGTGGATGAGATAACAGAGGGATTTGAGGACCTCCAGCTTGACCACCCTACCGGTGAAGGGGAGACTCGGCTGGGGTCTGCTCTGAAGACTCCATGCCTATGGCGGAAGGAGCTCATCAACCTTCCGAACTGGACGCCACCGCCTCCTCCTCCTCCTCCGGTGAGTCAGGGCACTCCGCCTCCACCGCCTCCTCCTCCGGCGAGTGACGATCAGGGCCCTCGGCTGGCTCCTTCTCCGGCGCGCGGCGGCACTCCGCCTCCTTCTCCGCCTGCGCCGACGCGCCCGAGCAGCCAGCCTCCTCCTTCTCCGCCTCATCAGCAAGGGCGGAAGAGACCTGCCGCCGCTCCAGCTGCTCCGGCGTGTCGTAGTCCTTCTCCTCCGCCTCTTAAGCAAGTAAAGAAGATAACCGCTACGTCTGCTCGGTCGGCGTCTAGCAGTACAACCAGAGGCAGGAGGACATACAGATTCGGTCCTTCTCTGAAGACTCCAGAGAAGTTACCATACGAGAGGACCCAGGAGGAGAACGCCGAGATCACACGAGAAGAAGTGAAGAAATTCTTTGAAGGGGTGAAAGCAAAGAAACATCCACATCCGGAGGAGAAGGTAGATCGGGTGAAAGTGAAGCGCACTCTGGCTGCCCTGACAAAACCACCGAAGTCTGATTCGCCGAAAGGAAACTATGACCGCATTATTGGAAAGGAATTTGCCGAAGCGGAGCGTTCGGGAAGTACTGTCAGTGATCAAAGGCTGAAAGAACGACGAGCTGGGAAACAAATTGCCCTGCTCGGCGAACAAGCGAAGCAATCGTGCCCCCCGCTCAAGGTGCCTAGCCACAACGTCGATAATGATCCGAGGATGGTTCCCGGTTATAGCAATCTTGCAGATTACCTGCCCGACGAAGTACATTATGAACCCATGGACGTGCAGATACAAAGATACGAGTACGGGAAGCCTCTCGTCAAAGATGAAAGATCTCTATCAACGATGATGCGAAGATTGCATGATTGGTACTTGAAAATCTGCAGAGACTCTGGGGGGAGGAGTACTTTGTATGCGAGAGTTAAACCGGAGCATGACCTCGTTCGAATTGATCTGTTGCCTGTTCCATTTGAGGAGTTCTTTCAGTTTTTCAATCAATTGGTCCTCGATATAGCAACGGTCACCTGCTACTGTCTGTAAGTAGTACTACTTCTGTCATTAAGTCTCTCTATATAGCTCAGCTCTTTCATTGCATGTATTTATAATTATCCTCACTATATTATGCAGATTGAAGATCGTCGAATTGAAGAAAAGACAAATCGGTGATATTGGGTTCATTAACACAAATATCATAGATGCAACTCAGGTTAAATTTCATGTCGCAGCTACCGAGGCCAACTTGCTACGATCGTTGGTAATAAATGAAAACAAAGATATAATACTCTTTCCTTACAACTTCAAGTGAGTGTTACTGTCTTGTGCATATTCGGTTTCCCTTATGTATTAGTCAAGGTTATAGTAATGTAATTGATGAGTTATGCATGCGTGTGCAGTTTCCACTATATTCTCCTAGAGATTAAGCTTGAGCAGGGACTAGTAACTGTCTTAGACTCAAGACGAAAAGATCCCCAGGACTATGCGGACATGACTCAAATGCTCGAGAAGTAAGTTAAATCGATCATTATCCAACATATCAGCAACTTTGTTCATTTCCTGATATATCAAGTAATTGTTTTCTTTGTCTGGCAGGGTTTGGAAAAAATTCACCAAAAAAGCTCCGGGACTCCCGAAGAAGCTGCAATTTAGACACCCGAAAGTAAGTACTATAGTAGCATGTTCCGCGCATCTCCTATTGATTCAAGCGCTAGTTTCATCAATACCATTTGGCATTCTTGCTTATCAGTTTGATTGACCTCTATTTCTTGTAAAGTGGTTGTGACAGGAACAAGGGAATGATTTCTGTGGATACTACATTTGCGAGTCCATCCGCCACACGACCTGTGAGCGGGGCTACTCTGACGAACAATATGAAGTGCGTAATAAACAACATTCACAATTTTATTTTATTACCATCATTTGTGTTGAGTTTCATTCATTCATATATATATATATATGTATTGACCCCCTTCTTCAAATTAGATGTTTCGGAAGCGGGATGAACTCCTAGCACCAGCTCGCATGCGAGCAATTCAAGAGGAATTGGCGGCATTCTTTCTTGGCCACGTGATCCCGGAAGACGGAGAATTCTATGTGGACCCTGAGTCCGTATGATTACATTTGTAAGAGATAATTATTGTATATATGTAGCCGGTAGTGTCATATAGATATACGAGAACTTGTTGTTCGACCAATCTCTCAGAGAAGGAGAGGTGGTCGATATCACTTCTCTCTGTATATATGCATATATGTTCATGACGATCTTCTATTTCCTTCATTTGCTTACAAGCTAGCTAGCATGTCTAGTCCTCTCTATATACGTATGTATAGTACGTAGCGTCGACCAAGCACGGACATAAGAGAGGACACTTCTCTCTATTAATTATAACTAGCTAACACAATATATGAAACACCTAAATTAACCCCGCAAAACCCCCAACCCCACCCCCCTTTCAAAAAAACAAAAACCCCAGCCACAGAAGTGCTGACGCGTGGATGCCTATTGGTCCCGGTTGGTGCCACCAACCGGGACCCAAGGGTCTCCTGACTGGGCTCTGCGCAATGCCCACGTGGAGGGCCTTTAGTCCCGGTTCTGGATTGAACCGGGACTAAAGGGGGGAGGTATTAGTACCGACACTTTAGTCCCGGTTCCGGAACCGGGACTAAAGTCCCTTACGAACCGGGACTATAGGCCCTTTTTCTACCAGTGACAGGACCCTGTTTCGACCGTAGGAGGTCCAACACAAGTCCGTTTCCTCCGTTTTACGGTATGCCAGACCCCTCTCGATGAACAGGATTTCGTTTCGAACGTGGCTGGTCGAACACAAGGCCGTTTCCTCTGTTGTGCGGTACGCCAGGCCTCGTTTCCATCGCCTGTTCCGTCCAAGCCCTCCCGATGAACACGACGACACATTCTGTTCCGACCCAGCCAGTTGGCTCCCCATGAACACGACGATGATGTTGTTTCTCTGTTTTGACCTAGCCATGTACACGAGCCCTGGCCGTATGTATGCACGAGTAGGCGTTCGAGACCCCGCCCGTATGTACATACGTGGCCATATTTTCTTTCTTGCACCCTGGCCGTTGTATGTATGTGTACATGCTACTTGCGCGCCTCTACTACGACACGTGCACGCCTCTACATCCACCAGTATGTACGTACACGTCTGCGACCAGAATGACAACCCCGTTAAATATTTTCAAAATCCTCAAAAACCTAATAGAAAAAAAGTTACGGGGCTTTTAAGATATAGAGTGAAAAAAATCAAAAAAATTCAAACAGTGGGCAAACTGTGGTCAAACAATGGTCAGACTAATTATTCTAGAATATTAGTGTTACTAAATAATTATTTCTGTTATTTCAATTTTGGTCAAATCTGATCAAACTATGGTCAAACTGTGGTCAAACAATGGTCAAACTAATTATTCAAGAAATATTAGTGTTACTAAATAATTATTGTTTTTTAAAACAATAGTTTCAAAATAAAACTATGAAATGTGTCACTTCATGCTCAAGCAAAATTCCTGAAGGTTAATAGGATTGACATCTTAGTATTGTCAGGAAAACAACAAGTGCAGACTTGGAGCGAGGGAGAATAGAACCCGGATGTTAAGCGTGCTCAGGCTGGGGGAGTGGGAGGATCGATGACCATTCAGGAAGTTAGATGATTTGGAATGATGAGGGGTGATTAGAAGATAAATTGAGAAGTGATGACAGGTGGTGATTACAGACTAGATGTTAAAAAAATCAGAAATTTGAAAATCAAAAAAATTCAAAAAAAAATTCAAAAAAAATTTCAAAAAAAAATTCATAAAATTTTCTTTAGTCCCGGTTGGTGTTACCAACCGGGACTAAAGGTGGAGCTCCACGTGGCCGCGCCCTTTAGTCCCGGTTCTGGATTGAACCGGGACTAAAGGGATAGGCATTAGTACCAACCCTTTAGTCCTGGTTCCAGAACCGGGACTAAAGGCCCTTATGAACCGGGACTGAAGGCCCTTTTTCTACTAGTGTCCACACCAAGGAGAGTCCCATCCGGACACGGGACGAAGTCTTCAATCTTGTATCTTCATAGTCCAACAGTCCGGCCATAGGTTTATAGTCCGGATGTCCGGATACCCCCTAATCCAGGTCTCCCTCAGGAGCCCCTGAACCAGGCTTCAATGACGATGAGTCCGGCATAGATTTTGGGCCGAACGAAAAAAAATTCTGTCACACTTATGACACTTCTATGACGATATTTGTGACAAAACCCGGTATCATCATAGATGTGGTGGGCTCCTACTTCTATGACAAAAAATCATGACAGAAAATGGGCTTTTCATCCTGGGCGGGCCGGAGACGTAGCTGCATGACATTCTTTGGGTCGTCCATGAGGGAAAAACCCGTGGTAGAAGCGAGGGCGAGAAAAATTTTGGCGAGTTCCCGGTTACGGTGGGTGGTCGGGGCCGAGTGATGCGCGTTTCTCTCGTACACGTAGGCGCGTGTGTGCGAGGCATTGGGATCTAACTGAACCCGAGCGAGGCGTCGCCTAACTGAACCCGAGCGATTGCACTGCAGGCTACGCGTTACTGAAACTGAGCGATCGAGCGATTCCTTCGCTACTGCTGCTAACTGAAGCTGATCGATGTTGCCTCTGGATGAACAGTGAGTGTTGCAGGGGGGTATGGATGAATAGTGAGCGTTGCGGGGGGGGGGGGGGGGGGGTTGGATGAACAGTGAGCCATGGGGGTGGATGAACAGGACCCCGTGGCGTTGCCTCTGGATGAACAGGACCCCGATCGATCGAGTCGGTTGTGGCTGGATGAACAGGACCCCGTGGAGGGTTGGATGAACAGGACGACCCTGTGGAGGTCTGGATCAACAGTAGACGTTGGAGGGGTGGATGAACAATAGCCCGTGGAGGGGTGGTTGAACAGGAGCCCATGCAGAGGGGTGGTTGAACAGTAGCCGGTGGAGTAGCGCACGGTGGAGGGTGGATGAACAGGAGCCCGTGGATGAACAGGAGCCCGTGGAGGCTCGAGGAGGTCAATGGTGGAAGAATAGTAGCCCATGGAGGCTGGAGGAGGTCGGCGGTGGAGATGAACAGTATCCCGTGGAGTCCCATTTTGCGGTATGCCACACCCCTCCCGATGAACAGGACCCCCGTTTCGACCATAGCGCTCCAACACAAGTCTGTTTCGTCCTTTTTGCGGTACGCCACACCCCTCCCGATCAACAGGACCCTGTTTCGACCGTAGGAGGTCCAACACAAGTCCGTTTCCTCTGTTTTACGGTACGCCGGACCCCTCTCGATGAACAGGATCCCGTTTCGAACGTGGCTGGTCGAACACAAGGCCGTTTCCTCTGTTGTGCGGTACGCCAGGCCTCGTTTCCATCGCCTGTTCCCTCCAAGCCCTCCCGATGAACACGACGACGAATTCTGTTCCGACCCAGCCGGTTAGCTCCCCATGAACACGACGACGATGTTGTTTCTCCGTTCTGACCTAGCCATGTACACGAGCCCTGGCCATATGTATGCACGAGTAGGCGTTCAAGACCCCGCCCGTATGTACGTACGTAGCCATATTTTCTTTCTTGCACCCTGGCCGTTGTACGTACGTGTACATGCTACGTGCGCGCCTCTACTACGACACGTGCACACCTCTACATCCACCAGTATGTACGTACACGTCTGCGACCAGAATGACAACCCCATTAAACATTTTCAAAATCCTGAAAAACCTAATAGAAAAAAAGTTACGGGGCTTTTAAGATCTAGAGTGAAAAAAAATCAAAAAAAAAATCAAACAGTGGGCAAATTGTGGTCAAACAATGGTCAGACTAATTATTCTAGATATTAGTGTTACTAAGTAATTATTTCTGTTATTTCAATTTTGGTCAAATCTGATCAAACTATGGTCAAACTGTGGTCAAACAATGGTCAAACTAATTATTCAAGAAATATTAGTGTTACTAAATAATTATTGTTTTTTATAACAATAGTTTCAAAATAAAACTATGAAATGTGTCACTTCATGCTCAAGCAAAATTCCTGAAGGTTAATAGGATTGACATCTTAGTATTGTCAAGAAAACAACAAGTGCAGACTTGGAGCGAGGGAGAATAGAACCCGGAAGTTAAGCATGCTCAGGCTGGGGGAGTGGGAGGATGGGTGACCGTCCGGGAAGTTGGATGATTTGGAATGATGAGGGGTGATTAGAGGATAAATTGAGAAGTGATGAGGGGTGGTGATTACAGACTAGAGGTTAAAATAATTCAGAAATTTGAAAATCAAAAAAATTTCAAAAAAAAATTTCAAAAAAAATCATAAAATTTCCTTTAGTCCTGGTTGGTGTTACCAACCGGGACTAAAGGTGGAGCTCCACGTGGCCGAGCCCTTTAGTCTCGGTTCTGGATTGAACCGGGACTAAAGGCTTATGAACCGGGACTGAAGGCCCTTTTTCTACTAGTGTCCACACCAAGGAGAGTCCCATCCGGACACGGGACGAAGTCTTCAATCTTGTATCTTCATAGTCCAACAGTTCGGCCATAGGTTTATAGTCCGGATGTCCGGATACCCCCTAATCCAGGACTCCCTCAGGTGCCCCTGAAACAGGCTTCAATGACGATGAGTCCGACGCAGATTTTGGGCCGAACGAAAAAAAATTCTGTCATACTTATGACACTTCTATGACGATATTTGTGACAAAACCCGGTATCATCATAGATGTGGTGGCTCCTACTTCTATGACAAAAAATCATGACAGAAAATGGGCTTTTCATCCTGGGCGGGCCGGAGACGCAGCTGCATGACATTATTTGGGTCGTCCATGAGGGAAAAACCCGTGGTAGAAGCGAGGGCGAGAAAAATTTTGGCGAGTTCCCGGTTACGGTGGGTGGTCGGGGCCGAGTGATGCGCGTTTCTCTCGTACACGTAGGCGCGTGTGTGCGAGGCATTGGGATCTAACTGAACCCGAGCGAGGCGTCGCCTAACTGTACCCGAGCGATTGCACTGCAGGCTACGCGTTACTGAAACTGAGCGATCGAGCGATTCCTTCGCTACTGCTGCTAACTGAAGCTGATCGATGTTGCCTCTGGATGAACAGTGAGCGTTGCAGGGGGGTATGGATGAACAGTGAGCGTTGCGGGGGGGGGGGGGGGTTGGATGAACAGTGAGCCATGGGGGTGGATGAATAGTAGCCCATGGAGGCTGGAGGAGGTCAATGGTGGATGAATAGTAGCCCATGGAGGCTGGAGGAGGTCGACGGTGGAGATGAGCAGTATCCCGTGGAGTCCCGTTTTGCGGTACGCCACACCCCTCCCGATGAACAGGACCCCCGTTTCGACCGTAGCGCTCCAACACAAGTCTGTTTCGTCCGTTTTGCGGTAGGCCACACCCCTCCCGATCAACAGGACCCTGTTTCGACCGTAGGAGGTCCAACACAAGTCCGTTTCCTCCGTTTTACGGTACGCCAGACCCCTCTCGATGAACAGGATCCCGTTTCGAACATGGCTGGTCGAACGCAAGGCTGTTTCCTCTGTTGTGCGGTACGCCAGGCCTCGTTTCCATCGCCTGTTCCGTCCAAGCCCTCCCGATGAACACGACGACGCATTCTGTTCCGACCCAGCCGGTTGGCTCCCCATGAACACGACGACGATGTTGTTTCTCCGTTCTGACCTAGCCATGTACACGAGCCCTGGCCATATGTATGCACGATTGGCGTTCGAGACCCCGCCCGTATGTACGTACGTGGCCATATTTTCTTTCTTGCACCCTGGCCGTTGTACGTATGTGTACATGCTACGTGCGCGCCTCTACTACGACAAGTGCACGCCTCTACATCCACCAGTATGTACGTACACGTCTGCGACCAGAATGACAACCCCGTTAAACATTTTCAAAATCCTCAAAAACGTAATAGAAAAAAAGTTACGGGGCTTTTAAGATCTAGAGTGAAAAAAGTCAAAAAAAATTCAAACAGTGGGCAAATTGTGGTCAAACAATGGTCAGACAAATTATTCTAGAATATTAGTGTTACTAAATAATTATTTCTGTTATTTCAATTTTGGTCAAATCTGATGAAACTATGGTCAAACTGTGGTCAAACAATGGTCAAACTAATTATTCAAGAAATATTAGTGTTACTAAATAATTATTGTTTTTTAAAACAATAGTTTCAAAATAAAACTATGAAATGTGTCACTTCATGCTGAAGCAAAATTCCTGAAGGTTAATAGGATTGACATCTTAGTATTGTCAGGAAAACAACAAGTGCAGACTTGGAGCGAGGGAGAATAGAACCCAGATGTTAAGCGTGCTCAGGCTGGGGGAGTGGGAGGATGGGTGACCGTTCGGGAAGTTAGATGATTTGGAATGATGAGGGGTGATTAGAGGATAAATTGAGAAGTGATGACGGGTGGTGATTATAGACTAGAGGTTAAAAAAATTCAGAAATTTGAACATAAAAAAAAATTCAAAAAAAATTCATAAAATTTCCTTTAGTCCCGGTTGGTGTTACCAACCGGGACTAAAGGTGGAGCTCCACGTGGCCGCGCCCTTTAGTCCCGGTTCTGGATTGAACCGGGACTAAAGGGATAGGCATTAGTACCGACCCTTTAGTCCCGGTTCCAGAACCGGGACTGAAGGCCCTTTTTCTACTAGTGTCCACACCAAGGAGAGTCCCATCCGGACACGGGACGAAGTCTTCAATCTTGTATCTTCATAGTCCAATAGTCCGGCCATAGGTTTATAGTCCGGATGTCCGGATACCCCCTAATCCAGGACTCCCTCAGGTGCCCCTGAAACAGGCTTCAATGACGATGAGTCCGACGCAGATTTTGGGCCGAACGAAAAAAAATTCTGTCATACTTATGACACTTCTATGACGATATTTGTGACAAAACCCGGTATCATCATAGATGTGGTGGGCTCCTACTTCTATGACAAAAAATCATGACAGAAAATGGGCTTTTCATCCTGGGCGGGCTGGAGACGCAGCTGCAAGACATTATTTGGGTCGTCCATGACGGAAAAACCCGTGGTAGAAGCGAGGGCGAGGAAAATTTTGGCGAGTTCCCGGTTACGGTGGGTGGTCGGGGCCGAGTGATGTGCGTTTCTCTCGTACACGTACGCGCGTGTGTGCGAGGCATTGGGATCTAACTGAACCCGAGCGAGGCGTCACCTAACTGAACCCGAGCGATTGCACTGCAGGCTACGCGTTACTGAAACTGAGCGATCTAGCGATTCCTTTGTTACTGCTGCTAACTGAAGCTGATCGATGTTGCCTCTGGATGAACAGTGAGCGTTGCAGGGGGGTTTGGATGAACAGTGAGCGTTGTGGGGGGGGGGGGTTTGGATGAACAGTGAGCCGTGGGGGTGAATGAACAGGACCCCGTGGCGTTGCCTCTGGATGAACAGGACCCCGATCGATCGAGCCGGTTGGGGCTGGATGAACAGGACAGCGTGGAGGGTTGGATGAACAGGACGACCTGTGGAGGGCTGGATCAACAGTAGACGGTGGAGGGGTGGATGAACAGTAGCCCGTGGAGGGGAGGTTGAACAGGAGCCCATGGAGAGGGGTGGATGAACAGTAGCCGGTGGGGTAGCGCACGGTGGAGGGTGGATGAACAGGAGCCCGTGGATGAACAGGAGCCCGTGGAGGCTGGAGGAGGTCAATGGTGGATGAATAGTAGCCCATGGAGGCTGGAGGAGGTCGACGGTGGAGATGAGAAGTATCCCGTGGAGTCCCGTTTTGCGGTACGCCACACCCCTCCCGATGAACAGGACCCCCGTTTCGACCGTAGCGCTCCAACACAAGTCTGTTTCGTCCGTTTTGCGGTAGGCCACACCCCTCCCGATCAACAGGACCCTGTTTCGACCGTAGGAGGTCCAACACAAGTCCGTTTCCTCCGTTTTACGGTACGCCAGACCCCTCTCGATGAACAGGATCCCGTTTCGAACATGGCTGGTCGAACACAGGGCCATTTCCTCTGTTGTGCGGTACGCCAGGCCTCGTTTCCATCGCATGTTCCGTCCAAGCCCTCTCGATGAACACGACGACGCATTCTGTTCCGACCCAGCCGGTTGGCTCCCCATGAACACGACGACGATGTTGTTTCTCCGTTCTGACCTAGCCATGTACACGAGCCCTGGCCATATGTATGCACGAGTAGGCGTTCGAGACCCCGCCCGTATGTACGTATGTGGCCATATTTTCTTTCTTGCACCCTGGCCGTTGTATGTACGTGTACATGCTACGTGCACGCCTCTACTACGACAAGTGCACGCCTCTACATCCACCAGTATGTACGTACACGTCTGCGACCAGAATGACAACCCCGTTAAACATTTTCAAAAACCTAACAGAAAAGAAGTTACGGGGCTTTTAAGATCTAGAGTGAAAAAAATCAAAAAAAATTCAAACAGTGGACAAACTGTGGTCAAACAATGGTCAGACTAATTATTCTAGAATATTAGTGTTACTAAATAATTATTTCTGTTATTTCAATTTTGGTCAAATCTGATCAAACTATAGTCAAACTATGGTCAAACAATGGTCAAACTAATTATTCAAGAAATATTAGTGTTACTAAATAATTATTGTTTTTTAAAACAATAGTTTCAAAATAAAACTATGAAATATGTGACTCCATGCTCAAGCAAAATTCCTGAAGGTTAATAGGATTGACATCTTAGTATTGTCAGGAAAACAACAAGTGCAGACTTGGAGCGAGGGAGAATAGAACCCGGAAGTTAAGCGTGCTCAGGCTGGGGGAGTGGGAGGATGGGTGACCGTTCGGGAAGTTAGATGATTTGGAATGATGAGGTGTGATTAGAGGATAAATTGAGAAGTGATGACGGGTGGTGATTATAGACTAGAGGTTAAAAAAATTCAGAAATTTGAAAATAAAAAAAAATTCAAAAAAAAAATTCATTAAATTCCCTTTAGTCCCGGTTGGTGTTACCAACCAGGACTGAAGGTGGAGCTCCACGTGGCCGCGCCCTTTAGTCCCGGTTCTGGATTGAACCGGGACTAAAGGGATAGGCATTAGTACCGACCCTTTATTCCCGGTTCCAGAACCGGGACTGAAGGCCCTTTTTCTACTAGTGTCCACACCAAGGAGAGTCCCATCCGGACACGGGACGAAGTCTTCAATCTTGTATCTTCATAGTCCAATAGTCCGGCCATAGGTTTATAGTCCGGATGTCCGGATACCCCCTAATCCAGGACTCCCTCAGGTGCCCCTGAAACAGGCTTCAATGACGATGAGTCCGACGCAGATTTTGGGCCGAACGAAAAAAAATTCTGTCATACTTATGACACTTCTATGACGATATTTGTGACAAAACCCGGTATCATCATAGATGTGGTGGGCTCCTACTTCTATGACAAAAAATCATGACAGAAAATGGGCTTTTCATCCTGGGCGGGCTGGAGACGCAGCTGCAAGACATTATTTGGGTCGTCCATGACGGAAAAACCCGTGGTAGAAGCGAGGGCGAGGAAAATTTTGGCGAGTTCCCGGTTACGGTGGGTGGTCGGGGCCGAGTGATGTGCGTTTCTCTCGTACACGTACGCGCGTGTGTGCGAGGCATTGGGATCTAACTGAACCCGAGCGAGGCGTCACCTAACTGAACCCGAGCGATTGCACTGCAGGCTACGCGTTACTGAAACTGAGCGATCTAGCGATTCCTTTGTTACTGCTGCTAACTGAAGCTGATCGATGTTGCCTCTGGATGAACAGTGAGCGTTGCAGGGGGGTTTGGATGAACAGTGAGCGTTGTGGGGGGGTTTGGATGAACAGTGAGCCGTGGGGGTGGATGAACAGGACCCAGTGGCGTTGCCTCTGGATGAACAGGACCCCGATCGATCGAGCCGGTTGGGGCTGGATGAACAGGACAGCGTGGAGGGTTGGATGAACAGGACGACCTGTGGAGGGCTGGATCAACAGTAGACGGTGGAGGGGTGGATGAACAGTAGCCCGTGGAGGGGAGGTTGAACAGGAGCCCATGGAGAGGGGTGGTTGAATAGTAGCCGGTGGGGTAGCGCACGGTGGAGGGTGGATGAACAGGAGCCCGTGGATGAACAGGAGCCCGTGGAGGCTGGAGGAGGTCAATGGTGGATGAATAGTAGCCCATGGAGGCTGGAGGAGGTCGACGGTGGAGATGAGCAGTATCCCGTGGAGTCCCGTTTTGCGGTACGCCACACCCCTCCCGATGAACAGGACCCCCGTTTCGACCGTAGCGCTCCAACACAAGTCTGTTTCATCCGTTTTGCGGTAGGCCAGACCCCTCCCGATCAACAGGACCCTGTTTCGACCGTAGGAGGTCCAACACAAGTCCGTTTCCTCCGTTTTACGGTACGCCAGACCCCTCTCGATGAACAGGATCCCGTTTCGAACATGGCTGGTCGAACACAAGGCCGTTTCCTCTGTTGTGCGGTACGCCAGGCCTCGTTTCCATCGCATGTTCCGTCCAAGCCCTCTCGATGAACACGACGACGCATTCTGTTCCGACCCAGCCGGTTGGCTCCCCATGAACACGACGACGATGTTGTTTCTCCGTTCTGACCTAGCCATGTACACGAGCCCTGGCCATATGTATGCACGAGTAGGCGTTCGAGACCCCGCCCGTATGTACGTATGTGGCCATATTTTCTTTCTTGCACCCTGGCCGTTGTATGTACGTGTACATGCTACGTGCGCGCCTCTACTACGACAAGTGCACACCTCTACATCCACCAGTATGTACGTACACATCTGCGACCAGAATGACAACCCCGTTAAACATTTTCAAAATCCTCAAAAACCTAATAGAAAAAAAGTTACGGGGCTTTTAAGATCAAGAGTGAAAAAAATCAAAAAAATTCAAACAGTGGGCAAACAGTGGTCAAACAATGGTCAGACTAATTATTCTAGAATATTAGTGTTACTAAATAATTATTTCATTTATTTCAATTTTGGTCAAATCTGGTCAAACTATGGTCAAACTGTGGTCAAACAATGGTCAAACTAATTATTCAAGAAATATTAGTGTTACTAAATAATTATTGTTTTTTAAAACAATAGTTTCAAAATAAAACTATGAAATGTGTCACTTCATGCTCAAGCAAAATTCCTGAAGGTTAATAGGATTGACATCTTAGTATTGTCAGGAAACAACAAGTGCAGACTTGGAGCGAGGGAGAATAGAACCCGGAAGTTAAGCGTGCTCAGGCTGGGGGAGTGGGAGGATGGGTGACCGTTCAGGAAGTTAGATGATTTGGAATGATGAGGGGTGAATAGAGGATAAATTTATAAGTGATGAGGGGTGGTGATTACAGACTAGAGGTTAAAATAATTCAGAAATTTGAAAAAATAAATAAATTCAAAAGAAAATTTCAAAAAAAATCATAAAACTTCCTTTAGTACCGGTTGGTTTTACCAACCGGGACTAAAGGTGGAGCTCCACGTGGCCGCGCCCTTTAGTCCCGGTTGTGGATTGAACCGGGACTAAAGGGATAGGCATTATTACCGACCCTTTAGTCCCGGTTCCAGAACCGGGACTAAAGGACCTTATGAACCGGGACTGAAGGCCCTTTTTCTACTAGTGTCCACACCAAGGAAAGTCCCGTCCGGACACGGGACGAAGTCTTCAATCTTGTATCTTCATAGTGCAACAGTCCGGCCATAGGTTTATAGTCCGGATGTCCAGATACCCCCTAATCCAGGACTCCCTCAGGAGCCCCTGAACCAGGCTTCAATGACGATGAGTCCGGCGCAGATTTTGGGCCGAACGAAAAAAAATTCGGTCATACTTATGACACTTCTATGATGATTTTTGTGACAAAACCCGGTATCATCATAGATGTGGTGGGCTCCTACTTCTATGACAAAAAATCATGACAGAAAATGGGCTTTTCATCCTGGGCGGGCCGGAGACGCAGCTGCATGACATTCTTTGGGTCGTCTATGACGGAAAAACCCGTGGTAGAAGCGAGGGCGAGGAAAATTTTGGTGAGTTCCCGGTTACGATGGGTGGTCGGGGCCGAGTGATGCGTGTTTCTCTCGTACACGTACCCGCGTGTGTGCGAGGCATTGGGATCTAACTGAACCCGAGTGAGGCATCGCCTAACTGAACCCGAGCGATTGCACTGCAGGCTACGCGTTACTGAAACTGAGCGATCGAGCGATTCCTTCGCTACTTCTACTAACTGAAGTTGATCGATGTTGCCTCTGGATGAACAGTGAGCGTTGCAGGGGGGTTTGGATGAACAGTGAGTGTTGCGGGGGGGTTGGATGAACAGTGAGCCGTGGGGGTGGATGAACAGGACCCCGTGGCGTTGCCTCTGGATGAACAGGACCCCGATCGATCGAGCCGGTTGGGGCTAGATGAACAGGACCCCGTGGAGGGTTGGATGAACAGGACAACCCTGTGGACGGCTGGATCAACAGTAGACAGTGGAGGGGTCGATGAACAGTAGCCCATGGAGGGGTGGTTGAACAGGAGCCCATGGAGAGGGGTGGTTGAACAGTAGCCGGTGGAGTAGCGCACGGTGGAGGGTGGATGAACAGGAGCCCGTGGATGAACAGGAGCCCGTGGAGGCTGGAGGAGGTCAATGGTGGATGAATAGTAGCCCATGGAGGCTGGAGGAGGTCGACGGTGGAGATGAACAGTATCCCGTGGAGTCCCGTTTTGCGGTACGCCACACCCCTCCCGATGAACAGGACCACCGTTTCGACCGTAGCGCTCCAACACAAGTATGTTTCGTCCGTTTTGCGGTACGCCACACCCCTCCCGATCAACAGGACCCTGTTTCGACCGTAGGAGGTCAAACACAAGTCTATTTCCTCTGTTTTACGGTACGCCAGACCCCTCTCGATGAACAGGATCCCGTTTCGAACGTGGCTGGTCGAACACAAGGCCGTTTCCTCTGTTGTGCGGTACGCCAGGCCTCGTTTCCATCGCCTGTTCCGTCCAAGCCCTCCCGATGAACACGACGACGCATTCTATTCTGACCCAGCCGGTTGGCTCCCCATGAACACGACGACGATGTTGTTTCTCCGTTCTGACCTAGCCATGTACACGAGCCCTAGCCGTATGTATGCACGAGTAGGCGTTCGAGACCCCGCCCGTATGTACGTACGTGGCCATATTTTCTTTCTTGCATTCTGGCCGTTGTACGTACGTGTACATGCTACGTGCGCGCCTCTACTACGACACGTGCACGCCTCTACATCCACCAGTATGTACGTACACGTCTGCGACCAGAATGACAACCCCGTTAAACATTTTCAAAATCCTCAAAAACCTAATAGAAAAAAAGTAACGGGGCTTTTAAGATCTAGAGTGAAAAAAATCAAAAAAAATTCAAACAGTGGGCAAACTGTGGTCAAACAATGGTCAGACTAATTATTCTAGAATATTAGTGTTACTAAATAATTATTTCTGTTATTTCAATTTTGGTCAAATCTGGTCAAACTATGATCAAACTGTGGTCAAACAACGGTCAAACTAATTATTCAAGAAATATTAGTGTTACTAAATAATTATTGTTTTTTAAAACAATAGTTTCAAAATAAAACTATGAAATGTGTCACTTCATGCTCAAGCAAAACTCCTGAAGGTTAATAGGATTGACATCTTAGTATTGTCAGGAAAACAAAAAGTGTAGACTTGGAGCGAGGGAGAATAGAACTCGGAAGTTAAGCGTGCTCAGGCTGGGGGAGTGGGAGGATGGGTGACCGTTCGGGAAGTTAGATGATTTGGAATGATGAGGGGTGATTAGAGGATAAATTGAGAAGTGATGAGGGGTGGTGATTACAGACTAGAGGTTAAAATAATTCAGAAATTTGAAAATCAAAAAAAATTCAAAAAAAATTCAAAAAAAATTCAAAAAAAATCATAAAATTTCCTTTAGTCCCGGTTGGTGTTACCAACCGGGACTAAAGGTGGAGCTCCACGTGGCCGCGCCCTTTAGTCCCGGTTCTGGATTGAACCGGGACTAAAGGGATAGGCATTAGTACCGACCCTTTAGTCCTGGTTCCAGAACCGGGACTAAAGGCCCTTATGAACCGGGACTGAAGGCCTTTTTCTACTAGTGTCCACACCAAGGAGAGTCCCATACGGACACGGGACGAAGTTTTCAATCTCGTATCTTCATAGTCCAACAGTCCGGCCATAGGTTTATAGTCCGGATGTCCGGATACCCCCTAATCCAGGACTCCCTCAGGAGCCCCTGAACCAGGCTTCAATGACAATGAGTCCGGCGCAGATTGTCTTCGGCATTGCAAGGCGGGTTCCTCCTCCAGATATTTCATAGATGATTTTGAACACGAGGATCGTGTCCTGCTCTGCAAAACAAGTTCCACATACCACCGTAGAGAGAGTAATATTTTCACAAATCTAGTCTGCTGACATATTCTGTAGCGTGACATCACATCATAGCCAAGCCTTTGTTCGAATCGTTTTTTACTGTCCCACCTTAGAGCGTTTTGCGAGGCAGTTTCCTTGGCACGTCTTTTCGAAGCAGAGATCATGTCCCCTTATTACGGGATTCTCATCAATACGGACGTGGGTAACCCAACCGCGCCATCGATTACGGCGCTTGGGGGATAAGCGAGTTTTACCAGGCTGGTGGGGACGCATAGTTTCGTCTGCCCATATAAGGGGATAAGGAATATGTATTTGACATTAAGAAAGTAGTAGCACTAAACTGAACAATCCTATGCTAAGCTAACAGATGGGTCTATGTCCATCATATCACTCTCCTAATGATGTGATCCCGTTATCACGTGACAAAAACATGTCTATGGTTAGGAAACCTTAACCATCTTTTGATCAACGAGCTAGTCTAGTAGAGGCCCACTAGGGACATGGTATTCATTTATGTATCCACACATGTATTTAAGTTTCCGGTCAATACAATTCTAGCATGAATAATAAATCTTTATCATGATTAAGGAAATATAATAATAATCACTTTATTATTACCTCTAGGGCATATTTCCAACATCTTTGCCATGTCAGCGCACTTGGCAGCAAAGGAGCGTGCGGGTCGATTTCCCCTCTTGCGTCCATCGTGGTGGGGGTTGACACTACAAAAAAAGACACATCTGTGACATTTTGGGCCGAACAAAAAAATTTCTGTCATACTTATGACACCTCTAAGACGATATTTGTGACAAAACCCGGTATCATCATAGATGTGGTGGGCTCCTACTTCTACGACAAAAAATCATGACAGAAAATGGGCTTTTCATCTTGGGCGGGCCGGAGACGCAGCTGCATGACATTCTTTGGGTCGTCCATGACGGAAAAACCCGTGGTAGAAGCGAGGGCGAGGAAAATTTTGGCGAGTTCCCGGTTATGGTGGGTGGTCGGGGCCGAGTGATGCGCGTTTCTCTCGTACACGTACACGCGTGCGTGCGAGGCATTGGGATCTAACTGAACCCGAGTGAGGCGTCGCGTAACTGAACCCCAGCGATTGCACTGCAGGCTGCGCGTTACTGAAACTGAGCGATCGAGCGATTCCTTCGCTACTGCTGCTAACCGAAGCTGATCGATGTTGCCTCTGGATGAACGATGAGCATTGCAGGGGGTTTGAATGAATAGTGAGCATTGCGGGGGGGTTTGTATGAACAGTGAGCCCTGGGGGTGGATGAACAGGACCCCGTGGCGTTGCCTCTGGATGAACATGACCCCGATCGATCGAGCCGGTTGGGGCTGCATGAACAGGACCCCGTGGAGGGTTGGATGAACAGGACGACCCGGTGGAGGGCTGGATCAACAGTAGACGGTGGAGGGGTGGATGAACAGTAGCTCGTGGAGAGGTGGTTGAACAGGAGCCCATGGAGAGGGGTGGTTGAACAGTAGCCGGTGGAGTAGCGCACGGTGGAGGGTGGATGAACAGGAGCCCGTGGATGAACAGGAGCCCATGGAGGCTGGAGGAGGTCAATGGTGGATGAATAGTAGCCCATGGAGGCTGGAGGAGGTCGACGGTGGATATGAACAGTATCCCGTGGAGTCCTGTTTTGCGGTATGCCACACCCCTCCCGATGAACAGGACCCCCGTTTCGACCGTAGCGCTCCAACACAAGTTTGTTTCGTCCGTTTTGCGGTACGCCACACCCTTCCCGATCAACAGGACCCTGTTTCGACCGTAGAAGGTCCAACACAAGTCCGTTTGCTCCGTTTTACGGTACGCCAGACCCCTCTCGATGAACAGGATCCCATTTCGAACGTGGCTGGTCGAACACAAGGTCGTTTCCTTTGTTGTGCGGTACGCCAGGCCTCGTTTCCATCGCCTGTTCCGTCCAAGCCCTCCCGATGAACACGACGACGCATTCTGTTCCGACCCAGCCGGTTGGCTCCCCATGAACACGACGATGATATTGTTTCTCTGTTCTGACCTAACCATGTACACGAGCCCTGGCCGTATGTATGCACGAGTAGGCGTTGGAGATCCCGCCCGTATGTACGTACGTGGCCATATTTTCTTTCTTGCACCCTGGCCGTTGTACGTATGTGTACATGCTATGTGCGCGCCTCTACTACGACACGTGCACGCCTCTACATCCACCAGTATGTACGTACACATCTGCGACCAGAATGACAACCTCGTTAAACATTTTCAAAATCCTCAAAAACCTAATAGAAAAATGTTACGGGGCTTTTAAGATCTAGAGTGAAAAAAATCAAAAGAAATTCAAACAGTGAGCAAACTGTGGTCAAACAATGGTCAGACTAATTATTCTAGAATATTGGTGTTACTAAATAATTATTTTTGTTATTTCAATTTTGGTCAAATCTGGTCAAACTATGGTCAAACTGTGGTCAAACAATGGTCAAACTAATTATTCAAGAAATATTAGTGTTACTAAATAATTATTGTTTTTTAAAACAATAGTTTCAAAATAAAACTATGAAATGTTTCACTTCATGCTCAAGCAAAATTCCTGAAGGTTAATAGGATTGACATCATAGTATTGTCAGGAAAACAACAAGTGCAGACTTGGAGCGAAGGAGAATAGAACCCGGAAGTTAAGCGTGCTCAGGCTCGGGGAGTGGCAGGATGTGTGACCGTTCGGGAAGTTAGATGATTTGGAATGATGCGGGGTGATTAGAGGATAAATTGAGAAGGGATGAGGGGTGGTGATTACAGACTAGAGGTTAAAATAATTCAGAAATTTGAAAATCAAAAAAATTCAAAAAAAATTTCCAAAAAAATCTTAAAATTTCCTTTAGTCCCGGTTGGTGTTACCAACCGGGACTAAAGGTGGAGCTCCACGTGGCCACGCCCTTTAGTTTCGGTTCTGGATTGAACCGGGACTAAAGGGATAGGCATTAGTACCGACACTTTAGTCCCGGTTCCAGAACCGGGACTAAAGGCCCTTATGAACCGGGACTGAAGGCCCTTTTTCTACTAGTGTCCACACCAAGGAGAGTCCCATCCGGACACGGGACGAAGTCTTCAATCTTGTATCTTCATAGTCCAACAGTCCGGCCATAGGTTTATAGTCTGGATGTCCGGATACCCCCTAATCCAGGACTCCCTTAGGAGCCCCTGAACCAGGCTTCAATGACGATGAGTCCGGCGCAGATTGTCTTTGGCATTGCAAGGCGGATTCCTCCTTCGGATATTTCATAGAAGATTTTGAACACGAGGATCGTGTCCTGCTCTGCAAAACAAGTTCCACATACCACCGTAGAGAGAGTAATATTTTCACAAATCTAGTCTGCTGACGTATTCTGTAGCGTGACATCACATCACAGCCAAGCCTTTGTTCGAATCGTTTTTTACTATCCCACCTTAGAGCGTTTTGTGAGGCGGTTTCCTTGGCACGTCTTATCGAAGCAGAGATCATGTCCCCTTATTACGGGATTCTCATCAATACGGACGTGGGTAACCCAACCGCGCCATCGATTACGGCGCTTGGGGGATAAGCGAGTTTCAGCAGGCTGGTGGGGACGCATAGTTTCGTCCGCACATATAAGGGGATAAGGAATATGTATTTGACATTAAGAAAGTAGTAGCACTAAACTGAACAATCATATGCTAAGCTAACAGATGGGTCTATGTCCATCATATCACTCTCCTAATGATGTATCCCGTTATCAAGTGACAAAACATGTATATGGTTAGGAAAACTTAACCATTTTTTGATCAACGATCTAGTCTAGTAGAGGCCCACTAGGGACATGGTATTCATTTATGTATCCACACATGTATTTAAGTTTTCGGTCAATACAATTCTAGCATGAATAATAAATCTTTATCATGATTAAGGAAATATAATAATAATCACTTTATTATTACCTCTAGGGCATATTTCCAACATCTTTGCCATGTCAGCGCACTTGGCAGCAAAGGAGCGTGCGGGTCGATTTCCCCTCTTGCGTCCATGGTGGTGGGGGTTGACACTACAAAAAAACGACACATCTGTGACATTTTGGGCCGAACGAAAAAAATTATGTCATACTTATGACACTTCTATGATGATATTTGTGACAAAACCCGGTACCATCATAGATGTGGTGGGCTCCTACTTCTATGACAAAAAATCATGACAGAAAATGGGCTTTTCATCCTGGGCGGGCCGGAGACGCAGCTGCATGACATTCTTTGGGTCGTCCATGACGGAAAAACCCGTGGTAGAAGCGAGGGCGAGGAAAATTTTGGCGAGTTCCCGGTTACGGTGGGTGGCCGGGGATGAGTGATGCGCGTTTCTCTCGTACACGTACGCGCGTGCGTGCGAGGCATTGGGATCTAACTGAACCCGAGTGAGGCGTCGCCTAACTGAACCCGAGCGATTGCACTGCAGGCTACGCGTAACTGAAACTGAGCGATCGAGCGATTCCTTCGCTACTGCTGCTAACTGAAGCTGATCGATGTTGCCTCTGGATGAACAGTGAGCATTACAGGGGGGTTTGGATGAACAGTGAGCGTTGCGGGGGGGTTTGGATGAACAGTGAGCCGTGGGGGTGGATGAACAGGACCCCGTGGCGTTGCCTCTGGATGAACAGGACCCCGATCGATCGAGCCAGCTGGGGCTGGGTGAACAGGTCCCCGTGGAGGGTTGGATGAACAGGACGACCCGGTGGAGGGCTGGATCAACAGTAGACGGTGGAGGGGTGGATGAACAGTAGCCCGTGGAGGGGTGGTTGAACAGGAGCCCATGGAGAGGGGTGGTTGAACAGTAGCCGGTGGAGTAGCGCACGGTGGAGGGTGGTTGAACAGGAGCCCGTGGATGAACAGGAGCCCGTGGAGGCTGGAGGAGGTCAATGGTGGATGAATAGTAGCCCATGGAGGCTGGAGGAGGTCGACGGTGGAGATGAACAATATCCCGTGGAGTCCCGTTTTGCGGTACGCCACACCCCTCCCGATGAACAGGACCCCCGTTTCGACCGTAGCGCTCCAACGCAAGTCCGTTTCGTCCGTTTTGCGGTACCCCACTGTAACACCCTCGATGCGACTATAGCTCCCACGTGTCGAGGCACGACTTAGAGACATAATCGCATTGAAGGCATATGTCGCAAGTTAGTCAATCTTCACAACATCCCATGTAAAATGAATAATAAAGGGGAGAACATAGTTGGCTTACACTCGCCACGTCACATCAAAGTACATAAATAACATCCATCATACAAACACTCATGGCCTGACTACGGCGCCAAAATAGAAGAAAACCCAACATGCGACACGGTCCCAATCACCCCCAACTGGGCACCACTACTGATCATCGGGAAAGGAAACGTAGTAACGCTGAGAGTCCTCGTCGAACTCCCACTTGAGCTCGTAATCGTCACCTGGAGCGGAATCACCTGGACCTGCATCTGGAGTTATAGTATTTGTGAGCCACAGGGACTCAGCAATCTCGCACCCTCGCGATCAAGACTATTTAAGCTTATAGGACGGGTAAGGCAAATATATGTGGAGCTGCAGCAAGCGACTAGCATATATGGTGGCTATCTTATTCGCAAAAGAGAGCGAGAAGAGGAGGCAGAGCGCGAGCGAGAATCTAGAAGAACAACCTGCGCAAGCATAACTCCAACACCGTGTCCACTTCCCGGACTCCGCCGAGAAGAGGCCATCACGGTAACACACTCAGTTGATTCATTTTAATTAATTAAGGTTCAAGTTATCTACAACCGGACAATAACAAATTCCCATCTGCCCATAACCGCGGGCATGGCTTTCGTAAGTTCAATCCCTGCAGGGGAGTCCCAACTTAGCCCATGACAAGCTCTCACGGTCAACGAAGGAATAGACCTTCTCCCAAGATGTTCCGATCAGACTCGGTATCTCGGTAACTCAAGACACTTCAACGGGTTAAAACAAGACCGGCAACACCGCCCGAATGTGCCGACAAATCCCGATAGGAGCTGCACATATCTCTTTCTCAGGGCACACTCAAATAAGCAATCCGTACAACTAAAACCAGCCCTCGAGTTTCCCCGAGGTGGCGCTGCAAGGGGCTCTAGTTTGGACCAACACTCAGAGGAGCACTGGCCCGGGGGGGGGGGGTAAAATAAGATGACCCTTGAGTCTGCAGAACCCAAGGGAAAGAAAAGGCTAGGTGGCAAATGGTAAAAGCAAGGTTGGGCATTGCTGGAAAAGCTTTAATCAAGGCGAAATATCAAGGGGTTCCCATTATAACCCAACCGCGTAAGGAACGCAAAATCCAAGAACATAACACCGATATGACGGAAACTAGGGCGGCAAGAGTGGAACAAAACACTAGGCGAGAGGCCGAGCCTTCCACCCTTTACCAAGTATATAGATGCATTAAGATAACATAGCAATATAATGATATCCCAACAAGTAAGTAAATGTTCCAACAAGGAACGGCCTCCAATCTTCACCTGCAACTAGCAACGCTATAAGAGGGGCTGAGCAAAGCGGTAACATAGCCAATCAACGGTTTGCTAGGACATGGTGGGTTAGAGGTTTGACATGGAAATTGGGAGGCTGACAAGCAAAAGGTAGGCATCATGGCATTGGCATAGCAAGAGCGAGCAAACTAGCATAGCAAAGATAGTAGTGATTTCGAGGGTATGATCATCTTGCCTGCACAGTTGTCAGAGTTGACTGGATCCTCACAAGCAAACTCAACGGGCTCCTCGGTAGCGAACTCGTCTCCCGGCTCTACCCAAACAAGACAAACAAGCAACAAGGATACAATCAACCACGCGCAAAACCAAGCAATATGATGCAAAGATGATATGCTATGCGGGATACGATGTGGGATGCAAAATGCAATATATGACAGCAAATGCATGAAACTGGCCTCAACTTGGAATTCCAAGGGTGCCACTGGAAAGATGAGATGAAATCGCTTTAAAACGATATAAAGAACGCGGGAATCGGAGTTACGGTTTGGAAATAGCAAGCGTTTCAAAATTGACACCGGTTTGCGATTTACAGCAAGTAGGCATCTAAAGGCAACGAGATGAACATGCTACAGCCACCACACATGACAACAAAATACATGGCAGGGATGCCCACAAGATGCTTAACAAAAGACTAGCACTGAGCCACGGCCAATTCATCCATTATGAGGTTCAAACAAGCATGGTAAAAACGCAAATGCAAAACAGATTCCAGACTTAGTGAAATTAACACTTGTCTGAAATTTCAGATCATGAAGCCCTCTTCGGAGCAGCAAAACAACATGATACATGACCTGATTATGATAAATAAGAACATGGCATGGATCTACTCAACAAGCTTAACAAAAGACCCAAAGTGACCTGGGGCCAAAAGGGTTCACAAAATATACTAACGGGCACACGAACATAGCAAAAACATAATCAGTTTTCAGACTTAGTGAAAACTGAGACATGGTGAAATATAACTCACGAAGGCATGTAAACGAGCTCGATGCACTCACTACGGTGCAAGTCATGGCAAGGCAAGCATACATACATAAATAAGGCACAAAATCCTAGCTAGAAATGGCAATAACAATGGCATAGCATGCACGGATCAACTACAATAACATCGGCAAAATCGCAAACGAGTTGACGATCTGCCCAGATTCACCACGAAGCAAAAGTAGAGCTCGATTGACTCAAGCTATGGTGCTCCATAAATGCAAACAAAGACATGGATGGATAGATCATAACATGATTAACAAAACTCCTTTACTGATCATCCTCAAAAGAGGCACGGATCACTAGGAAACAAGCTGAACATATGGCATCCTGAACTAAATAATCCCAGACTTAGTGAAAACAACTAAGTCTCTGAAAACAGATTCACCGGGTGCCTCACTTTGCAAGCTTGCACAAGTCACCAAAAACATCCTAAAAATGCATGGGTTGCACCTCTGGAAAGAAGAAAAAATTCTTAACAAAACATATGAAGGACTCATAGCCATATCATGCACACAATAATCATGGCAAAAATGACAAAAGTCTAAGATGAACTAGCAGATCTGACAACTAACTCACAAAGCCTCCTTCTAACAGCATTTTGGGCATCAAGATGAACTCAAATGAAAATGCTGCAATGGAATTAAATGATTTACTCGTCAAGACGAACATTTTGATATACTATATGCCCAAATCGGAGCTACGGATGAAAAGTTACGGATCCGCGAACATGTGCATATGAAGTAAAAATTATGGGGACTTAGACAAAATTTCAACCTCTCTCTCAGATCTAGGGCTTGCACGGATATCGAGGCGCGGCCGGGCACAGTAGCTGTTCGTCGGGAAGAAGAAACGCAGCGGCCGGCGAGAGGAGGTGGTGGCCGGCGGCCGAATCTAGCCGGGCCGGGGTCGCCGGACGGCGAGGCGGCCGCGGCGGCTGGCGGCTCCCCGGGGCGGCCTGCAGCGGCGGGGGCGCGCCGGCGGGGTGGAGCAGGCAGCGGCGCGGGGCGGAGCAGGCGGCGGCGCGGGGTGGACCGGGCGGCGCGGCGACCTCGAGCGCGCGGCGGCGAGTGGCCCGGTCGGGCGCGGGAGCGGGCCCGCCTCGGGCCTGGGCGGACCAGCGGGAGCGGCTGCGGGGAAGTGGTCCGCCCGCCACGTGGCGGCGCTGGATTGGCTGCGGCGATGTGTCCGGTCGGATCGGACGTGTCCGGCCGGCGCGGGGATCTTTTTTTAGGGTTTCGGAGAGGGAGAGAGATCCGAAAACGGGGGGGCTATTTATAGGCATAAGTGGAGCTAGGAGAGTCCAAATGAGGTGCGGTTTTTGGCCACGCGATCGTGATCGAACGCTCTAGGACATGGAGCAGAGTTTGGTGGGTTTTGGGACAAATTGGAGGGGTGTTGGGCTGCAACACACACGAGGCCTTTTCGGTCCCTCGGTTAACAGTTGGAGTATCAAACGAAGTCCAAATGATACGAAACTTGACAGGCGGTCTACCGGTAGTAAACCAATGCCGCTTGGCAAGTCTCGGTCCAACCCGGAAATGTTTAATCCCCACACACGAAAGAAAGCTAGAAGTGGCCACCGGAGGAGAACGAAGCGCCGAAATGCAAAACGGACAACGGGGAAAATGCTCAAATGCATGAGATGAACACGTATGCAAATGCAATGCACATGATGACATGATATGAGATGCATGACAAAGACAACAACACACGGAGACAAAAACCCGAACCCGAGAAAATAAATATAACTTAACGCCGGAAACGGCAAGAGTTGGAGTACAAATAGGGAAAGTTACATCCGGGGTGTTACAACACTCCACCACTACGAAAAGATCTCGTCCCGAGATCTAGGACTGAAAGAACTCCGGGTACTCAGAACGGAGGTGATCCTCGCGTTCCCAGGTAGCTTCACGGTCGGAATGGTGTGACCACTTGACTTTGAGAAATTTGATTGACTTGTTGCGAGTCTTGCGTTCAGTCTCTTCAAGAATAGCAACTGGGTGCTCACGATAAGAGAGATCTTCTTGGAGCTCAATGTCCTCGAAGTTGGCGGTGCGGTCAGGAGTCTTGAAGCACTTTCGAAGCTGAGAGATGTGGAACACATCATGAACATTTCCAAAGTTTGAAGGAAGCTCGAGTTGATAGGCGAGGTCGCCTCTCTTGCTGACAATCTTGAAAGGTCCCACGTATCTAGGGGCAAGCTTCCCTTTGATACCGAAGCGACGAGTACCTTTCATAGGAGAGACACGGAGGTAAACATGATCTCCGATCTCGAAAGCCAAATCATGGTGCTTACTATCATAGTAGCTCTTCTGGCGGGATTGGGCTGCTTTGATGTTATCACGAATGACTTTGCACATTTCTTCTGCTTCTGTGATTAAGTCATTACCCAAAAGCTGACGTTCACCGGTTTCAGACCAGTTGAGAGGGGTACGGCACTTCCTGCCATACAGAATTTCAAATGGGGCCTTGCCCGAACTTGCTTGAAAAATATTGTTATAGGAGAATTTAGCATAAGGAAGACAATCCTCCCACTTCATGCCGAAGGAGATCACACAAGCCCTGAGCATATCTTCAAGAATCTGGTTGACACGCTCGACTTGACCGCTTGTTTGAGGATGGAAAGCTGTGCTGAAGCGGATGTTCGTGCCCATGGCCTTCTGAAAAGAATCCCAAAACTTCGAGGTAAAGATGCTGCCACGGTCTGAAGAGATCACTTGAGGAATACCGTGCAGAGGGACAATACGAGAGGTATAGAGTTCCGCCAATTGAGCTGCAGTGATCGACTCTTTGATAGGCAGAAAGTGAGCCACTTTGGTGAGCTTGGCGATGACAACAAATATAGCATCATTGCCACGCTTGGACTTTGGAAACCCAGTCATGAAGTCCATTTCAATGTGGTCAAACTTCCATTCTGGAATGGCAAGAGGTTGGAGGAGACCAGATGGCCTTTGGTGTTCTGCCTTCACTCTTCTGCAGACATCACATTCATTCACGAATTGAGCGATCTCGCGCTTCATTCGAGTCCACCAATAAGCTTGCTTAAGGTCCTGATACATCTTCGTGCTCCCAGGGTGGATGGAAAGGAGAGAATTGTGAGCCTCGTTCATGATCACTTGACGAAGTTCACCTTTGGGTACAACGATACGATCTTCGAAGAAAAGAGTGTCCTTGTCATCAAGGCGGTAGCACTTGTACTTGGACTGGCTCTTGGCGATCCCAATCTTCACCTTTTTCACCATAGCATCAAGAAGCTGGGCTTGGCGAATCTGGTATTCTAAGGTAGGAGAGACTTGAATGTTGGTGAGGAACCCTTGAGGAACAACTTGCAGATTAAGCTTGTGGAAAGCTTCACAAAGCTCGGGTTGATAAGGCTTAAGAATCAGACTGTTGCAATATGCTTTCCTGCTCAAAGCGTCAGCAATCACATTGGCCTTGCCTGGAGTATGATCAATACTCGGATTATACTCTTGAATCATTTCGACCCATCGAGTTTGCCTGAGGTTGAGATTAGGCTGAGTGAAGATGTACTTGAGACTCTTGTGATCAGTGAAAATGTCCACTTTTCTTCCCAATAGAAGATGTCTCCAAGTCAAAAGAGCATGCACAACTGCCGCCAACTCGAGATCATGAGTGGGGTAGTTCTTCTCATTAGGCTTCAACTGGCGAGATGTATAAGCAACAACTTTCTTCTCTTGCATCAATACTGCGCCAAGACCTTGGAGAGAGGCATCACAAAAGACCTCGTACGGCTTGGATTCATCAGGCGGAGTCAGACCTGGAGCAGTGATCAATTTCTCTTTCAAAGTGTTGAAAGCAATATCACACTCCGGAGACCAAACGTACTTGACGTGCTTCTGAAGAATATTTGAGAGAGGCTTCGCGATCTTAGAAAAGTTTATAACGACTCTTCGGCAATAGCTTGCGAGACCGAGAAAAATGCGGAGTTGCTTCACGTTCTGAGGAGGTTCCCAATTCACAATAGCAGACACCTTCTCAGGATTCACGGCAATGCCCTTGGCAGAGATGATATGACCAAGACAAAGAACCTCATCGAGCCAAAATTCACACTTGGAGAACTTGGCATAGAACTGATGTTCCCTGAGCTTATCAAGAACCAAACGCAAGTGCTTGGCATGATCTTCCTTATTCTTCGAGAAAACCAGAATGTCATCGAGATAGACCAAAACAAAGTCATTGGTGTAGGCGTTGAAGATGAAGTTCATCATGCGAGAGAACGTCGGAGGAGCGTTGGCGAGGCCAAAAGACATGACAGTGTATTCATATGAACCAAAGCTTGTTCTGAATGCTGTCTTGGGAATATCTTCTTCACGAATGCGAATCTGGTGATAACCCATACGGAGATTAAGCTTGGAGAATACTTGGGCACCTTTGAGTTGTTCGAACAGCTCATTGATGTTGGGAAGTGGGTATTTGTTCTTGATGGTCTTCTTGTTCACCGGACGGTAATCAACACAAAGTCGGTCCGTTCCATCCTTCTTCTTCACAAAAAGAACACCACAACCCCACGGAGAAGAACTAGGCCGGATGCGACCCATTCTTTCTTGCTCATCGAGTTGCTTCTTCAGCTCCTTCAACTCTTCAGGTCCGAGCTTGTAAGGATGTATGCACACAGGTTCCGTGCCAGGCTGAAGTTCAATAACGAATTCAACTGGCCGGTGCGGAGGCATTCCTGGGAGCTCTTCTGGAAAGACATCTTGATATTCGCAAACGACTGGAATTTGAGAGATGGCATCCAATTCACCCTTCTCATTGAGAGAAAACAGACGGATAGAATCATCACGAGTCGCAAAGACAATTGCATCCTCAGACGAATGAGTCAATTGAATCTGCCTGGCTGCACAATCAAGCTGAGCCTTGTGCTTAGAAAGCCAATCCATCCCGAGAATAAGATCAATATCCGAGTTGCCAAGAACATTTGGAGAGGACAAGAACTTATAGTCACCCAAAGTGATAGTAACATCCGGAACGCATACTCAAGATGTCATTTGACGGGCCGGAGAGACGATAGCCAACGGCTTCGGCAACACTTGAGTAACAAAATCATGCTTAGATGCAAAAGGTCTCGACATGAAACAATGCGATGCACCAGTGTCAAAAAGAACTTTTGCAGGAATATCATTAACAGGAAGGTTACCCATGATCACATCTGACGAGTCCTCTGCCTGAGCTGCATTCATCATATTGACCTTGGCGAACTTGGGGTTATGCTTGACCATAGCTGTACTTGCCGATCTGACAGGAGGAGGAGGAGGAAGACGCCTCTGGTTGAAACACTTGTTGGCATAGTGACCCTTCTGTTGGCACTTGTTGCACATGACCTCTGAAAGCGGACGGTGATACGGAGCACTCGATCTTGGAGGTTGAGACGAAGTCTTGTTCTGAAAGCCAGGGTTGGGTGGGTGGGAAGAACCACTGCCACCTTTGCTCTTCTGTTGGAACGGCTGACGGAACGGAGGAGGAGGAAGCCAAAACTTCTGCTGCTTGGCCACTTGAGTAGAGGAAGAAGGAGTAACATCTCTGACTCTCTTCCTGGAAGCATCACACCTCAAATGAGCAGCCTCTTGCTTCAGTGCCATGTTCTAGAACTCATCGTATCTCAAGGCCTCGAAGAGAACAAGAGCGAGCTGAATATCTTCTCTGAGACCACCCCTGAACTGATATATCATGCTCTTCTCATCAGGCACGTCCTGCTTGGCAAAGCGGGCAAGCTTCTGGAACAACTTGTTGTAGTCATAGACAGACAAAGAGCCTTGCTTCAAATTGAGGAATTCCTCACGCTTGCTTTCAACCACGCTCTGCGGAATATGGTGAGCTCGGAAATCTCGACGGAAATCATCCCAAGTGATAACACGTCCACCTCTGGAATCCTTGTACTGCTGGAACCATCCTGCAGCTTGATCTTTGAGTTGGAAGGAAGCGAACTTGACAAAGTCCTCAGGCCTGACGTTGCTGCACTCGAAATGCTTACACAGATCCACAAGCCAATCGTCAGCATCGGTTGCCTCAACACAATTGCTGAAAGTCTTTGGCCCGTTAGCAAGGAACTGGTTGAGTGTAGCAAAGTGACTCTGGTTGCTGCCTTGATTCCCTTGACTGCCTTGATTGCGCTCTTGGAGAATTTGCATGATCAGCTGTGTGTTTGCATTGGTTGCGGCCGTCACAGCTTGCCATGCCTCTGGAGGAGGTGGAGGTGGTGGCGGATCAGGATTCGGAGTCGTGCGCGTTGGAGGAGCCATCCTGAAGAGGTTGACCACCATTAGCACATTGACAGATAAATATTGAAGCTAAATCCAACGGAATGAAAATTGCAACATATAGTCTTCATATCCGAACAAAATGAACGAGTGCATTCCTCTTCAAATGGTCACATATCCATAAATTGAGAAGCCACGTAGAATTAAGGTAGAGAAATAAATCAAAAAGGTACGGATCAAGAACGAATAATCGGTAAGAAATCCCAATCTCAAACCAATATTCGTGGAAGAAAAACTAGAGCTACTAGAATTCCCACCTATGGAACTCCCGAACCTTTCCGGTTATGCAATCAGGTGTTGGGGATACAGGGGAAGCATAATATCTCACCCAAACTAGCAAATCCTACATCCAGCTGTATCCATCCTTCAACACATAACCAAGAAAACTTCGGAAACCATCTACCTCAACCTTCGAAAAGCATCTGTTATACAAGTTATGGCGATACTCCCGAACTCCCGCCCCAGTACTGGGTGGCATCGAGGTTATCTCACCAACGAACTGCATAAAAGAGATTTTCGATGTCGGCGAACATATCTCAAGTTTTCCAGAATTGCAACGATAAAATTATGATGACAACACCTCAGAGCTCAACTCCCCGGGACACTTCCACTAAACCCCTGACAGGAGGCACCAAGACAATGTTCTCATCATAAGCCATCGGAACGATTCCAAGATACTCGCGTGATCCTAAAAAAAATTAGTGAAATTTGAGAAGAGAAGAGTCAAATCTCTACGTCAGGATGCCTTACCAGAGCGATGAGGAGACTGGGAAGTAAAAAGAATTCCTAAACTCTCCGATATATAATTCCTAAAGACTCAAAACATTTTTTCTAGACACAACTCGGCTGCTAAAAACGATCAAGCAATGGGGCTCCTAAGGTCGGGGAAGGCTCTGATACCAACTTGTAACACCCTCGATGCGACTATAGCTCCCACGTGTCGAGGCACGACGTAGAGACATAATCGCATTGAAGGCATATGTCGCAAGTTAGGCAATCTTCACAACATCCCATGTAATATGAATAATAAAGGGGAGAAGATAGTTGGCTTACACTCGCCACGTCACATCAAAGTACATAAATAACATCCATCATACAAACACTCATGGCCTGACTACGGCGCCAAAATAGAAGAAAACCCAACATGCGACACGGTCCCAATCACCCCCAACTGGGCACCACTACTGATCATCGGGAAAGGAAATGTAGTAACGCTGAGAGTCCTCGTCGAACTCCCACTTGAGCTCGTAATCGTCACCTGGAGCGGAATCACCTGGACCTGCATCTGGAGTTATAGTATTTGTGAGCCACAGGTACTCAACAATCTCGCACCCTCGCGATCAAGACTATTTAAGCTTATAGGACGGGTAAGGCAAATATATGTGGAGCTGCAGCAAGCGACTAGCATATATGGTGGCTATCTTATTCGCAAAAGAGAGCGAGAAGAGGAGGCAGAGCGCGAGCGAGAATCTAGAAGAACAACCTGCGCAAGCATAACTCCAACACCGTGTCCGCTTCCCGGACTCTGCCGAGAAGAGGCCATCACGGTAACACACTCAGTTGATTCATTTTAATTAATTAAGGTTCAAGTTATCTACAACCGGACATTAACGAATTCCCATCTTCCCATAACCACGGGCATGGCTTTCGTAAGTTCAATCCCTGCAGGGGAGTCCCAACTTAGCCCATGACAAGCTCTCACGGTCAACGAAGGAATAGACCTCCTCCCAAGACGTTCCGATCAGACTCGGTATCCCAGGTTAAAACAAGACCAGCAACACCGCCCGAATGTGCCGACAAATCCCGATAGGAGCTGCACATATCTCTTTCTCACGGCACACTCAGATAAGCAATCCGTACAACTAAAACCAGCCCTCGAGTTTCCCCGAGGTGGCGCTGCAAGGGGCTCTAGTTTGGACCAACACTCAGAGGAGCACTGGCCCGGGGGGGTAAAATAAGATGACCCTTGAGTCTGCAGAACCCAAGGGAAAGAAAAGGCTAGGTGGCAAATGGTAAAACCAAGGTTGGGCATTTCTAGAATAGCTTTAATCAAGGCGAAATATCAAGGGGTTCCCATTATAACCCAACCGCGTAAGGAACGCAAAATCCTGGAACATAACACCGATATGACGAAAACTAGGGCGGCAAGAGTGGAACAAAACACTAGGCGAGAGCCCGAGCCTTCCACCCTTTACCAAGTATATAGATGCATTAAGATAACATAGCAATATAATGATATCCCAACAAGTAAGTAAATGTTCCAACAAGGAAGGGCCTCCAATCTTCACCTGCAACTAGCAACGCTATAAGAGGGGCTGAGCAAAGCGGTAACATAGCCAATCAATGGTTTGCTAGGACATGGTGGGTTAGAGGTTTGACATGGCAATTGGGAGGCTGACAAGCAAAAGGTAGGCATCGTGGCATTGGCATAGCAAGAGCGAGCAAACTAGCATAGCAAAGATAGTAGTGATTTCGAGGGTATGATCATCTTGCCTGCACAGTTGTCAGAGTTGACTGGATCCTCACAAGCAAACTCAACGGGCTCCTCGGTAGCGAACTCGTCTCCCGGCTCTACCCAAACAAGACAAACAAGCAACAAGGATACAATCAACCACGCGCCAAACCAAGCAATATGATGCAAAGATGATATGCTATGCGGGATACGATGTGGGATGCAAAATGCAATATATGACAGCAAATGCATGAAACTGGCCTCAACTTGGAATTCCAAGGGTGCCACTGGAAAGATGAGATGAAATCGCTTGAAAACGATATAAAGAACGCGGGAATCGGAGTTACGGTTTGGAAATAGCAAGCGTTTCAAAATTGACACCGGTCTGCGATTTACAGCAAGTAGGCATCTAAAGGCAACGAGATGAACATGCTACAGCCACCACACATGACAACAAAATACATGGCAGGGATGCACACAAGATGCTTAACAAAAGACTAGCACTGAGCCACGGCCAATTCATCCATTATGAGGTTCAAACAAGCATGGCAAAAACGCAAATGCAAAACAGATTCCAGACTTAGTGAAATTAACACTTGTCTGAAATTTCAGATCATGAAGCCCTCTTCGGAGCAGCAAAACAACATGATACATGACCTGATTATGATAAATAAGAACATGGCATGGATCTACTCAACAAGCTTAACAAAAGACCCAAAGTGACCTGGGGCCAAAAGGGTTCACAAAATATACTAACGGGCACACGAACATAGCAAAAACATAATCAGTTTTCAGACTTAGTGAAAACTGAGACATGGTGAAATATAACTCACGAAGGCATGTAAACGAGCTCGATGCACTCACTACGGTGCAAGTCATGGCAAGGCAAGCATACATCCATAAATAAGGCACAAAATTCTAGCTAGACATGGCAAGAACAATGGCATAGCATGCACGGATCAACTACAATAACATCGGCAAAATCGCAAACGAGTTGACGATCTGCCCAGATTCACCACGAAGCAAAAGTAGAGCTCGATTGACTCAAGCTATGGTGCTCCATAAATGCAAACAAAGACATGGATGGATAGATCATAACATGATTAACAAAACTCCTTTACTGATCATCCTCAAAAGAGGCACGGATCACTAGGAAACAAGCTGAACATATGGCATCCTGAACTAAATAATCCCAGACTTAGTGAAAACAACTAAGTCTCTGAAAACAGATTCACCGGGTGCCTCACTTTGCAAGCTTGCACAAGTCACCACACACATCCTAAAAATGCATGGGTTACACCTCTGGAAAGAAGGCAAAATTCTTAACAAAACATATGAAGGACTCACAGGCATATCATGCACACAATTATCTTGGCAAAAATGACAAGTCTAAGATGAACTAGCAGATCTGACAATTAACTCACAAAGCCTCCTTCTAACAGCATTTTGGGCATCAATATTAACTCAAATGAAAATGATGCAATGTAATGAAATTATGAACTCGTCGAGGCGAACATTTTGATATACTATATGCCCAAATCGGAGCTACGGATGAAAAGTTACGGAGCCGCAAACATGTGCATATGAAGTAAAAATTCTGGGGACTTAGACGAAATTTCAACCTCTCTCTCAGATCTAGGGCTTGCACGGATATCGAGGCGCGGCCGGGCACTGTAGCTGTTCGTCGGGAAGAAGAAACGCAGCGGCCGGCGGGAGGAGGTGGTGGCCGGCGGCCGGATCCGATGGTCGGCGGCCGGATCTAGCCGGGCCGGGGTCGCCGGACGGCGAGGCGGCCGCGGCGGCTGGCGGCTCCCCGGGGCGGCTCGGGCCTGCAGCGGCGGGGGCGCGCCAGCGGGGTGGAGCAGGCGGCGGCGCAGGGTGGAGCAGGCGGCGGCGCGGGGAGGACCGGGCGGCGCGGCGACCTCGAGCGCGCGGCGGCGAGTGGCCCGGTCGGGTGTGGGAGCGGGCCCGCCTCGGGCCTGGGCGGGCCGGCGGGAGCGGCGGCGGGGAAGTGGTCTGCCCGCCACATGGCGGCGCTGGATTGGCTGGGGCGATGCGTCCGGTCGGATCGGACGTGTCCTGCCGACGCGGGGATCTTTTTTTTAGGGTTTCGGAGAGGGAGAGAGATCCGAAAACGGGGGGGGCTATTTATAGGCATAAGTGGAGCTAGGAGAGTCCAAATGAGGTGCGGTTTTCGGCCACGCGATCATGATTGAACGCTCTAGGACATGGAGCAGAGTTTGGTGGGTTTTGGGCCAAATTGGAGGGGTGTTGGGCTGCAACACACACGAGGCCTTTTCGGTCCCTCGGTTAACCGTTGGAGTATCAAACGAAGTCCAAATGATACAAAACTTGACAGGCGGTCTACCGGTAGTAAACCAAGGCCGCTTGGCAAGTCTCGTTCCAACCCGGAAATGTTTAATCCCCACAGACGAAAGAAAGCTAGAAGTGGCCACCGGAGGAGAACGAAGCGCCGGAATGCAAAACGGACAACGGGGAAAATGCTCGAATGCATGAGATGAACACGTATGCAAATGCAATGCACATGGTGACATGATATGAGATGCATGACAAAGACAACAACACACGGAGACAAAAACCCGAACCCGAGAAAATAAATATAACTTAACGCCGGAAACGGCAAGAGTTGGAGTACAAATAGGGAAAGTTACATCCGGGGTGTTACAGCCACACCCCTCCCGATCAACAGGACCCTGTTTCGACCGTAGGAGGTCCAACACAAGTCCGTTTCCTCCGTTTTACGGTACGCCAGACCCCTCTCGATGAACAGGATCCCGTTTCGAACATGGCTGGTCGAACACAAGGCCGTTTCCTCTCTTGTGCGGTACGCTAGGCCTCGTTGCCATCGTCTGTTCCGTCCAAGCCCTCCCGATGAACACGACGACGCATTCTGTTCCGACCAAGCCGGTTGGCTCCCCATGAACACGACGACGATGTTGTTTCTCCGTTCTGACCTATCCATGTACACGAGCCCTGGCCGTATGTATGCACGAGTAGGCGTTCGAGACCCCGCCCGTATGTACGTACGTGGCCATATTTTCTTTCTTGCACCCTGGCCGTTGTACATACGTGTACATGCTACGTGCGCACCTCTAGTACGACACGTGCACGCCTCTACATCCACCAGTATGTACGTACACGTCTGCGACCAGAATGACAACCCCGTTAAACATTTTCAAAATCCTCAAAAACCTAATAGAAAAAAGTTACGGGGCTTTTAAGATCTAGAGTGAAAAAAATCAAAAAAAATTCAAACAGTGGGCAAACTATGGTTAAACAATGGTCAGACTAATTATTCTAGAATATTAGTGTTACTAAATTATTATTTCTGTTCTTTCAATTTTGGTCAAATCTGTTCAAACTATGGTCAAACTGTGGTCAAACAATGGTCAAACTAATTATTCAAGAAATATTAGTGTTACTAAATAATTATTGTTTTTAAAACAATAGTTTCAAAATAAAACTATGAAATGTGTCACTTCATGCTCAAGCAAAATTCCTGAAGGTTAATAGGATTGACATCTTAGTATTGTCAGGAAAACAACAAGTGCAGACTTGGAGCGAGGGAGAATAGAACCCGGAAGTTAAGCGTGCTCAGGCTGGGGGAGTGGGAGGATGGGTGACCGTTCAGGAAGTTAGATGATTTGGAATGATGAGGGGTGATTAGAGGATAAATTGAGAAGTGATGAGGGTTGGTGATTACAGACTAGAGGTTAAAATAATTCAGAAATTTGAAAATCAAAAAAATTTCAAAAAAAAATTCAAAAAAAAATTTCAAATAAAATCATAAAATTTCCTTTAGTCCCGGTTGGTGTTACCAACCGGGACTAAAGGTGGAGCTCCACGTGGCCGTGCCCTTTAGTCCCGGTTCTGGATTGAACCGGAACTAAAGGGATAGGCATTAGTACCGACCCTTTAGTCCCGGTTCCAGAACCGGGACTAAAGACCCTTATGAACCGGGACTGAAGGCCCTTTTTCTACTAGTGTCCACACCAAGGAGAGTCCCATCCGGACACGGAACGAAGTCTTCAATCTTGTATCTTCATAGTCCAACAGTCCGGCCATAGGTTTATAGTCCGGATGTCCGGATACCCCCTAATCCAGGACTCCCTCAGGAGCCCCTGAACCAGGCTTCAATGACGATGAGTCCGGCGCAGATTGTCTTCGGCATTGCAAGGCGGGTTCCTCCTCTGGATATTTCATAGAAGATTTTGAACATGAGGATCGTGTCCTTCTCTGCAAAACAAGTTCCACATACCACCGTAGAGAGAGTAATATTTTCACAAATCTAGTCTGCTGACGTATTCTGTAGCGTGACATCACATCACAGCCAAGCCTTTGTTCGAATCGTTTTTTACTGACCCACCTTAGAGCGTTTTGCGAGGCAGTTTCCTTGGCACGTCTTATCGAAGCAGAGATCATGTCCCCTTATTAAGGGATTCTCATCAATACGGACGTGGGTAACCCAACCGCGCCATCGATTACGGCGCTTGGGGGATAAGCGAGTTTTACCAGGCTGGTGGGGACGCATAGTTTTGTCCGCCCATATAAGGGGATAAGGATTCACCAAGAGAGGCGAAGTAGTAGATGAGTTCCGGCAGCATGACGGCGTGGTGACGGAGGTGGTGAAACTGTCCGCAGGGCTTCGCGAAGCACAATGGACATGAACGAAGGAGAAGCTAGAACTGGAGGGAGACGGGGCGCCGCACACAGCTTCGGGATCATGGTGAGTGTTGCCCCTCTCCCTCCCCTCATATATATAGGTGGGGGAGGAGAGGAGGCAGCCTAGGGCACCCCCAAGAGGGCCAGCGGCCGCCCTAGGCTCCTGCCCTAGCCACACCCATCTTCCTTTCTTGGCCCTTGGGGAGAAGGCAGGAGGGGAGCCCCTCCCCCCTTCCTTTCTCTCATGTGGAAGAGAAGGCGGGAGGAGCTAGACCTCCCCCTTCCCTTCCTGAAGGGCCGGCCTCCTAGAGGTGGGGGGCACCAGCCCCTTGTGGGCTGGTGTGCTTCCCTCGTTGGCCTAATCAGCCCCATAACTCCCCCTGGCCTTCCTGGAACCCCTTCTAGTGATCTGATATTTACCCGGTGCATTTCGAAACCTTTTCGGAGACCAAATAGTACCGTTCTAAATATCAACCTTTACCTTCGGACCATTCGGGAGCTCCTCATCATGTCCGTGTTCTCATCCAGGACTCTGAACAACATTCGAACACTATTGCACATAACTCATATAATACTTTATCGTCAACAAATGTTAGGCGTGTGTACCCTACGGGTTCGAGAATGATGTAGACATGATCGATACGCTTCTCCGGTCAATAACCAATAGCGGGACATGGATGCCCATATTGGTTCCTACAAATTCTACAAAGATCTTTATCGGTCAAACCTTTATGACAACATACGTAGTTCCCTTCGTCTGTCGGTATGTTACTTTCTCGTGATTCGATCATCGCTATCTCCATTCCTAGTTCAATCTTGTTACCGGCAAGTCTCATTACTCATTCCATAATACATCACCTCGTAACTAACTCCTTAGTCACTTTGCTTGCAAGCTTCTTGTGTTGTTGTATTACCAAGAGGGCCCAGAGATACCTCTCCGATACACAGAGTGACAAATCCCAATCTCGATCCATGCCAACTCAACAGACACCTTCGAAGATACCTGTAGAGAATCTTTATGATCTCCTAGTTACATTGTGGCGTTTGATAGCACACAAGGTATTCCTTCGGTATCCAGGAGTTGCATGATCTCATGGCTGAAGGAATATGTATTTGACATTGAGAAAGTAGTAGCACTAAACTGAACAATCATATGCTAAGCTAACAGATGGGTCTATGTCCATCATATCACTCTCCAAATGATGTGATCCCGTTATCAAGTGACAAAACATGTCTATGGTTAGGAAACCTTAACCATCTTTTGATCAACGAGCTAGTCTAGTAGAGGCCCACTAGGGACATGGTATTCATTTATGTATCCACACATGTATTTAAGTTTCCGGTCAATACAATTCTAGCATGAATAATAAATCTTTATCATGATTAAGGAAATATAATAATAATCACTTTATTATTACCTCTAGGGCATATTTCCAACAGCTTTGCCATGTCAGCGCACTTGGCAGCAAAGGAGCGTGCGGGTCGATTTCCCCTCTTGCGTCCATGGTGGTGGGGGTTGACACTACAAAAAAAGACACATCAGTGACATTTTGGGCCGAACGAAAAAAAATTCGGTCATACTTATGACACTTCTATGACGATATTTGTGACAAAACCCGGTATCATCATAGATGTGGTGGGCTCCTACTTCTATGACAAAAAATCATGACAGAAAATGGGCTTTTCATCCTGGGCGGGCCGGAGACGCAGCTGCATGACATTCTTTGGGTTGTCCATGACGGAAAATCCCGTGGTAGAAGCGAGGGCGAGGAAAATTTTGGCGAGTTCCCGGTTACGGTGGGTGGTCGTGGCCGAGTGATGCGCGTTTCTCTCGTACACGTACGCGCGTGTGTGCGAGGCATTGGGATCTAACTGAACCCGAGCGATTGCACTCTAGGCTACGCGTTACTGAAACTGAGCGATCGAGCGATTCCTTCACTATTGCTGCTAACTGAAGCTGATCGATGTTGCCTCTGGAGGAACAGTGAGCGTTGCAGGGGGTTTGGATGAACAGTGAGCGTTGCGGGGGGTTTGGATGAACAGTGAGCCGTGGGGGTGGATGAACAGGACCCCGTGGCGTTGCCTCTGGATGAACAGGACCCCGATCGATCGAGCCGGTTGGGGCTGGATGAACAGGACCGCATGGAGGGTTGGATGAACAGGACGACCCTGTGGAGGGCTGGATCAACAGTAGACGGTGGAGGGGTGAATGAACAGTAGCCCGTGGAGGGGTGGTTGAACAGGAGCCCATGGAGAGGGGTGGTTGAATAGTAGCCGGTGGAGTAGCGCACGGTGGAGGGTGGATGAACAGGAGCCCGTGGCTGAACAGGAGCCCGTGGAGGCTGGAGGAGGTCAATGGTGGATGAATAGTAGCCCATGGAGGCTGGAGTAGGTCGACGGTGGAGATGAACAGTATCCCGTGGAGTCCCATTTTGCGGTACGCCACACCCCTCCCGATGAACAGGACCCCCGTTTCGACCGTAGCGCTCCAACACAAGTCTGTTTCGTCCGTTTTGTGGTACGCCACACCCCTCCCGATCAACAGGACCCTGTTTCGACCGTAGGAGGTCCAACACAAGTCCGTTTCCTCCGTTTTACGGTACGCCACACCCCTCTCGATGAACAGGATCCCGTTTCGAACGTGGCTGGTCGAACACAAGGCCGTTTCCTCTGTTGTGCGGTACGCCAGGCCTCGTTTCCATTGCATGTTCCGTCCAAGCCCTCCCAATGAACACGACGACGCATTCTGTTCCGACCCAGCCGGTTGGCTCCCCATGAACACGACGACGATGTTGTTTCTCCGTTCTGACCTAGCCATGTACACGAGCCCTGGCCGTATGTATGCACGAGTAGGCGTTCGAGACCCCGCCCGTATGTACGTACGTGGCCATATTTTCTTTCTTGCACCCTGGCCGTTGTACGTACGTGTACATGCTACGTGCGCGCCTATACTATGACACGTGCACGCCTCTACATCCACCAGTATGTACGTGCACGTCTGCGACCAGAATGACAACCCCGTTAAACATTTTCAAAATCCTCAAAAACCTAATAGAAAAAAAGTTACGGGGCTTTTAAGATCTAGAGTGAAAAAAATCAAAAAAATTCAAACAGTGGGAAAACTGTGGTCAAACAATGATCAGACTAATTATTCTAGAATATTAGTGTTACTAAATAATTATTTCTGTTATTTCAATTTTGGTCAAATCTGGTCAAACTATGGTCAAACTGTGGCTATTGGAAATAGTTTCAAAAGTGCCCACAATTATTTTCAGGATTTTACAAAATGAATTAGTATTTTTACTAATTCAAAACAGAAAAGAAAAAAATAGAAAACAGAAACTAAATTAAGAGAGAGAGAGAGTAACCTCACCTGCAGCCCACCTGGCCGGCCCAGCTGGCAGCCCAGCCAACTGGCCCAGCCACCAAGGGCACGCTTGTCTTCTTCCCCTTGCCAGCGCACGAAGCAGCTCGGTGGCGAGCGCTGACGACGCGCCTGGCCACCTCCTGCGTGCTGTGGCCTCCCCGACGTCGCCCTGGAGACGCCACGCGCCCCCCAGGCCCTCTCAGCCTCTCCCCGTGCTCCTCTCCCTCCTCTGGATCTCCTCCCGCACGCACCCGAGAGCCATCGTCGCCGCCGCTCGCTGCTGTCATGGCCATGGCCACTGCCTCGCCTCGCTGATGTGCTCAGACGCTCCGCCTCGACCCCCTCTTCCTCTCCACCGCGCCGCGCCCCGCCGGAAGCCCTGCAGCGCCGTCCCTGACATCGTCTTCAACCTCTGGCAGCCGGCGAACTCTTTGGGAATTCGCGAGCTTCAGCTCATCCCCGGCCTCGCCGTTGCCTCTACTGGAATCGCCGTGAGCCCCTGCCTCTTTCCCCTCTCTCCCCGTGCTCGCCCACGCCTTCTAGCCACCATGGCCATCGGAGCCGATTGCTCCTCGCCGCCGGCCATGTCGCCACCGCGGCTACGGCCGTGCAAGCACGCGCCCGACCTTACCGCTGAGATCACCGCACCCCCACGAGTCCAACACGCCTAACCGCGGCTCCTGCCGTTCCCTGCAACGCCGATCCGCTCAACTCCCGAACTCCGGCCGCCGCGCAAGTCGCCGCCGCCGTCGTTTTAGGCCACTAGAGCTGCTGCTGTGAGCACCACTGGATGCGGACGAGTCCCCTCGTCACGTAGAGTCCATTCCTACCATATGAATCTTGATCTCTAGACTTCCCAAGTTGCTTTCCACTCAAATCTTCTTTCCACCAAATCCAAATCCTATGAGAGAGAGTTGAGTGTTGGGGAGACTATCATTTGAAGCACAAGAGCAAGGAGTTCATTACCTACACACCATTTGTTACTTCTTGGATAGTGGTGTCTCCTAGATTGGCTAGGTGTCACTCGGGAGCCTCCGATAAGATTGTGGAGTTGAACCAAGGAGTTTGTAAGGGCAAGGAGATCGCCTACTTCGTGAAGATCTACCGCTAGTGAGGCAAGTCCTGTGTGGGCGATGGCCATGGTGGGATAGACAAGGTTGCTTCTTCGTGGACCCTTTGTGGGTGGTTGCTTCTTCGTGGACCCTTCGTGGGTGGAGCCCTGTGTGGACTCGCACAACCGTTACCCTTCGTGGGTGGAGCCCTGTGTGGACTCTAGCAACCGTTACCCTTTGTGGGTTGAAGTCTCCATCAACGTGGATGTAGGATAGCACCACCTATCCGAACCACGGGAAAAACATCCGTGTCTCCAATTGCGTTTGAATTCTCCAAACCCTTCCCTTTACATTCTTGCAAAGTTGCATGCTTTACATTCCGCTGCTTATATACTCTTTGTATGCTTGCTTGATATGTATTGTGTGTGTTGAAATTGTGCCTAAATTCCACTTAAACTGAAAAAGCTTAAAAAATTGCAACTTTAGCATTAAGTGTCTAATCACCCCCCTCTAGACACATCTACTTCTAGATCCGGATTCCACTTAAACCGAAAAAGCTCAAAAACTTGTTTAGCTAACTTTTGTGAAAACTATTCATTCATCTCTAGCATTGAACCTATGAAGGTTGAAGAAGCATTGGAAGATCCGGATTGGATAAACGCTATGCATGAAGAGCTACATAATTTTGAGAGAAACCAAGTTTGGACATTGGTCGAGAAGCCCGACAACAACCACAACATCATTGGTACCAAATGGGTGTTTCGCAACAAGCAAGATGAAGATGGACAAGTGGTTCGCAACAAAGCACGTCTCGTCGCCCAAGGGTACACATAAGTCAAAGGTATGGACTATGGTGAGACGTATGCTCCCGTTGCTAGACTTGAGTCCATTCACATCTTACTTGCCTATGCTAATCACCATAATATCACCTTGTACCAAATGGACATTAAAAGTGCTTTTCTGAATGGTGAAATAGAGGAGGAAGTTTATGTCAAACAACCTCCCGGCTTTATCAATCCTAAGAAACCAAATCATGTTTACAAACTTCACAAAGCTCTTTATGGTCTTAAACAAGCTCCTAGAGCATGGTATAAATGCTTGACCAAGTTCCTTACTACAAGTGGTTTTGAAATTGGTAAAATTGATTCTACTCTTTTTACTAAAAGGGTTAATGGAGAACTATTTGTATGCCAAATTTATGTTGATGATATCATATTTGGTTCAGCTAACCCTCTCTTTAGTGAAAAGTTTGGAAAGCTAATGTCAGAGAAGTTTGAGATGTCTATGATGAGTGAACTCAAATTCTTTCTCGGGTTGCAAATCAAGCAAACTAAGGAAGGTACATTTGTCTCTCAAACAAAGTACACCAAGGACTTATTCAAGAAGTTCAATATGCAAGAATGCAAAGGTATGTCTACACCCATGCCTACTAGTGAACATAACGATTTAACCAAAGATGGTGAACCGGTTGATCAAAAGGTTTATCGCTCTATGATTGGTTCATTGTTATACCTATGTGCTTCACGTCCCGATATTATGCTAAGTGTGTGCATGTGTGCACGATATCAAGCTGCTCCTAAAGATTGTCATCTTAAGGCTGTGAAAAGGATAGTGAGATATTTAATCCATACACCAAATTTTGGCATTTGGTATCCTAAGAGGTCTTCTTTTGATCTTGTTGGCTATTCCGACTCGGATTATGCCGGAGACAAGGTTGATAGAAAGTCCACTTCGGGTACTTGTCAATTTCTTGGTAGATCTCTTGTGTCTTGGTCTTCCAAGAAACAAAACTCGGTATCCTTATCCACCGCCGAAGCGGAATACATTGCCGCTGGTTCATGTTGTGCGCAATTACTTTGGATGACCCAAACTCTTAAAGATTATGGGATTTATGTGAAACATGTTCCACTGCTTTGTGACAATGAAAGTGCTATCAAAATTGGTCATAATCCTGTACAACATTCTCGAACTAAGCATATTGAAGTTCGTCATCATTTCATTCGAGATCATGTTGCTAAGGGTGACATCAGTCTTAAGCATGTTCGCACCGACAAGCAATTAGCGGATATATTCACTAAACCACTTGATGAGAAAGTGTTTTGCAGGTTGAGAGGAGAATTGAACATCATTGATGCTTCGAACTTGGAGTAGAAACTCCATTGGATACATGCAAGACATGAGCTTATGACTAATCCATGATATATCTCTTATGATAACTATCTTATGTCTTGGATATATTTGCACCTTGCATGTTGTCTAACCCATGTAGGTGCTTGGTTGAATCTAATTCCATGAGATTACGACTCACTCACATCTTGAGCAATCTCTACATCACCAAGACTCTACACAATGGTGGTTGAAGACAAGTAAGCACAAAACCATTCAAACATATCCTTTGACAAATTCTATGTTGAGCTTCATGATTGTCATTTTTGGATACACAAGTGCTCTTCCTTGCAAGAACTAACCCATGTAGGTAGATGAACTCAAACTCCAAGTGGTGCTCCCAACTCTTGATGAGCTACATCAACCTTGAGCACCCACACAAGTTCAACTACATGAGCAAGAACCACACCATCACCCAAGGTATGTTATTCCATCTTAGAGAAGCTTTACTCCAAGACGTGAGTCAAAGCAACTCAACAATATGTGAATACATCAAGATGCTTAAACGAAAAATGGTAACCCCATTTTGAGCTTAAACGATGAGTATGACCTATGATCAAGTGTTCTCACTTGACTCCTAAGTCAATATACTCTAACATAGGTGACTATGTCACCGCCCAACTCTAGATGAAGCTCTCTTGTGTTCCTTCTTTGTGTTATTGCATTTGTCTCATACATGTTTATTTTCTCTCTCTTCAAAAAAAACTTCATTTAGATCTTTCAGTTTCTTTTTTATTTTATTTTTTATTTTTTTTATCTTTGTTTTGCATATTTCTGCATAAAATTCCTTGCAAATCTTTCAGCTAATTCATTGCAAATCTTTGTGAGATCTTACTTGACTAGTGAGCTGAGGTGACAAGTGTTTTTCTGTGATGAACTCGGTTTCACCGAATTGTCATTTTCGGTCCAACCGAATCCCTTCGGTACTACCGAAACATGCCACTCGGTGCCACCGATTTCACAACAGGAAAAACAGTTTGTCACATATTCTATATTTTTTTCTGATCCAGCTCCACTCAATGAATCTTGTCCTCTACAAGAATCACTGTTTTATTCACTGCTTTGTGCTGGATCTCAAGGACCAAACCTATTCGACGGATTCCAGGAAAAACCTTCTTGGGAATTGATGTCAAAGGGGGAGAGAGAGATCACATCAAAGCTTATCATCAGGGAGAGAGAGATCACATCAAAAGCTTATCACCTACAAAGGAGAAAGTACTAAGGGGGAGAGAATACTCAAGGATCCCAAATATTAAGGGGGAGAAAGAAATCTCCAGGGGGAGAGAATACTCAAGGATCCCAGATGCTTGATGTTCAAGAAGAGAGAGGCCACATGTCTTTTTGGGGGAAAGACATGTCAGACACTCATTTGAATTAAGTTCTATTCATATCTTTCAGCTCTGATTTTCTGTTTCCTATCTTCTCCAAATATCCCATGTCAGATTCAGGTGGAGCAAGACACCTAAGGAAAAGAAATCAGTCAAATTCATTGCATATCTTTATTCTTGGGGACATGTTGAATTCAATGTGGTACCTTGTACTTACTCTCTACATGTCATCCCAGTCTTGGTATTCTTGTGGTTTATTTTGTTTGCTCTGGCTAGTGGACGTACCTATGTTATCTAACCTTGTTTGTGTAGGATCATTCCATCCTAAGCCAGCTCAAGACCACAAGGTAAGTATATGCATCAAAATCATGAATATGAGGAGTTCTTGCTTATGTACATACTGTTTGCAAGAAGGACTCATGAGCATGAAGGTATTTTCCTTGATAATCTTTTGCTCTGATGCATATGGCCAAGATGCATGTAACACATTGCCTACTCTGTCATGGTTATGCTCTCACATGTCTCTATATTTCATATTTACATGAGTGCATACATGTAGGGGGAGCCTATGTTTGTTACATGTCCTTCCAAAGCTTTACTTGTTGTTCTTTATATCTTTATCTAAAGCTTTGATGTATGTTGCCATCAATTACCAAAAAGCGGGAGATTGAAAGCACAAGTGCTCCCTAGGTGGTTTTGATAATTGATGACAACATATCTCTTGTTGGACTAACATTTCTATCTAGCATGTTTCAGATAAGTTCAAAAATGGAGTGGCATGGACTAAAGGTTGTGGGAACTCCTTCAAGATGCTAAGGACAAAGGATTGACTAAAGCTTCAAGCTCAAGACTCTTCATTTTACATTTTAGTGATCCAAGATCACATTGAGTCTTTAGGAAAAGCCTATACTATCAAGGAGGGATGAGGTGTTGCTTAATGATCCTCTTGCTTCATGTGCTTAGTGATATGCTCCAAAACCCTCAACTACTTTCCCATATCCACATATGACCTAAACCCTAAGCCAAACTCGGTCCTACCGATTCTTCCTATCCGGCGCCACCGAGTTTCACTTGTCATTAGCCACTGCCAAACCCTAGCAATTCGGTTCTACGGATAAGGATCTCGGTCTCACTGAGATGGGATTGCAAACTCTCTGTTTCCCTTTCATAACTTTTCGGTCTCACCGAAAGAGCGAATCGGTCCCACCAAGATTGCAATGTAAACTCAGTGTTTCCCCTTTGTAACTTTTCGGTCTCACCGAGTTCCACTCGGTCTCACCGAAAGAGCAAATCGGTCCCACCGAGTTTGCCTGACCAACTCTCTGGTTAGCTATTTACCAAATTCGGTCTCACCGAGTTTGTGTAATCGGTCTCACTGAGATTACGTTATGCCCAAACCCTGACCATATCGGTCCTACCGAGTTTCATGTCAGTCCCACCGAAAATCTCTAACGGTCACTAGGTTTACATTTTCGGTTCGACCGAGTTTATTGATTCGGTCCCACGGAGATTGGAAAACTGTGTAACGGTTGGATTTTGTGTGGAGGCTATATATACCCCTCCACCTCCTTCTCATTCGAAGAGAGAGCCATCAGAACACATACACCATTCCAACTCATATGTTCTGAGAGAGAACCACCTACTCATGTGTTGAGACCAAGATATTCCATTCCTACCATATGAATCTTGATCTCTAGACTTCCCAAGTTGCTTTCCACTCAAATCTTCTTTCCACCAAATCCAAATCCTATGAGAGAGAGTTGAGTGTTGGGGAGACTATCATTTGAAGCACAAGAGCAAGGAGTTCATTACCTACACACCATTTGTTACTTCTTGGAGAGTGGTGTCTCCTAGATTGGCTAGGTGTCACTTGGGAGCCTCCGACAAGATTGTGGAGTTGAACCAAGGAGTTTTCAAGGGCAAGGAGATTGCCTACTTCGTGAAGATCTACCGCTAGTGAGGCAAGTCCTGTGTGGGCGATGGCCATGGTGGGATAGACAAGGTTGCTTCTTCATGGACCCTTTGTGGGTGGTTGCTTCTTCGTGGACCCTTCATGGGTGGAGCCCTGTGTGGACTCGCGCAACCGTTACCCTTCGTGGGTGGAGCCCTGTGTGGACTCTCGCAACCGTTACCCTTTGTGGGTTGAAGTCTCCATCAACGTGGATGTAGGATAGCACCACCTATCCGAACCACGGGAAAAACATCCGTGTCTCCAATTGCGATTGAATTCTCCAAACCCTTCCCTTTACATTCTTGCAAAGTTGCATGCTTTACATTCCGCTGCTTATATACTCTTTGCATGCTTGCTTGATATGTATTGTGTGTGTTGAAATTGTGCCTAAACTCCACTTAAACCGAAAAAGCTTAAAAAATTGCAACTTTAGCATTAAGTGTCTAATCACCCCCCTCTAGACACATCTACTTCTAGATCCTACAGTTATTAACTAATTTATATTGTTTATTTCAAAATAGTTGACAGCTTATTTCCATTGACAGCTTATTTTGAATCTTCAAAGAATGTGCAGAAGATGGTAGACAAAACCCACTACATTGATGGCTTCGAATTAACTTATAAGGAGAAAAATCATCTGATTGCTTATTGTACTTTTTTGAGAATTACAATACCTATTATCAAACTCCTCCAAATTATGGTGAATACGTGCCACTAGTGCACGTGTTGAACCACGATAACTTCTATGGAGATACCCTGGTAAGATATTTTACTATTACGACATCCGTGCATCTTTTGCATACTTCTAAAACTAGTACATCATTGCTAACTACGAAGTTATTACTATGTTTTTCAACAGAAAATCTCGATGGATTATGTGCCTCATCTGATGTATTACAATGGTAGCCTTGAAGTTCTGAACCTACAGCCAGGTCATCCTACGGATCTCACCTGTGCATATCGAATTTCTGAAACCGGTGAACACATGCTAATCAAAGCATGGAAAAAATGTTTGGACATTTGTAAGGAGGTTCTTGGAAGCAACATTAAGCGAAAGGCAAGAATTGGAGACAGGATAATCGACATTCTCCATAATGGAGAGCGAGGGGCTATCTTGTTTTTTGCTATTTTACCTTAGAGAATATAGTAGGTCCTAAGAGAATGTAGTAGGTCCTATGAGGTACAATATGTTTATTATGTGATACAATGTGTTAGAGTTGAAGATGTCAGGAGTACTTGTGATTACGACTAGTGACCAATGATATGATGATGATGATAAGCTGTTAATGATATGATGATGATGATATTTATTATATCATTGGGTGAAAGAACAGCCGATTAGTTTCAAGTGGATGTCCGTCCACTTGAAACTAGTCCACACGGTTCTTTCACCCCGTGATGTAATAACTCATGATGATGTAAAAACAATTTGTAAATTCCTGTTGTATGAAAATTTGTGTAGAGGTGTACGAATACAACATGAAATAAAAAAGAAATAAAATACGAAATAATAGTAGCAGCGCGGGCAGAGAGAAGCGCTACTACTAATTACCAGCAGCGCTCCTCCTGGAACTCGCTGCTACTAAGTCGATTTAGCCGTAGCGTGGGTGGAGGCACGCTACTTCTATTCGTTAGCTGTAGCGCCTTATCAGTAGTGCACCACCCTGCGCTACTGATAGGTCTAAAACCCGCGCTGCTGCTAGCCTTTTCCCTAGTAGTGGAGTTCCGATCCGGCATTGCCACGCGGCTCACCTCTTGGCAAGAGAGGGCTTGTCCTGGGGTAGTTCGGGAGAGCCGACCGGACTCCAAACATGTATCCAAAACATGGTGAGCAAGAAGCTCAAACTCGTCAACATAGTCCAGGTCATGCTCATCCGCCGGATCGTCCTGTGTCAACAACAGGCGTTCAACTTGTGGGAGTTCGACCCGGCCCAGCACCAAACCCTGAACAGGCTCTTCGACACAACACACGAGGATGCCTGGAATGTGCTATTCAAGGGCGCCGAGGTTCCCCCTCCCACTACCGAGGATCACGGATTCTGCGCGAAGCGCCAAGCCAGCGCGGTAAGCTGTTTTACCTTTTACAGGATACTCATTTTTCATAGTTTAACTCTATGCGGGATCTAAGCTCTTGTACCTTTGACAGGAATGGATGGAGACGGCCGAACAGACTGACTGTCCGGCTCCTCTGCCCGAAGGCCCAGCAGACGCTCGCTTAGCGGAGCTGCTGGTTCCGGCACCTTACGTGGTGCCGGAGAAGAAGGCCAAGAAGAAGGCCACGGGAACCCAAAAGAGTTCCCGGCGCCCGGCGGTATCAGACTCGTCGTCTGATGACTCCGAGGTGCACTCCTTCCACGAAGATGAGGAGGAGGAAAAAGAAACTTCTTCCCCTCCAGCAGGGGAAGAAAAGAAAAGTAAGGCCGCCCCAACTGGGGAGGCCGGAGGGTCCAAGAAGGGGAAGACCCTCCCTCCGGACTACTCCGCCACCGCTGCCGACAGCGAAGAGGAGTGGCCACTCAGGGCCAAGCCCCTGGCGAGATCGTAAGTATTCGGACACTCGAGTAACTCGTGCCATCTTATAATTGCACAGCTTCTTCTAACGTCGGACACGGTTATGCAGTCCGTCCCGGGCCCGTATTGACATATCCTCGTCGAGTGGCTCTTTGGACCCGAAGGCCATGAGCAGCGGAGGATCACTTCCGACTACCTCCTCCCCCCGCCCTACGAACAACGCCGAGGTGTTGTCTCAAGGGGCATCAAGCCGAGGGGAGGTATTCCTGGAGGCGCCCCGGGGAAACCTTCTGGACTGCAGGCGCAAAGGGAGCAAGGTTCCCAAGGGCTCCAAGTCCGGCCCTGGGTCGAACACCGCACCGGAACCTCCAGTGGTTCCGGACTCCGGCAGGCGGCCTCCCACTAAGAGGGTCAAACCTACCGTGCCGGCAACCTCTGTCCAACCGGAGGCACCGGATAATTTGCTGGAGGTGCTTAATGGCGCCTCCATCGACGAGGAGCACCGTACTATAATGAGTACGGTGATCCAGAAGGTTCAGTCCGCCAAGAGCGGACTGACTGAAGCCTGTGCCAGCATTCTAAGATGCTTTGAGGTATGTATTTAAAATATATGAAAATATTACCGCATAGATAGTAGCCCCTGATGCTCAGTACGATGTTCACAAAGAAAAGCCGAATTGAGGACCTAAGAATATCCGCAAGAGTCTAACATAAGTATGTCGATATGGGTATGCAGGATGCGCTGCTGACCTCTGCCGCACTTACTGCGGAGGTCGACGCATTGAAGCAGGGCCTCGAGCGGTCCGAGAAAGAGCTCGGCCTTGCCAAGAAGCAGCTCGAGGAGAAAGAAGGTAAGTAATACCTTGTGTAAGTATATAAAAAGGTGTGGTTGCAAAAAATGACAGGATCATCATGGCTATGGCAGGGGCCACAACCGAGGTGGTGACCCTGAAGCAAGCACTGTCCAAGGCGGAAAAGAAAGCGGCCACGGAGCACACCGAGCGAGGGAAGCAGGAAGCGCGGGTGGAGGAGGTGCAGCAAGAGCTCCAGGCTCTCGTGAAAAAACATGAGAGTTTGGAGCTTGACTCGAAGACATGAGAGTCCGAGCTTACCTCGGCCCTCGAGAGCGCCAAGCATGCCAAGGCCGAAGCCCAAAAGGCCCTCCAAGAAATTGAGGCGATAAAGAAGATAGCGGTGGGTAAGGCATTCATTATGCAAAGCAAGCACGTAAAAGTGAATTACTTGTTACTTACCCGAGTCCGGACCTCTCCAGGAGCGTTCGCAGATTTTCCCCGCAGTGTGTTAGATGCCGCCAAGCACTACCGAGCCGAGGAGAGGAGCTCGACAGAGAAGGTGTTCTGGTCTCAGTATACTGAGGCCGAACAGCCGATGCCCCTAAGCGACCAGCTGAAGCAGTTGGTCGAGCTCCATAAGGCGGCCGAACAGGCCATGAAGGGTCTGATAGTCCGGCTGTGGCCTGGAGAGGCCATGCCAGGGAGCTACTTCGGGCTGGTGAACCGGCTTGCGGATGCCTGCCCTTGGCTTGAGGTCATCAAGCGCTCCGTCTGCATCGAAGGTGCCCGCAGGGCGCTTGCCCGTGTTAAATTTCACTTGGGCAAGATGGATGCGGAGAAGCTGGTGACGGATGGGCCGCCGCCGGGCAAGGAGCATCACCGCCCTGAGATGTACCATGAGGGTGTCCTGAAGGGTGCCCGCCTTGTGGCGGATGAGTGTGCCAGAGATGTAATTTTTGAGTGAACTCGCATTTGTTATCCTGTACGCTGAAAACTTGTTCATATGCGCTATGCAACGCTTGTTTGAATTTAAAATATTACCTTCTATGCGGCCGTTTATTGAATCTAAGAGATGGAAAGTCATCGGCTTCTGCCCCCAAGCCACGAGTGTTGGGGTGTTCGGGATAAACCTGAGCGCTCTTTTTCCCATTCTTGGGTCCTTCGAGGGAGGCGCTCAGCACAACAAACAAGGCAATCAGACTATAATGCTTTATCACTCTCACTTAGCCATAGAATTCTATAATTTTAAATTTTGGCGAAGCCCCTAGTATTCGGAAGACCGAGTTCGGGGCGCTATCCACGCCTAAGCTGGACAAAGCCGACTCCTTGCCCTAAGCGGCATAAGTCTTTAGGGACTCGAAACCTCTCGAACAGCGACCAGCTCTCGCCTTATCATGACAGTCAGTTTTAGCTTTCTCTACTGAGGTGCTTAGCCCAGCTGAACCGGGGCACAATCGCAGTAGTTCTCCCAGTGCTACCTTAGCCGATATAATGGAACGTAAGGTACCAAAACGTGGGAGCCGGGCAAACCCAACTATTGACCCAAGACATGATTCGGAGCCAATGCATATAATGCTATAAGTTCGGGGTGCCGCACTTGTGAAAGTGTTCGGGCTTCTCACACCATATTGTGGGGTACTAAAGCTCCTGGTGTATTGGCCGTACCAAAGTGTACGGGTGCAAAAAATGTCATGAAGGAACATATATACGAAAATAAAAGAGAATGCAAAAATAGACTGGAGCTATGCATTGTTTATTCGAAAAAGGTGCATTGAAGCAAAATGATACAAGTAGTGCAATAAGCAGAAATTGGGATTATTTGACATGTCTCGTCCAAGGGTAAGCTGCGGAATGGTAGTTAAAGCAGGTATTTTGCTCGTTATAGAGAACACCTGGGAGTTCCATGATGCGACATAGCTTTCGGATCCCCTGGTCCTTGCATCGTGTGTTTGGCGATTATACTGCCGGACAGGGCTTCCAGAGAGTAAAGTCCTGGAAGAGAGAAAAAATAACAAAGTAGGGATCCCCTAGTGCGGTTGAGATGCGTTTCGGGGCGTGCCGTAGTCGTGCCCCTCCCCTGTGCCCATGGTATTTTCAATGTGTAATTGTGTACGCGTGGCACGTGTGTCACCGTTTGGATGGGGCTGGGGTAGGGGCCGCATTGCTATGCGATCTCAGAACATGCCAGGCGGTCCTGTTGCAGATTACTGCGAGCACGCTTGACGATGTCCGGACGTCTGATCGTTGGACTGGGGAATTTCCTTGATAGGCTGCTCTGTACTTCTGTTGCGAGGGCCGCACTGTGCTCCTCGGTTCGGAGAGAGCGCTCTGTGTTTCCATTGACTGTGATGACCCCCGAGGTCCGAGCATCTTGACCTTGAGGTATGCGTAGTGCGGCACCGCATTGAATTTTGCAAATGCGGTTCGTCCGAGCAATGCATGATAGCCACTGTGGAACGGGACTATATCGAAGATTAACTCCTTGCTTCGGAAATTATCCGGGGATCCGAAGACCACCTCTAGTGTGACTGAGCCTGTGCAATGGGCCTCCACACCTGGTATGACGCCTTTAAAGGTCGTTTTTGTGGGTTTAATCCTTGAGGGATATATGCCCATTTTCGCACTGTGTCCTGGTAAAGCAGGTTTAGGCTGCTGCCGCCGTCCATAAGGACTCGAGTGAGGTGAAATCCGTCAATGATTGGGTCTAGGACCAATGCGGCAAATCTGCCGTGGCGGGTACTAGTGGGGTGGTCCGTGCGATCAAAAGTGATAGGGCAGGAGGACCATGGGTTGAACTTTGGGGCGACCGGCTCCAACGCGTATACGTCCCTTAGCGCACGCTTCCGCTCCCTCTTGGGGATGTGGGTTGCATATATCATGTTCACTGTCCGCACTTGTGGGGGAAACCCTTTCTGTCCCACAGTGTTCGGCGGTCGGGCTCCTCCTCGTCGTTGCTATGTAGCCCCTTGTCTTTGTTTTTGGCATTTAACTTGTTGGCCTGCTTGAACACCCAACAATCCCTGTTGGTGTGGTTGGTTGGCTTGTCGGGGGTTCCATGTATTTGACATGAGCGATCGAGTATACGGTGTATACTGGACGGGCCCGTAGTACTTCGTTTGAATGGCTTTTTCCGCTGACCGGGCTTGGAGCCTATGAATCCGGCATTTACTGCCGTGTCCTCTGTATTGTTATCGCTGCTGCGGCGCTTATGTTTGTTGCGACGTGACCTACCGTTACCGTCCTTGGTATCCGAAGTACCAGGGTTCTTTGATATGTTATTGCTGCGAGCCAGCCAGCTATCCTCTCCCGCACAAAAGCGGGTCATGAGCATTGTGAGGGCTGCCATAGATTTCGGCTTTTCCTGGCCGAGGTGCCGGGCAAGCCATTCGTCACGGATGTTGTGCTTGAAGGCTGCTAGGGCCTCTGCATCCGGACAGTCGACGATTTGATTTTTCTTGGTTAGGAACCGTGTCCAGAATTGCCTAGCCGATTCTTCTGGCTGTTGAATTATGTGGCTCAAGTCAACGGCATCTGGTGGTTGCACGTAAGTGCCCTGGAAGTTGTGGAGGAATGCGGCTTCCAGATCCTCCCAACAGCTAATGGATTCTGCTGGCAGGCTGTTGAGCCAATGCCGAGCTGGTCCTTTAAGTTTGAGTGGGAGGTACTTGATGGCGTGTAGGTCGTCACCACGGGCCATGTGGATATGCAGGAGGTAGTCCTCAATCCATACCACAGGATCTGTTGTACCATCGTATGATTCAATATTGACGGGTTTAAAACCCTCTGGGATTTGATGATCCATTACTTCATCCATGAAGCATAGGGGGTGTGCGGCATCTCTGTACTGGGCTATATCACGACGCAGCTTGAATGAATCTTGTTTGTTGTGTTCGGCCCGGCCGGATTTACTTCTACTGTATCCGGCGTGACAGTGATCGTCTCGTGTGGTGGGGCGCCCTCTCGATCCGTAGATCGATCTTGCTTGCTTTGCTTTGTCCTCCAATATGTCTCGCATGTCCAGCGTGTTTGCCTGTACCTTGGTATTTTCTGAGTGGCACCGGGGTGCGGCTTGAACTGTGGGCCGAGAAGCCCTGTCGCGGCCACGAGGTGGCCGATCAGCCACGTCATACACTGGGGATGTGGGTTTTAATGCTTCCTCCTCTAATCGGGGTAGCAACCTGCGTTTTGGGTAGCTCTTGGAGGGGCGTTCGAGTTCATATTCCTCGGCCGCAAGGATTTCAGTCCATCTGTCAGCTAGCAGGTCTTGATGAGCTCTAAGCTGCTGCTACTTTTTCTTAAGACTACTCGTCATGGCCATAAGCTTGCGCTTGAAGCGCTCTTGCTCGAAGGGATCCTCAGGCACGACGAATTCGTCATCATCGAGGCTTGCCTCGTCTTCGGAGGAAGGCATGTAATTGTCATCCTCTGCCTCTCTGTCTGCCGCTCTCTCAGGAGCGTTGGCTTCTCCATCCTCCTGTGCTGAATCCTGCTGGAGGGAATTGTCTTCGGCACTGTCTGGAGTGTTACTATCTCTTGTGCCGGTATCATCATTTTTGCTTTGGCGGGACTTAGAGTGGCGCCGCTGACGCTGCCACTTGGGTTGCTTCTTGGTGGAATCCTCCCCCGTTGTCCCGTCGCCATTGCCTTCTTTGGGTGTATCCACCATATATATATCATATGATGAGGTGGCTGCCCAAGCCCCTGTGGGTGGTGGTTCCTGTTCGTCTCCTGCATCGTCGTCCATACCGTCGATGTCTTCGGAGACGAAGTCGAGCATGTCGGTTAAATCATCGATAGTAGCTACCAAGTGGGTGGTGGGTGGGCGCCGAATTTCTTTGTCATGCTCATCCCAATCCTGCTGGCCATAATCTGGCCAAGACTCTCCTGACAGGGAGAGAGACCTCAGTGAGTTCAGTATGTCGCCGAAGGGCGAGTGCTGGAAGATATCCGCGGGGGTGAACTCCATGATCGGCGCCCAATCGGGTTCGATTGGTAGGGGCGCGGGCGGCTCGGAGTCCGGAGGGGAGTCCGGCAATTTGGAGTCACAGGTCTCGCGAAGGGTGAGGTTGGTATTCGGCTCGATCGCCGTTGAGGCTGCGGCCTCCACGGCGGGGCCTAACCACCCGTCCATGGATGGCTCGATTGGCTCCGAATTGAAGGTCGGAGCGGTTGTAGGTGCGACATCCTGAACATTGTCCGGCGGCAGAGCTAAATCATGCCCATTGTGACAGTGTGGCGCACTCGGCAAGGGCTCGAATCCGTTGAAGATCAAGTCTCCACGGATATCGGTCATGAAGTTTAAGCTTACAAACCTGACATGATGGCCACGGGCGTAGCTTTCAATCTTCTCCAGATGGCCAAGCGAATTGGCCCGCAGTGCAAAGCCGCCGAATACAAAAATCTTCCCGGGGAGAAAAGTCTCACCCTGGACTGCATCGCTAACGATGATCGAAGGAGCCATCAAGCCTGATGATGACGACATAGAGGAACTCTCAATGAAAGCACCAATGTCGGTGTCAAAACCGGCGGATCTCGGGTAGGGGGTCCCGAACTATGCGTCTAGGCGGATGGTAACAGGAGACAAGGGACACGATGTGTTTACCCAGGTTTGGGCCCTCTCGATGGAGGTAAAACCCTACTCCTGCTTGATTAATATTGATGATATGGGTAGTACAAGAGTTGATCTACCACGAGATCTGATAGGCTAAACCCTAGAAGCTAGCCTATGGTATGATTGTTGTGATTGTGTCCTACAGACTAAACACTCCGGTTTATATAGACACCGGAGGGGGCTAGGGTTACACAGAGTCGGTTCCAAGGAAGGAGATCTACACATCTGTATTGCGAAGCTTGCCTTCCACGCCAAGGAGAGTCCCATCCGGACACGGGACGAAGTCTTCAATCTTGTATCTTCATAGTCCAACAGTCCGGCCATAGGTTTATAGTCCGGCTGTCCGGATACCCCCTAATCTAGGACTCCCTCAGCCTCCTCAGGAGCGGCCTCACCAGGCAGGCTCGCGAGTGGGCGGAGAGATCAAGGCAAGGGGTACCTCATGAGGTTCCCGTGATGCAAGCCGTGACGACCAAGGCCAGGCGGGCGCCAGCGCGTGCAGTGTCCTCGTTTCCCCTTTGATGCTAAGGGGGCAAGCGTAGGCGTGGAGTACCGAGACATCAGGCAAAGGTTTCCATATCGGTGCAACAAGACCAAGACTAGTAGGACGGCAGGACGGAGGTCATCGTGGATCCCAAGACGGCGTCACCACGAGCGCCTTTGACAGGAGAAGACCACCTTTAGTCAGGATAGCTTGTACTAGCTGTCCCATTTCAAATTGGCCGTTGTTGGATCCCTTCCCACTCAATATTTGGGGAGAGGACCAGGGCCTCTATAAATAGGACTAGCCACCACAATAGGAGGCAACGGAACGAACGGATCGAGAACTCGTCTCGACCTCCACTCATCTTGAGCAATCCTCACCCACACACATCCACCAAGCACAAGAATACCTCTCCTTAGGAGGCTATTCTTCCCTTGTACTGTTCATCATCAGCCCAAGAGGCAATCCACCACCACCACACTGGAGTAGGGTATTACACCACAACGGTGGCCCGAACCAGTATAAACCTTGTGTCTCTTGTGTTGTGAGTTCATCGAGCTAAGCTTAGAGATCGCGGTGAGGCTGAGGGCGAGATTCAGTAGGGGGAAATATTCGTGCGCACTCCAGTGTTCGAACCTCAAGGGTTTTGCTGGAACCCTAAATCGGACAATATCTACTATATAACTCACGTTTGACCTTTCGGTCTCCAGTGTTCTAAGACCATGTTTGTACATGCTACGGGCAACTTAGCAAGAACCGTTCTTACCTACGCAAAACCACAATGGTGATTATCAAGTTTGCTGTTTTAACCTTCTGCAAGGACCGGTCGCAGTCCAATTCGATTCAACTAAAGTAGGATAAACAGACACCCGCCATCCACCTTTATGCAAAACAAGTTGCATGTCAGGCGGTGGAACTGGTCTCATGTACGTGGACATGTAAGGCTGGTCCGGGCCGCTTCATCCCACAATACCGCCAAATCAAAATAAGACGTTGGTGGTAAGCAGTATGAACATCACCGCCCATAACTCGTTTGTGTTCTACTCATACATATCATCTACGCATAGACCTAGCGCTGATACCACTATTGGGGAACGTTGCATGGAAAACAAAAAAATTCTATGCACACGCAAGATCTATCCATGGAGATGCATAGCTACAAGAGGGGGAGAAAATCTGCATACCCTTGTAGATCACTAGGCGGAAGCGTTTATCAACGCGGTTCATGTAGTCGTACACCTTCAAGATCCGCCACTATCAAGTACCCAACGTACGGCACCTCCGCGTTCAGCACACGTTCAGCTCGATGACGTCCTCGCCTTCTCGATCCAACAAAAGAGGCGAAGTAGTAGATGAGTTCCGGCAGCATGACGGCGTGGTGACGGAGGTGGTGAAACTATCCGCAGGGCTTCGCCAAGCACAATGGACATGAACGAAGGAGAAGCTAGAACTGGAGGGAGACGGGGCGCCGCACACAGCTTGGGGATCATGGTGTGTGTTGCCCCTCTCCCTCCCCTCATATATATAGCTGGGGGAGGAGAGGAGGCAGCCTAGGGCACCCCCAAGAGGGCCGGCGGCCGCCCTAGGCTCCTGCCCTAGCCACGCCCATCTTCATTTCTTGGCGCTTGGGGAGAAGGCAGGAGGGGAGCCCCCCCTTTCCTTTCTCTCATGTGGAAGAGAAGGCGGGAGGAGCTAGACCTCCCCCTTTCCTTCCTGAAGGGCCGGCCGCCTAGAGGTGGGACGCACCAGCCCCTTGTGGGCTGGTGTGCTTCCCTTGTTGGCCCAATAAGCCCAATAACTCCCCGTGGCCTTCCCGGAACCCCTTCTAGTGATCTGATAATTACCCGGTGCATTTCAAAACCTTTCCGGAGACCAAATAGTATCATTCTAAATATCAACCTTTACCTTCGGACCATTCGGGAGCACCTCATCATGTCCGTGATCTCATCCAGCACTCTGAACAACATTCGAACACTATTTCACATAACTCATATAATACTTTATCGTCAACAAATGTTAGGCGTGTGTACCCTACGGGTTCGAGAATGATGTAGACATGATCGATACGCTTCTCCGGTCAATAACCAATAGCGGGACATGGATGCCCATATTGGTTCCTACAAATTCTACAAAGATCTTTATCGGTCAAACCATTATGACAACATACTTAGTTCCCTTCGTCTGTCGGTATGTTACTTTCTCGTGATTCGATCATCGGTATCTCCTTACCTAGTTCAATCTTGTTACCGGCAAGTCTCTTTACTCGTTCCATAATACATCATCTCGTAACTAACTCCTTAGTCACTTTGCTTGCAAGCTTCTTGTGTTGTTGTATTACCAAGAGGGCCCAGAGATACCTCTCCGATACACAGAGTGACAAATCCCAATCTCGATCCATGCCAACTCAACAGACACCTTCGAAGATACCTGTAGAGAATCTTTATGATCTCCCAGTTACATTGTGGCATTTGATAGCACACAAGGTATTCCTTCGGTATCCAGGAGTTGCATGATATCATGGCCGAAGGAATATGTATTTCACATTAAGAAAGTAGTAGCACTAAACTGAACAATCATATGCTAAACTAACAGATGGGTCTATGTCTATCATATCACTCTCCTAATGATGTGATCCCGTTATCAAGTGACAAAACATGTCTATGGTTAGGAAACCTTAACCATCTTTTGATCAACGAGCTAGTCTAGTAGAGGCCCACTAGGGACATGGTATTCATTTATGTATCCACACATGTATTTAAGTTTCCGGTCAATACAATTCTAGCATGAATAATAAATCTTTATCATGATTAAGGAAATATAATAATAATCACTTTATTATTACCTCTAGGGCATATTTCCAACATCTTTGCATGTCAGCGCACTTGGCAACAAAGGAGCGTGCGGGTTGATTTCCCCTCTTGCGTCCATGGTGGTGGGGGTTGACACTACAAAAAAAAGACACATCTGTGACATTTTGGGCCGAACGAAAAAGTTCTGCCATACTTATGACACTTCTATGACGATATTTGTGACAAAACCCGGTATCATCATAGATGTGGTGGGCTCCTACTTCTATGACAAAAAATCATGACAGAAAATGGGCTTTTCATCCTGGGCGGGCCGGAGACGCAGCTGCATGACATTCTTTGGGTCGTCCATGATGGAAAAACTCATGGTAGAAGCGAGGGCGAGGAAAATTTTGGCGAGTTCCCGGTTACGGTGGGTGGTCGGGGCCGAGTGATGCGCGTTTCTCTCGTACACGTACGCGCGTGTGTGCGAGGCATTGGGATCTAACTGAACCCGAGCGAGGCGTCGCCTAACTGAACCCGAGCGATTGCACTGCAGGCTACGCGTTACTGAAACTGAGTGATCGAGCGATTCCTTCGCTACTGCTGCTAATTGAAGCTGATCGATGTTGCCTCGGGATGAACAGTGAGCATTGCAGGGGGGTTTGGATGAACAGTGAGCGTTGCGGGGGGGTTTGGATGAACAGTGAGCCATGGGGGTGGATGAACAGGACCCCGTGGCGTTGCCTCTGGATGAACAGGACCCCGATCGATCGAGCCGGTTGGGGCTGGATGAACAGGACCCCGTGGAGGGTTGGATGAACAGGACGACCCTGTGGAGGGCTGGATCAACAGTAGACAGTGGAGGGATGGATGAACAGTAGCCCGTGGAGGGGTGGTTGAACAGGAGCCCATGGAGAGGGGTGGTTGAACAGTAGCCGGTGGAGTAGCGCACGGTGGGGGGTGGATGAATAGGAGCCCGTGGAGGCTGGAGGAAGTCAATGGTGGATGAATAGTATCCCATGGAGGCTGGAGGAGGTCGACGGTGGAGATGAACGGTATCCCGTGGAGTCCCGTTTTGCGGTACGCCACACCCCTCCCGATGAACAGGACCCCCGTTTCGACCGTAGCGCTCCAACACAAGTCTGTTTCGTCCGTTTTGCGGTACGCCACACCCCTCCCGATCAACAGGACCCTGTTTCGACCGTAGGAGGTCCAACACAAGTCCGTTTCCTCCGTTTTACGGTACGCCAGACCCCTCTCGATGAACAGGATCCCGTTTCGAACGTGGCTGGTCGAACACAAGGTCGTTTCCTCTGTTGTGCGGTACGCCAGGCCTCGTTTCCATCGCCTGTTCCGTCCAAGCCCTCCCGATGAACACGACGACGCATTCTGTTCTGACCCAGCCGGTTTGCTCCCCATGAACACGACGACGATGTTGTTTCTCCGTTCTGACCTAGCCATGTACACGAGCCCTGGCCGTATGTATGCACGAGTAGGCGTTCGAGACCCCGCCCGTATGTACGTACGTGGCCATATTTTCTTTCTTGCAACCTGGCTGTTGTACGTACGTGTACATGCTACATGCGCGCCTCTACTACGACATGTGCACGCCTCTACATCCACCAGTATGTACGTACACGCCTGCGACCAGAATGACAACCCCGTTAAACATTTTCAAAATCCTCAAAAACCTAATAGAAAAAAGTTACGGGGCTTTTAAGATCTAGAGTGAAAAAAATCAAAAAAAAATTTAAACTGTGGGCAAACTGTGGTCAAACAATGGTCATACTAATTATTCTAGAATATTAGTGTTACTCAATAATTATTTCTGTTATTTCAATTTTGGTCAAATCTGGTCAAACTATGGTCAAACTGTGGTCAAACAATGGTCAAACTAATTATTCAAGAAATATTAGTGTTACTAAATAATTATTATTTTTTAAAACAATAGTTTCAAAATAAAACTATGAAATGTGTCACTTCATTCTCAAGAAAAATTCCTCAAGGTTAATAGGATTGACATCTTAGTATTGTCAGGAAAACAACAAGTGCAGACTTGGAGCGAGGGAGAATAGAACCCGGAAGTTAAGCGTGCTCAGGCTGGGGGAGTGGGAGGATGGGTGACCGTTCGGGAAGTTGGATGATTTGGAATGATGAGGGGTGATTAGAGGATAAATTGAGAAGTGATGAGGGGTGGTGATTACAGACTAGAGGTTAAAATAATTCAGAAATTTGAAAATCAAAAAAAAAATTCAAAAAAAATCATAAAATTTCCTTTAGTCCCGGTTGGTGTTACCAACCGGGACTAAAGGTGGAGCTCCACGTGGCCGCGCCCTTTAGTCCCGGTTCTGGATTGAACCGAGACTAAAGGGATAGGCATTAGTACCGACCCTTTAGTCCCAGTTCCAAAACCGGGACTAAAGTCCCTTATGAACCGGGACTGAAGGCCCTTTTTCTACTAGTGTCCACACCAAGGAGAGTCCCATCCGGACACGGGACAAAGTCTTCAATCTTGTATCTTCATAGTCAACCAGTCCGGCCATAGGTTTATAGTCCGGATGTCCGGATACCCCCTAATGCAGGACTCCCTCAGGAGCCCCTGAACCAGGCTTCAATGACGATGAGTCCGGCGCAGATTGTCTTCGGCATTGCAAGGCGGGTTCCTCCTCTGGATATTTCATAGAAGATTTTGAACACGAGGATCGTGTCCTTCTCTGCAAAACAAGTTCCACATACCACCGTAGAGAGAGTAATATTTTCACAAATCTAGTCTGCTGACGTATTCTGTAGCGTGACATCACATCACAGCCAAGCCTTTGTTCGAATCATTTTTTACTGTCCCACCTTAGAGCGTTTTGTGAGGCGGTTTCCTTGGCACGTCTTATCGAAGCAGAGATCATGTCCCCTTATTACGGGATTCTCATCAATACGGACGTGGGTAACCCAACCGCGCCATCGATTACGGCGCTTGGGGGATAAGCGAGTTTTACCAGGCTGGTGGGGACGCATAGTTTCGTCCGCCCATATAAGGGGATAAGGATTCACCTTTTTCATCCATGCCTTCTTCCTCCTTTGCTCATCCATTTTCGCACACTCGAGCTCCAGCGCCCAAGTCCGCATTTTCTTCCTCAACCTTCTCCAACCATGTCTGGAGCGGGAGGCAGGTGGATGGTTTCCTCCGTCACGGAGGGACACATCAAGAAGCTGAGGAGAGCCGGATACCTGCCCGACGACATCGCACACCGGCTCCCAGATGAGGGGCAGCTCTTCCCCACCCCCAGGCCCCACGAGAGTGTAGTGTTCCTTACCCATTTCCTCCATGGACTGGGATTCCCTCTCCACTCATTCGTTCGAGGGCTCATGTTCTACTACGGCCTGGATTTCCACGATCTGGCCCCGAACTTCATCCTCAACATCTCGGCGTTTATCATCATGTGCGAGGCCTTCCTCCGCATCAAGCCCCACTTCGGCTTATGGCTGAAGACCTTCAATGTCAAACCGAAGGTAGTGGGCGGTCGCCAGGCGGAGTGCGGAGGCGCCATGGTGGGCAAGATGCCCAACGTCACATGGCTCGAGGGCTCCTACGTGGAGACCATAAAGGGGTGGCAATCGGGGTGGTTCTACATCACCGAGCCGCGTGACCCCAAATGGGCAGCGGCCCCCGAGCACTACTAGGGAAAACCTTATACACAGAATCTTAGCAGCGGCACGGTCTAAAAATAGACGCTACTGCTAATTAGCAGCAACGAGCTTTAGAAAAGAGCGCTGCTAATGACTGAGTAGCAGTAGCGCTCTAGGTGAAAAGAGCGCTACTACTATAATTGCCATGGTGTTGCCTCCAGGCTAGATATAGTAGTAGCGCCCTTCCCGTGGACGCGCTACTGCTAAAGAACTTAGTAGCAGCGGTTTTGCTCAAAACTCGCTGCTAGTAAGTATGACCGCAACTAATTAAGTTTAGTCCCATACTGCTAAGCGAACAAGGTGTTTACCACCTTAAATATGTTGCTTCTCAACCTATCTCGAGCACTTGGTCTTCATTGAACTATATGTGTATGATTTGTGGTTGCAATATGAATCCTTGCCTGTACCTATACAGGTACAGTGAGGATTCATGTTGACTATTTAGATTATACACAAAAAGATCAATGATGACCAATGTATATTTTTGATGTTTTTACTAAACAAAAGAAATAACTGCTTCCATTAGCAGTAGCGGTTTTTCCCAAAACGCGCTGTAGATAAGTTAGCTATAGCGCGTTTTCTGTACGTGCGCTATTGCTAGTTCGAGTTAACCACCCCCCCCCCCCCCCCCCGCATCAAAATTTCGCTAAGTCCTCCATTCCCCCCCACTGGCCTGTTCCCCTACTCCCTGTCGCCGCCGCCCGAGCCCGAGCGCGCCTGCGCCCTCACCGCCGCCGCCGCCGCCCGCCCTCAACCTCACCGCCGCCGCTCTCGACCACACTGTCGCCGCCCTCGACCTCACCGTAGCCGCCCTCGACCGAGCCCGCCGAGCCCGCCGCCCAGGACCGCCGCCCTCCCGATCCCGAGCCCACCCTCGCTGCCCCTCCGTCGCCGAGCACCTCCCTGCCACCATCTCTCCCTCTGTAAGCCCCCCACCCCTCCCCAACCCCCTCTCTCTTTGCTTAGTTAGTAGATGATTTTAGTAGTAGTAGATGTTAATTTAGGGTTCATAGATAATGATTTTTAGAAGTAGTGGATATTAATTACTAGTAGTGATGGTAAACTGGTTGTATAATTAGCAGTAGTACATGTTAATTAGTAGTAGATGTAGTAGTTGGATGTTAATTAGTAGTAGTAGATGTGCTAGTTTCTTTCTATTTATAGTAAGTTTATATTTAGTAAGAACTAGTTGAATTAATAGAACTAGTTTAGTTTTAGTTGAACTAGTTAAGTTTTAGTTGAACTAGTATAGTAAGTAAATTAATAACTAGTTGAACTACTTCATTTTTAGAAAGAACTAGTTTTTTTCTTTTTATACTAAGTTTATATTTAGTAAGAACTAGTTGAATTAATAGAACTAGTTGAACATGCCATATTTGGTGTTATTTTTTAGTTTAAGCAATTATTTCATGTTTTGGTTACACCTCCGAGTGGCCTATGTTTTGCCGGAGTGTTGATTAATTTCCGTTCCGGAAAATTTCAGGCGCTCGATATGTCCTTTTTTAGCAAAGGTCATGCTGGATTTTTCCGTGAATTCTGGCATGAATTGTGCTAGAATATGTGGGAAATATCTAGTGGCCTGGATTTTCTTTGAAAAATAATGATCTAATTTAGGTTTTTTAGTAGATATATTTAATTGTACAAGTTTAATCTTTGAATTATGAACATAGGAAATGTCGTACTCGGACGACGACAGTCTCCCGGGGGAGTGCAGCTAGTGCCACGACGATCGAGGTATGTGCGACAGGTTCGTTGAGCTGGATGAAGATTGGCGCTTCAGCATTAAGCTCGAGGAGACCTTCGATGTTGAAACGGTACGCAACAACGACAAGTGTTTTTTTTCATAATTAAGCATGACTTCAACTATTTCAACGTCTAATTTTCATCTTTTACAATTCGACTAGCTTATCCCATGCCATGCAAGACACTATGTCTTGGAGAGGATGGGTTTTGAACACCATGAAAATTTTCAAACAAAAAAATACACCTAAGGACCCATCATGATATCGATTTTGAAGTAAATTTGTATAATTCTCAGAGCGTAACCCATTTTGGTTGTCAAAATTGGGATGCACTTTGCAAAATGTATGGTTTTTATGAGGGTATGATTGTCACCATGGATCTTGGTCATCCTGACATCGAGCAAGACAATATGGACATTTGGGTCCTTGTTGATACGCTTCCGATTCTACCGCAATGTGAGTTTCTCAAACATAGTTATTAACTAATTTATATTGTTTATTTCAAAATAGTTGAAAGCTTATTTCCATTGACAACTTATTTTGAATCCTCAAAGAATGTGCGGAAGATGGTAGACAAAACCCACTACATTGATGGCTCTGAATTAACTTATAAGGAGAAAAATCATCTGATTGCTTATTGTACTTTTTTGAGAATTACAATACCTATTATCAAACTCCTCCAAATTATGGTGAATACGTGCCACTAGTGCACGTGTTGAACCATGATAACATCTATGGAGATACCCTGGTAAGATATTTTACTATTACGACATCCGTGCATCTTTTGCATACTTCTAAAACTAGTACATCATTGCTAACTACGAAGTTATTACTATGTTTTTCAACAGAAAATCCCGATGGATTGTGTGCCTCATCTGATGTATTACAATGGTTGCCTTGAAGTTCTGAACCTACAGCCAGGTCATCCTACGGATCTCACCTGTGCATATCGAATTTCTGAAACCGGTGAACACATGCTAATCAAAGAGTGGAAAAATGTTTGGACATTCGTAAGGAGGTTCTTGGAAGCAACATTAAGCGAAAGGCAAGAATTGGAGATAGGATAATCTACAGTCTCCATAATGGAGAGCGAGGGGCTATCTTGTTTTTTGTTATTTTACCTTAGAGAATATAGTAGGTCCTAAGAGAATGTAGTAGGTCCTATGAGGTACAATATGTTTATTATGTGATACAGTGTGTTAGAGTTGAAGATGTCAGGAGTACTTGTGATTACGACTAGTGACCAATGATATGATGATGATGAGGATAAGTTGTTAATGATATGATGATGATGATGATATTTATTATATCATTGGGTGAAAGAACCGCCGATTAGTTTCAAGTGGATGTCCGTCCACTTGAAACTAGTCCACACGGTTCTTTCACCCCGTGATGTAATAACTCATGATGATGTAAAAACAATTTGTAAATTCCTATTGTATGAAAATTTGTGTAAAGGTGTACGAATACAACATGAAATAAAAAAGAAATAAAATACGAAATAATAGTAGCAGCGCGGGCAGAGAGAAGCGCTACTACTAATTACCAGCAGCGCTCCTCCTGGAACTCGCTGCTACTAAGTCGATTTAGCCGTAGCGTGGGTGGAGGCATGCTACTGCTATTCGTTAGCTGTTGCGCCTTATCAGTAGCGCACCACCCTGCGCTACTGATAGGTCTAAAACCCGCGCTGCTGCTAGCCTTTTCCCTAGTAGTGGAGTTCCGATCCGGCATTGCCACGCGGCTCACCTCTTGGCAAGAGAAGGGCTTGTCCTGGGGTAGTTCGGGAGAGCTGACTGGACTCCAAACATGTATCCAAAACATGGTGAGCAAGAAGCTCAAACTCGTCAACATAGTCCAGGTCATGCTCATCCGCTGGATCGTCCCGTGTCAACAACAGGCGTTCAACTTGTGGGAGTTCGACCCGGCCCAACACCAAACCCTGAAAAGGCTCTACGACACAACACACGAGGATGCCTGGAATGTGCTATTCAAGGGCGTCGAGGTTCCCCCTCCCACTACCGAGGATCGCGGATTCTGCGCGAAGCGCCAACCCAGCGCAGTAAGCTATTTTACCTTTTACAGGATACTCATTTTTCATAGTTTAACTCTATGCGGGATCTAAGCTCCTGTACCTTTGACAGGAATGGATGGAGACGGCCGAACAGATTGACTGTCCGGCTCCTCTGCCCGAAGGCCCAGCAGATGCTCGCTTAGCGGAGCTGCTGGTTCCGGCACCTTACGTGGTGCCGGAGAAGAAGGCCAAGAAGAAGGCCACGGGAACCCAAAAGAGTTCCCGGCGCCCGGCGGTATCAGACTCGTCGTCTGATGACTCCGAGGTGCACTCCTCCCACGAAGATGAGGAGGAGGAAAAAGAAACTTCTTCCCCTCCAGCAGGGGAAGAAAAGAAAAGGAAGGCCGCCCCAACTGGGGAGGCCGGAGGGTCCAAGAAGGGGAAGACCCTCCCTCCGGACTACTCCGCCACCCTGCCGACGGCGAAGAGGAGTGGCCACTCAGGGCCAAGACCCGGGCGAGATCGTAAGTATTCAGACACCCGAGTAACTCGTGCTATCTTATAATTGCACAGCTTCTTCTAACGTCGGACATGGTTATGCAGTCCGTCCCGGGCCCGTATTGACATATCCTCGTCGAGCGGCTCTTTGGACCCGTCTGCCATGAGCAGCGGAGGATCACTTCCGACTGCCTCCTCCCCCCGCCCTACGGACAACGCCGAGGTGTTGTCTCAAAGGGCATCAAGCCGAGGGGAGGTAGTCCTGAAGGCGCCACGGGGCAACCTTCTGGACTGCAGGCGCAAAGGGAGCAAGGTTCCCAAGGGCTCCAAGTCCGGCCCTGGGTCGAACACCGCACCGGAACCTCCAGTGGTTCCGGACTCCGGCAGGCGGCCTCCCACTAAGAGGGTCAAACCTACCATGCCAGCAACCTCTGTCCAACCGGAGGCACCGGATAATTTGCTGGAGGTGCTTAATGGCGCCTCCATCGACGAGGAGCACCGTACTATAATGAGTACGGTGATCCAGAAGGTTCAGTCCGCCAAGAGCGGACTGACTGAAGCCTGTGCCAGCCTTCTAAGATGCTTTGAGGTATGTATTTAAAATATATGAAAATATTACCGCATAGACAGTGCCCCTGATGCTCAGTACGATGTTCACAAAGAAAAGCCGAATTGAGGATCTAAGAATATCCGCAGGAGTCTAACATAAGTATGTCGATATGGGTATGCAGGATGCGCTGCTGACCTCTGCAACACTTACTGCGGAGGTCGACGCATTGAAGCAGGGCCTTGAGCGGTCCGAGAAAGAGCTCGGCCTTGCCAAGAAGCATCTCGAGGAGAAAGAAGGTAAGTAATACCTTGTGTAAGTATATAAAAAAGGTGTGGTTGCAAAAAATGACAAGATCATCATGGCTATGGCAGGGGCCACAACCGAGGTGGTGACCCTGAAGCAAGCACTGTCCGAGGCCGAAAAGAAAGCGGCCACGGAGCGCACCGAGCGAGGGAAGTAGGAAGCGCGGGTGGAGGAGGTGCAGCAAGAGCTCCAGGATCTCATGAAAAAACATGAGAGTTTGGAGCTTGACTCGAAGACACGAGAGTCCGAGCTTACCTCGGCCCTCGAGAGTGCCAAGCATGCCAAGGCCGAAGCCCAAAAGGCCCTCCAAGAAATTGAGGTGATAAAGAAGATAGCGGCGGGTAAGGCATTCATTATGCAAAGCAAGCACGTAAAAGTGAATTACTTGTTACTTACCCGAGTCCAGAGCTCTCCAGGAGCGTTCGCAGATTTTCCCCGCAGTGTGTTAGATGCCACCAAGTACTACCGAGCCGAGGAGAGGAGCTCGACAGAGAAGGTGTTCTGGTCTCAGTATACTGAGGCCGAACAGCCGATGCCCCTAAGCGACCAGCTGAAGCAGTTGGTCGAGCTCCATAAGGCGGCCGAACAGGCCACGAAGGGTCTGATAGTCCGGCTGTGGCCTAGAGAGGCCATGCCAGGGAGCTACTTCGGGCTGGTGAAGCGGCTTGCGGATGCCTGCCCTTGGCTTGAGGTCATCAAGCACTCCGTCTGCATCGAAGGTGCCCGCAGGGCGCTTGCCCGTGTTAAATTTCACTAGGGCAAGATGGATGCGGAGAAGCTGGTGACGGATGGGCCGCCGCCGGGCAAGGAGCATCACCGCCCTGAGATGTACCATGAGGGTGTCCTGAAGGGTGCCCGCCTTGTGGCGGATGAGTGTGCCAGAGATGTAATTTTTGAGTGAACTCGCATTTGTTATCCTGTACGCTGAAAACTTGTTCATATGCGCTATGCAACGCTTGTTTGAATTTAAAATATTACCTTCTGTGCGGCCGTTTATTGAATCTGAGAGATGGCGAGTCATCAGCTTCTGCCCCCAAGCCACGAGTGTTGGGGTGTTCGGGATAAACCTGAGCGCTCTTTTTCCCATTCTTGGGTCCTTCGAGGGAGGCGCTCAGCACAACAAACAAGGCAATCGGACTATAATGCTTTGTCACTCTCACTTAGCCATAGAATTCTATAATTTTAAATTTTGGCGAAGCCCCTAGTATTCGGAAGACCGAGTTTGGGGCGCTATCCACGCCTAAGCTGGACAAAGCCGACTCCTTGCCCTAAGCGGCATAAGTCTTTAGGGACTCGAAACCTCTCGAACAACGACCAGCTCTCGCCTTATCATGACAGTCAGTTTTAGCTTTCTCTACTGAGGTGCTTAGCCTAGCTGAACCGGGGCACAATCGCAGTAGTTCTCCCAGTGCTACCTTAGCCGATATAACGGAACGTAAGGTACCAAAACGTGGGAGCCGGGCAAACCCAACTATTGACCCAAGACATGATATGGAGCTGATGCATATAATGCTATAAGTTCGGGGTGCCGCACTTGTGAAAGTGTTCGGGCTTATCACACCATATTGTGGGGTACTAAAGCTCCTGGTGTATTGGCCGTACCAAAGTGTACGGGTGCAAAAAATGTCATGAATGAACATATATACGAAAATAAAAGAGAATGCAAAAATAGACTGGAGCTATGCATTGTTTATTCGAAAAAGGTGCATTGAACAGAACGATACAAGTAGTGCAATAAGCAGAAATTGGGACTATTTGACATGTCTCCTCCAAGGGTAAGCTGCGGAATGGTAGTTAAAGCAGGTATTTTGCTCGTTATAGAGACCACCTGGGAGTTCCATGATGCGACATAGCTTTCGGCTCCCCTGGTCCTTGCGTCGTGTGTTTGGCGATTATACTGCTGGACAGGGCTTCCAGAGAGTAAAGTCCTGGAAGAGAGAAAAAATAACAAAGTAGGGAGCCCCTAGTGTGGTTGAGCCACGTTTTGGGGCGTGCCGTAGTCGTGCCCCTCCCCTGTGCCCATGGTATTTTCAATGCGTAATTGTGTACGGGTGGCACGTGTGTCACCGTTTGGATGGGGCTGGGGTAGGGGCCGCATTGCTATGCGAGCTCAGAACATGCCAGGCGGTCCTGTTGCAGATTACTGCGAGCATGCTTGACGGTGTCCGGACGTCTGATCGTTGGACTGGGGAATTTCCTTGATAGGCTGATCTATACTTCTGTTGCGAGGGCCGCAGTGTGCTCCTCGGTTCGGAGAGAGCGCTCTGTGTTTCCATTGACTGTGATGACCCCCGAGGTCCTGGCATCTTGAGCTTGAGGTATGCGTAGTGCGGCACCGCATTGAATTTTGCAAATGCAGTTCGTCCGAGCAGTGCATGATAGCCACTGTGGAACGGGACTATATCGAAGATTAACTCCTCGCTTCGGAAATTATCCGGGGATCCGAAGAGCACCTCTAGTGTGACTGAGCCTGTGCAATGGGCCTCCACACCTGGTATGACGCCTTTAAAGGTCGTTTTTGTGGGTTTAATCCTTGAGGGATCTATGCCCATTTTCGCACTGTGTCCTGGTAAAGCAGGTTTAGGCTGCTGCCGCCGTCCATAAGGACTCGAGTGAGGTCAAATCCGTCAATGATTGGGTCTAGGACCAATGCGGCAAATCCGCCGTGGCGGGTACTAGTGGAGTGGTCCCTGCGATCAAAAGTGATCGGGCAGGAGGACCATGGGTTGAACTTTGGGGCGACCGGCTCCAACGCGTATATGTCCCTTAGCGCACGCTTCCGCTCCCTCTTGGGGATGTGGGTTGCGTATATCATGTTCACCGTCCGCACTTGTGGGGGAAACCCTTTTTGTCCCATGGTGTTCGGCGGTCGGGCTCCTCCTCGTCGTTGCTATGTAGCCCCTTGTCTTTGTTTTTGGCATTTAACTTGCCGGCCTGCTTGAACACCCAACAATCCCTATTGGTGTGGTTGGCTGGCTTGTCAGGGGTGCCATGTATTTGACACGAGCGATCGAGTATACGGTGTAGACTGGATGGGCCCGCAGTACTTCGTTTGAATGGCGTTTTCCGCTGACCGGGCTAGGAGCCTCTGAATCCGGCATTTACTGTCGTGTCCTCTGTATTATTGTCGCTGCTGCGGTGCTTATGTTTGTTGCGACGTGACGTACCGTTACCGTCCTTTGTATCCGAAGTACCAGGGTTCTTTGATATGTTATTGCTACGAGCCAGCCAGCTATCCTCTCCCGCACAAAAGCGGGTCATGAGCGTCGTGAGGGCTGCCATAGATTTCGGCTTTTCCTGGCCGAGGTGCCGGGCAAGCCATTCGTCACGGATGTTGTGCTTGAAGGCTGGTAGGGCCTCTACATCCGGACAGTCGACGATTTGATTTTTCTTGGTTAGGAACCGTGTCCAGAATTGCCTGGCCGATTCTTCTGGCTGTTGAATTATGTGGCTCAAGTCATCGGCATCTGGTGGTCGCACGTAAGTGCCCTGGAAGTTGTCGAGGAATGCGGCTTCCAGATCCTCCCAACAGCTAATGGATTCTGCTGGTAGGCTGTTGAGCCAATGCCGAGCTGGTCCTTTAAGTTTGAGTGGGAGGTACTTGATGGCGTGTAGATCGTCACCACGGGCCATGTGGATATGCAGGAGGTAGTCCTCAATCCATACCACAGGATCTGTTGTACCAGCGTATGATTCAATATTGACGGGTTTAAAACCCTCTGGGATTTGATGATCCATTACTTCATCCGTGAAGCATAGGGGGTGTGCGGTGTCTCTGTACTGGGCTATATCACGACGCAGCTCGGATGAATCTTGTCTGTTGTGTTCGGCCCGGCCAGATTTACTTTTACTGTATCCGGCGTGAGAGTGATCGTCTCGTGTGGTGGGGCGCCCTCGCGATCCGTAGATCGATCTTGCTTGCTTTGCTTTGTCCTCCAATATGTCTCGCATGTCCAGCGTGTTTCCCCGTACCTTGGTATTTTCTGAGTGGCGCCGGGGTGCGGCTTGAACTGTGGGCCGAGAAGCCCTGTCGCGGCCACGAGGTGGCCGATCAGCCACGTCGTAGGTCTCGCGAAGGGTGAGGTTGGTATTCGGCTCGATCGCCGTTGAGGCTGCAGCCTCCACGGCGGGGCCTAACCACCCGTCCATGGATGGCTCGATTGGCTTCGAATTGAAGGTCGGAGCGGTTGCAGGTGCGACCTCCTGAACATTGTCCGGCGGCAAAGCTAAATCATGCCCATCGTGACAGTGCAGCGCACTCGGCAAGGGCTCGAATCCGTTGAAGATCAAGTCTCCACGGATATCGGCTGTGAAGTTTAAGCTTACAAACCTGACCTGATGGCCAGGGGCGTAGCTTTCAATCTGCTCCAGATGGCCAGGCGAATTGGCCCGCAGTGCAAAGCCGCCGAATACAAAAATCTGCCCGGGGAGAAAAGTCTCACCCTGGACTGCATCGCTAACGATGATCGAAGGACCATCAAGCCTGATGATGACGACACAGAGGAACTCTCAATGAAAGCACCAATGTCGGTGTCAAAACCAGCAGATCTCGGGTAGGGAGTCCCGAACTATGCGTCTAGGCGGATGGTAACAGGAGACAAGGGACACGATGTTTTTACCCAGGTTCGGGCCCTCTCGATGGAGGTAAATCCCTACTCCTGCTTGATTAATATTGATGATATGGGTAGTACAAGAGTTGATCTACCACGAGATCGGAGAGGCTAAACCCTAGAAGCTAGCCTATGGTATGATTGTTGTGATTGTGTCCTACGGACTAAACACTCCGGTTTATATAGACACCGGAGGGGGCTAGGGTTACACAGAGTCGGTTCCAAGGAAGGAGATCTACACATCCGTATTGCCAAGCTTGCCTTCCACGCCAAGGAGAGTCCCATCCGGACACGGGACGAAGTCTTCAATCTTGTATCTTCATAGTCCAACAGTCCGGCCATAGGTTTATAGTCTGGCTGTCCGGATACCCCCTAATCCAGGACTCCCTCGGCCTCCTCAGGAGCGGCCTCACCAGGCAGGCTCGCGAGTGGGCGGAGAGATCAAGGCAAGGGGTACCTCGTGAGGTTCCCGTGATGCAAGCCGTGACGACCAAGGCCAGGCGGGCGCCAGCGCGTGCAGTGTCCTCGTTTCCCCTTTGATGCTAAGGGGGCAAGCGCAGGCGCAGAGTACCGAGACATCAGGCAAAGGTTTCCATATCGGTGCAACAAGACCAAGACTAGTAGGACGGCAGGACGAAGGTCATCGTGGATCCCAAGACGGCGTCACCACGAGCGCCTTTGACAGGAGAAGACCATCTTTAGTCAGGATAGCTTGTACTAGCTGTCCGCTTTCAAATTAGCCGTTGTTGGATCCCTTCCCGCTCAATATTTGGGGAGAGGACCAGGGCCTCTATAAATAGGACTAGCCACCATAGTAGGAGGCAACGGAACGAACGGATCGGGAACTCGTCTCGACCTCCACTCATCTTGAGCAATCCTCACCCACACACATCCACCAAGCACAAGAATACCTCTCCTTAGGAGGCTATTCTTCCCTTGTACTATTCATCATCAGCCCAAGAGGCAATCCACCACCACCACACTGGAGTAGGGTATTACACCACAACGGTGGCCCAAACTAGTATAAACCTTGTGTCTCTTGTGTTGTGAGTTCATCGAGCTAAGCTTAGAGATCGTGGTGAGGCTGAGGGCGAGATTCAGTAGGGGGAAATATTCGTGCGCACTCCAGTGTTCGAACCTCAAGGGTTTTGCTGGAACCCTAAATCGGACAATATCTACTATATAACTCACGTTTGACCTTTCGGTCTCCAGTGTTCTAAGACCATGTTTGTACATGCTACGGGCAACTTAGCAAGAACCGTTCTTACCTACGCAAAACCACAATGGTGATTATCAAGTTTGCTGTTTTAACCTTCTGCAAGGACCGGTCGTAGTCCAATTCGATTCAACTAAAGTAGGAGAAACAGACACCCGCCATCCACCTTTATGCAAAACAAGTTGCATGTCAGTCGATGGAACTGGTCTCATGTACGTGGACATGTAAGGTTGGTCCGGGCCGCTTCATCCCACAATACCGCCGAATCAAAATAAGACGTTGGTGGTAAGCAGTATGAACATCACCGCCCATAACTCGTTTGTGTTCTACTCGTACATATCATCTACGCATAGACCTAGGGCTGATACCACTATTGGGGAACGTTGCATGGAAAACAAAAAATTTCTATGCACACGCAAGATCTATCCATGGAGATGCATAGCTACAAGAGGGGGAGAGCATCTGCATGCCCTTGTAGATCACTAAGCGGAAGCGTTTATCAACGCGGTTGATGTAGTCGTACACCTTCATGATCCGCCACTATCAAGTACCGAACGTACGGCACCTCCGCGTTCAGCACACGTTCAGCTCGATGACGTCCTCGCCTTCTCGATCCAACAAGAGAGGCGAAGTAGTAGATGAGTTCCGGCAGCATGACGGCATGGTGACGGAGGTGGTGAAACTATCTGCAGGGCTTCGCCAAGCACAATGGACATGAACGAAGGAGAAGCTAGGACTGGAGGGAGACGGGGCGCCGCACATAGCTTGGGGATCATGGTGTGTCTTGCCCCTCTCCCTCCCCTCATATATATAGGTGGGGGAGGAGAGGAGGCAGCCTAGGGCACCCCCAAGAGGGTCGACGGCCGCCCTAGGCTCCTGCCCTAGCCACGCCCATCTTCCTTTCTTGGCGCTTGGGGAGAAGGCAGGAGGGGAGCCCCCCCCTTTCCTTTCTCTCATGTGGAAGAGAAGGCGGGAGGAGCTAGACCTCCCCCTTTCCTTCCTGAAGGGCCGGCCGCCTAGAGGTGGGGTGCACCAGCCCCTTGTGGGCTGGTGTGCTTCCCTCGTTGGCCCAATAAGCCCAATAACTCCCTGTGGCCTTCCCGGAACCCCTTCTAGTGATCTGATAATTACCTGGTGCATTTCGAAACCTTTCTGGAGACCAAATATTATCGTTCTAAATATCAACCTTTACCTTCGGACCATTCGGGAGCTCCTCATCATGTCCGTGATCTCATACAAGACTCTGAACAACATTCGAACACTATTTCACATAACTCATATAATACTTTATCGTCAACAAATGTTAGGCGTGTGTACCCTATGGGTTCGAGAATGAGGTAGACATGATCGATACGCTTCTCCGGTCAATAACCAATAGCGGGACATGGATGCCCATATTGGTTCCTACAAATTCTACAAAGATCTTTATCGGTCAAACCTTTATGACAACATACGTAGTTCCCTTCGTCTGTCGGTATGTTACTTTCTCGTGATTCGATCATCGGTATCTCCATACCTAGTTCAGTCTTGTTACCGGCAAGTCTCTTTACTCGTAACATAATACATCATCTCGTAACTAACTCCTTAGTCACTTTGCTTGCAAGCTTCTTGTGTTGTTGTATTACCAAGAGGGCCCAGAGATACCTCTCCGATACACAGAGTGACAAATCCCAATCTCAATCCATGCCAACTCAACAGACACCTACGAAGATACCTGTAGAGAATCTTTATGATCTCCCAGTTACATTGTGGCGTTTGATAGCACACAAGGTATTCCTTCGGTATCCAGGAGTTGCATGATATCATGGCCGAAGGAATATGTATTTGACATTAAGAAAGTAGTAGCACTAAACTGAACAATCATATGCTAAACTAACAGATGGGTCTATGTCCATCATATCACTCTCCTAATGATGTGATCCCGTTATCAAGTGACAAAACATGTCTATGGTTAGGAAACCTTAACCATCTTTTGATCAACGAGCTAGTCTAGTAGAGGCCCACTAGGGACATGGTATTCATTTATGTATCCACACATGTATTTAAGTTTCCGGTTAATACAATTCTAGCATGAATAATAAATCTTTATCATGATTAAGGAAATATAATAATAATCACTTTATTATTACCTCTAGGGCATATTTCCAACATCTTTGCCATGTCAGCGCACTTGGCAGCAAAGGAGCGTGCGGGTCAATTTCCCCTCTTGCGTCCATGGTGGTGGGGGTTGACACTACAAAAAAAAGACACATCTATGACATTTTGGGCCGAACGAAAAAAAATTCTGTCATACTTATGACACTTCTATGACGATATTTGTGACAAAACCCGGTATCATCATAGATGTGGTGGGCTCCTACTTCTATGACAAAAAATCATGATAGAAAATGGACTTTTCATCCTGGGCGGGCCGGAGACGCAGCTGCATGACATTTTTGGGTCGTCCATGAGGGAAAAACCCGTGGTAGAAGCGAGGGCGAGGAAAATTTTGGCGAGTTCCCGGTTACGGTGGGTGGTCGGGGCCGAGTGATGCGCGTTTCTCTCGTACACGTATGTGCGCGTGTGCGAGGCATTGGGATCTAACTGAACCCGAGCGAGGCGTCGCCTAACTGAACCCGAGCGATTGCACTGCAGGCTACGCGTTACTGAAACTGAGCGATCAAGCGATTCCTTCGCTACTGCTCCTAACTGAAGCTGATCGATGTTGCCTCTGGATGAACAGTGAGCGTTGCAGGGGGGTTTGGATGAACAGTGAGCGTTGCGGGGGGGTTTGGATGAACAGTGAGCCGTGGGAGTGGATGAACAGGACCCCGTGGCGTTGCCTCTGGATGAACAGGACCCCGATCGATCGAGCCGGTTGTGGCTGGATGAACAGGCCCCCGTGGAGGGTTGGATGAACAGGACGACCCTATGGAGGGCTGGATCAACAGTAGACGGTGGAGGGGTGGATGAACAGTAGCCCGTGGAGGGGTGGTTGAACAGGAGCCCATGGAGAGGGGTGGTTGAATAGTAGCCGGTGGAGTAGCGCACGGTGGAGGGTGGATGAACAGGAGCCCATGGATGAACAGGAGCTCGTGGAGGCTGGAGGAGGTCAATGGTGGATGAATAGTAGCCCATGGAGGCTGGAGGAGGTCGACGGTGGAGATGAACAGTATCCCGTGGAGTCCCGTTTTGTGGTACGCCACACCCCTCCCGATGAACAGGACCCCTGTTTCGACCGTAGCGCTCCAACACAAGTCTGTTTCGTCCGTTTTGTGGTACGCCACACCCCTCCCGATCAACAGGACCCTGTTTCGACCGTAGGAGGTCCAACACAAGTCCGTTTACGGTACGCTAGACCCCTCTCGATGAACAGGATCCCGTTTCGAACGTGGCTGGTCGAACACAAGGCCGTTTCCTCTGTTGTGCGGTACGCCAGGCCTCGTTTCCATCGTCTGTTCCATCCAAGCCCTCCCGATGAACACGACGACGCATTCTGTTCCGACCCAGCCGGTTGGCTCCCCATGAACACGATGACGATGTTGTTTCTCCGTTCTGACCTAGTCATGTACATGAGCCCTGGCCGTATATATGCACGAGTAGGCGTTCGAGACCCCGCCCGTATGTACGTACGTGGCCATATTTTCTTTCTTGCACCCTGGCCGTTGTACGTACGTGTACATGCTACGTGCGCGCCTCTACTACGACACATGCACGCCTCTACATCCACCAGTATATACATACACGTCTCTGACCAGAATGACAACGCTACGTACGCTTCGACCAGGTGGGTCCCGACTGTCAGGCACTTCCTTGCGTGTGAAGATGTAGATGGTGGGTCCCAGCAGTCAGGGGGCGAATTGTTTTTTTATTTTTTGCCCGGACGCACTTCCTTGCGTGCGAAGATCTAGCTGGTGGGTCCCGGCAGTCAGGGGGGCGAATTGTTTTTTTTCGGACGCACTTCCTTGCGTGCGAAGATGTAGCTGGTGGGTCCCAGCAGTCAGGGGGAAACGTTTTTTTGTGAAATACGGTGGCCCGTCCGGTGGGTCCCCGCTGTCAGGTGGAGGAATAATTATTTTGTGTGTAATAAGGAGGCACTTCCTTGCGGATGTCGTAGACCCACTTGTCAGCCTCTCCACGTACAGTACTCTTCCGATGGAAGTCGGTCATTGACCATGTTGACCACGCCGTGCCGAGAGCACCACGGCGGTGGACGATGGCGAGGCCTAGGAAGGGGACGACACGGAGCCGGGGAAGACGCAGCAGTGGATGCCCACGCGGAGAGGAGTACGAGGGTTGACTGGTTCGGCTGTAGTGTGAGGCTGCCGTTGCCGCAGAATAACAGGGGGTGTGGGTGAGTAGAGGAATGGCCTGGCCAGCGGTGGGAGTAGTAGGAGGCGGTGAGGCCTCCGCGGCATCACAGCCGGCCATGGGAGGCAGGAGCATGCGGCATGACCGGCGCTGCTTTGGGCGGCTGGAGCAAGAAGTCCAGAGGTTGAAGAAGCACTACAGCCGTTGGATGGACATCGTACGGTCACTGGAGCTAGAATCGTTCATATTGACTAAAGTTGACAAAGGCCTCTATCCCGGTCAACTTAGTAGGCCCACAAGTCGGCCTCCCACCATGGTGGGTCCCAGCTAGCAGGGGGAGTATTCATTTTTTTGTGCGTAATAAGGAGGCACTTCCGGATGGGTCCGAGCTGACAGCGGGGGGAACGTTTTGTCACGAAATACGGTGGCCCGTCTGGTGGGTCCCAGCAATCAGGGGGGAACATTTTTTTTCGTGAAATACTGGTGGCCCGTCCGGTGGGTCCCTGCTGTCAGGTGGAGGAATAATTATTTTCCATGTAATAAGGAGGCACTTCCTTGCGGCTGCCGTGGACCCAGCTGTCAGCCTCTCCACATACAGTACTCTTCCAATGGAAGTCGATCGTTGACCACATTGATCACGCCGCGCCGAGAGCACCACGGCGGTGGACCGTGGCGAGGCCTAGGAAGGAGACGACGCGGAGCTGGGGAAGACGCGGCAGTGGATGCCCACGCGGAGAGGAGTATGAGGGTTCACTGGTTTGGCTGTGCTGCCGTCGCTGCAGAATAACAGGGGGTGTGGAGGGATGGCCTGGCCAGCGGTGGGAGTAGTATGGGGGCAGTGAGGCCTCCGTGGCAGCAGCAGGCCACGGGAGGCAGGAGCAGGCGGCACGACCGGCGCTGCTTTGGGCGGCTGGAGCAAGAAGACCAGAGGTTGAAGAAGCACTACGGCCGTTGGATGGACATCGTACGGTCACTCGAGCTAGAATCGTGCATATTGACTAAGTTGGCAAAGCCCTCCGTCCTCGTCAACTTAGTAGGCCCACTATACTGGGTCCCAGCTAGCAGGGGGAGTATTCATTTTTTTGTGCGTAATAAGGAGGCACTTCCTTGCGTGCGAAGATATAGCTGGTGGGTCCGAGCTGTCAACGGCGGTAACGTTTTTTTCACAAAATACAGAGGCCCTTTCGGTGGGTCCCAGATGTTAGGTGGAGGAATCATTATTTTGCGCGTAATAAGGAGGCATTTCCTTGCGTGTAGCCGTGGACCCAGTTGTCATCCTCTCCACGTACAGTCCACTTCAGATGCATGTCGGTCGTTGACCACATTGACCACGCCACGCCGAGAGCACCAGGGCGGTGGACGACGGCGAGGCCTAGGAAGGGAACGACACGGAGCCAGGGAAGACTCGGTAGTTGTTTCCCACGCAGAGGGGAGTACGACTGTACGAGGGTTTACTGGTTCGTCTGCCGTCGCCGAAGAATAACAGCAGGTGTGGGTGAGTAGAGGGATGGCTAGGCCAGCGATGGGAGTACGGTGGGGTGCTGAGGCCTGCGCGGCAGCACAGCCGGCCGTGGGGAGGAGGGAGCAGGCAGTCCCGCCGGCGCTTATTTGAGCGGCTGGAGCAGGAAGAGCAGAGATTGAAGAAGCACGACGGTCGTTGGATGGACATCCAATAGTCACTGCTTGTGCGTCAACCTTTTTTTTAGAAAAGCCTCAAATCTGTGGAAAACAGCATACAGGCCATCTACCATTATTTCTAATAATTTACAGCCCATTTGCTAATTCTTACGGTTTTTTTGGAGCCCATATTCTTTTTGTTAGCATTACAGCCCATATTGTGGCCACGGTTAAAAAATTATACGAAATTTTGCATATGTCGGTGAGGTCTGAACTATTTTTAATCCCGAAATTTCGAGTCACATTCAGACTAATTTTAAAAATAAATGTATATCAATATAAAATCCAATAAATTGTCCACGCATAAAAATCAATGTAATTTAAAATCTCAAAATGAAAAAAAGATATTTGAAACTAATTGTCGGTTTTATGTGTTTTAAAAATGTACAGCCCATTTCTAATTACTGATAGGCCATTTTCTCAGCCAGCCGAATGAAGCTCTCCTCGTCTTGAAAGATTTGCAGCCCAACAGGACTGATAAAGCGACTTACTTGACAAATCACAAATAAACTGGGCTATCCATTTTCAGAAAGAAAAAAACTACTGGGCTGGTCTGTGGTAAACATAAAAGAAAAGGTTGTCTAGACAGGCCAGAGTGTCCCGCACAGCCCAGTTGACACCCTGCTTCCGTCTCAAAAAGAAATTAGATAAATGCCACTCCAATTATGGTGATTCATGAAAATGCCACTGCAATTTCCAAACTTTGAAAAATGCCACTGCAATTTTTGCAAACATTGAAAAATGCCACTGCAGTTTGCAAACTTTGAAAAACGCCACTCCAGACTTCAAAAAATGCCACTAGAAATGGCATGAAATGGCATTTTTTGAAGTTTGGAAATTGCAGTGGCATTTCTCGGAAACACCAGATTTGGGGTGGCATTTATCAAATTAACCCAAAACAAAAATAACTGGGCGAGCTGCTGGGTCCCTGGTGTCAGCCGCTCGTTGTGCAATTCTCTCGTTTATTGACTACGTTGATAGTGACATGGGACCCAGATGTCAGAAATCCATTAGGAGGAGCCATTTTTATTGGCTTGAAATGCGGAGGCACTTGCTTGCGTACTGCCATGACCTTGACGAGTCCCTGTTGTCATCCTCTCCACATACAATCATCTCCTAATTGTGTATGCGTCAACTTGGTAGGCCCACAAGTCAGCCTCTAAACCCGTGGAGGACAAATACAACCCATTTAAAAAAATAATGGCCCATTCCATAGGTTCAAATGAAAAGTTCAATATTCAGAGCAAAGTAACAGGTCTGATCCACATATAGAGTACAGAACTTCCACGTTGACAACCATCATAGCCAAGTTAACTATCTACTCCCACTAATACTCTAGTAGCGTACAAGTACTAACTTACTCTTAGCTAACTAGATGATGTCGGCCGCCATCTGCGGTACATGCTAAACTCCGGCACCGGCGTCTGGCGCCTCGCCTCGGACTTGCCAGAGGTGCGATAGGGCATGTTGCTCGTGCGCGTTGGCCCTTTCCATGCCGGTGTGGTCCACCGAAGCTTCGGCTTCCAAGCAGGAAACCCACTTGACGAGCTGGTAGTAAAAATTGGCGTCGCGAATGCGTGCGTGCCCGACAGCCTCCAGGGCTATTTGCCAGGCGCCGGCGTCCATGTAGTCGGCCCAGTTGCGGGTGCTCTACTCGCGACTCAGAGCGTTGGTGCGCTGCTGCTCCATGTCCCGCTGGCGGCGCAAATCGGTGATACGCTGCTCCTCCGCCAGGCGATCGCGCTCCAACAAATCCTACTCCTCCGCCAGGCGGTCGCGCTCCAACAAGTCCACGATCTCCGCATTGCCATCTAAAGACAGATAGAATGCCTCCTCCCTCTGTCTGCCTTCCGGTGAAAAACCGAACACTAGTTCCGGTTGTGACCGCCTCCGGCCTCGCCTACCACGGACGAGCGGGGCAATGGTGGACGTGGCGAGCAACGTCGGGCCGGTGGGGGCTTATGAGGATGTGGCGAGTTGGGTCACGGTGCCACCGGAGAAGGCTGGAAACAGTACTTATAGGCGGAAGGTAGCACGACGGTCATCAGAATTCAATGCATAAGCAGGCATGGCTTAGCGCGCCAGCTTGCTGTGGAAAACTAGAGAAACTGAAATTATGACTGTGCCGCCCCATCCCGTTTGGGTCGCATGTCGGCATGATGGTCAAACGAGTGCACTCGAATCATCTCCCTCCTTGTCAATAATGACTCCACGGATTTAAAAAGCCTGCAACAATTAAAGCGCATCTTTTTTTGCATTAGTTAGCTGCCTTAATTACGGCCGGTTGCATGCAGGCACTCAGAATCGCTCGCAGCCCGTACGCGGAGCAGCATGCAACGAGTCGCAGCTGAGGGCACGCATGCAGGCACTTAAATCGCTGGAATTAAATAGGCTTAAACTTATGCATGCCGTTAATTATTGCCGTGTCTTGGTCTTGCTGCTTTGCTCACGGGACTAATAAACCCGGACGGAGGGAGTACCTTGGTTGGTGAGAGGTTTGAATTAAGCCCTGCAAACTGGAAAGGAGGTACTAGTACGTGTGTGATCTGCTATTTATTCGTGTAGGATCGAGTAGGTCGTTTCTTGAATTGAGCCCTGCAAACCGGAAAAGAGGTAGTACGTGCGTGATCCGCTATTTATCCGTGTAGGATCGAGTAGGTAGGATAGTGTAGATTGTCAGTTTCTTCAGAGGTAGGAATTTTTATTCAAAAAACTGCCACTTCGGATCTTGCGTCGCAAATAAAACTACCAGGAGCGCATTATTAGGCTAGCTAGTGATCGATCAGTAACTTGTAAACACTGAGCGAACAGAAATAAGTAACTGTTAATGCATCTCAATGATTCACAGATCATATACAAATATGTAGCTCCAAAAGCAAAGATCGGCCACTTTGGATCTTGCGTCGCAACTAAAACCAACTAGTACGATTCCCATACATAAGATCAACATGTTAATGCATCTCAATGATTCATAGATCATGTACAAATATGTAGCTCCAAAAGCAAAGATCTAGAAAAAACATCTGTTCTTCCTACTAACATGGATGCTTCTCTTGGCCAACATTCAGTACAGACTGAAAGACAAATTTGTTTGTGAAGTCTACAATTCCTCTTGCAAAAGTAAGTGGTTTCACCAATAGCTGGAACCATGAGAATGAACCACACATGATGGAGGAACATCCACTGCAATATGATTTGGTCTTCTCTCGATCACACCGCGAGACTTTTTCTAAATACAAACTTTAACTTAGGCAAAATGATGCCCATTGTATAATCAGACCAAAGCAATGAAGCACCTAGTGTTGGCCAATAAATAGTACAGTACTACTTTTCTGCAGTCCATGAAGTGACTATCCAATCTTTCTGTGTCTATTTTCAAATGGCACTGCATGCAGTGACTATACTATTCTCTTGTGCAGTTCAACCAAAATTGCGGTCACTTTGTTTGTTTGCCAAGTAGAAACGGGCAGATATCTCTGTCTGCACAAATATCAAGCAGATAGTAAACATATACCACACCTTGTATTTTCGGTTTAAACATGTCTCTTCCGCTTAGCATCTGTCATGTTCTGCACTGGACAATCTGATACAGTTGTGTTTTGCCCTGGACAATTTCATACTGAATTGATTTGCTGGTTCAGAGCAGAAATATAGCGCCTATTCTTCATCAGACCAAGGATATCCATGTTCGCAGTGATGGAAGAGGTGAAATCGATACAACCAAAATTGAGCATCCAATCATTGAATCATGTCCTGCACCTCCAATGTAGGTCCGCCCTGCCAATAAATTCACATGCAAACCACTAGTATTACTATCTAATGACAGTACAAAAAGAGTAGCAAGATAGTAGCAAACCATGTACCTTCGTAATGAACAACTCATAGTACCACCAATTGGATATAAAGGTTTGGAAGAAAACATGCTCCTAATGTTGAACCAGTTGGACTTTTTGTGCAGTTCCACTAAAATCGAGCATCCCTATTTGCATAGATATTGAAAGTGTGATTACTGTAAAAATGACACTAGTTGAAGCGTAGACTCACAAATATAAGCATTCCAATTTCTTAATGGAAAAGGTAGCAAGACTATTTCTAACCACCTGTTTGAAGGAATAAATAAGGCAATAGCGGCTGATGTGAGAAAGGCATATATAGTTCTTTTTGAAAGAATGATGGACTCCTGACCTTTCCTCTTCTTTTAAGCATATTTTGTGCAGTTCAACTAAAATAAAATGCCATCACCGCCTTCACAATACAGTGACACTGTACAAAAGGAAATGACTTAACATTACATCATGATGTCAGGTATGTAGTCGACAGGCATTAGAGACAAACATACAGACCTCCTCTGATAACATAATGAACATTATTTTTAACAAAGGTGTGACTAGCTTTACCGAGATAATTTGAGTGAACTCTACACCCTCCGTTCCTTAATATAAGACGTTTTCGCGGTTCAATTTAAAGTACCCAAACGTCTAGTATTTAGAAAAATAGGTAGTAGTTTTCCTGAGCACATATCCGGGAAAGCTTGCCACACTTTATTTATGTCCATACGCTAATGCAACACCATTCGAATACTACAAATATACACTAATTCAGTGGCTAGTGCAACAGTAGAGTAGTTAGTTTATTACAGGGTACAGTATAATGGTTTTATTGAACAGATTTCAATAAACTCTAGCACTGGAAGATTTCTATAAGAATTAACAATACAAAATGTAAAGGTAACAAGTTTCAGCATTGGTATACTAGCTGTGCATGAGCATTAAACCAAATACAGAAGTCTGAAGGTAACTAGCATTATTAACTAATGACAGTATAAAAAATTGCAAACCATGTATCTCCAAGGTAAATATCATTTCGAACTCATGGGGACCTAAAAAATTGCTATCCCAATCTTGATAATCGATCAAACATGAAAACTTGATCAAACGAATCAAGAGAATAGCCGGAGGAGGAGGTGCCCACTCTTGACCTTTCCTCTTGTCTTCATAATTTTTGTGTGCAATTTAAACAAAATAAAATGACATCAGCGCCTTGGCATTTTGGTGACACTGTACAAAAAAATTAACTTATCTCATGAAAGTGAGGTATGTAATCTATAAGCATTAACAGTGCAAAAATCTGAAGGTAGTAACAAGTTTCATCATTGGTATACTGGCTGTGCAACAGCATTAGAATGCCTTAGCTGAAAAATCTTTAATACATCCACAATGAACAGCTAACCCTGAAATAATCCAGTGACATTAAATGGCATTGCTTAAATTTATCGGTGGCATTAGACTGAGAGCGGCATTAGTTAAATGTGGCATCACTTTAGTAGTAGCATTGCTTGACTTGACTGCTGGCGTTGTACTAACAGCAAAAAAGTGGCAATAAGAGCATGGGAGGCCCATTCGGACAGTGGGCGCACCAGTATGATGTACCTCCACGGACGCAGAGTGGTGAGGGAGGTATGGTTGCCTAGAGCAACAAATATCCAGGCAGCATATGTGGATTACGTCCCATTTTTGTTCTCTTTAGCCAACCTTTTCCTATGTGAGGACAACAAACCGATCGACCTGGTCATTCTCTATTGCATTGCCATGCCTTTCTATCCTTCTTCAACCAAGAGACACGAGACTCGTTCCTTAGCTACTGATTTTCCCCTTTTCAACCTAGATGCGGGTTCGATGCCTACTCTCTTGGATAGTACAGTCTCCCTTCCTTTCCTTATTCAACCCAGACATGGATTAGTCTGCATGAGGTAGGGTTTCCTTTAATAGTGCAAATTATGGTTTTCGTTTGCGTGGCCAGCAGAGCAGAGGATAGCAAATTGGGAAGATGGTGGAGTGGAAAAAGATCCACATGCAACGACGTGGCAGATGGGGCAATAGAACAAGGGTATGGTTCGAAAAGAGGTAGCATACCTGAGGGTCGGCGGGAAGTGGCTTCGCTCGTGGTCGTCGTCCTCCGCACACACTACGACAGCGAGCTTGGGGACGGAGGCCATCCCGCACGGGCGCTAGGTATGAGAGGACGGCCTTGTCGTCGGTGCGTGACCTCGCTCGCCGACAACGAGTGTGTCAACATTGCACGTCCTTTTCTTCCCCGGCGGATCTGTGACCACCGGTGAGGAGGGAGAGAGAGGCCGTATTTTTTAGATCTGGAGAGAGGGTGATAGTGTGAGAAGCAAGTGGGCAGCCCTTAGCAAGAAAGCGCTGAAGCTTCAGCCTATCTATCTTTTTTATACTACTAGTACTATAGGTGGAGTAGTGGTAGAGTAGTTTATATTTTCTCTGCGTACAGTATCAGTTAGTCGTGCTTCAAAACTGAACGGCACGCCATTAAAAAATAAAGGTCGATAACTAATGCGGCACCTCGGGCCAACACGGCCAAATCGCATTTTGCACGAGAAATTACACACCATGTTTCGTTGACATGTGGTCCCATTCCAACATATCAGTGAGACGACGGCGAGTCCTTTTCTACTAGTATTTCCGAACGGACGTGTAGGCTGGGGCGCCTCTTCGTGAACCATGGCAAACTGGCAACCGTCCACCGACTCTTCGCCTTTCCCTCTCGATTTGGAACTGCTGTCGCACACTCTTCCTCTCCCTCCTCCATTTACCTTCAGCCCTTCACCCTTCCTTCTGCCATTGTTCGATCATCTTCTCCATGGAGGGAACAGGCCGAAAACGACCCCGTTATTCTTGCCCCGATCTAAAAGATGACGTGGCGGAGGAACTCACTGATCGGTGCGACGTCATCACCTCGGCTAGCATGGCAGGTTCATTCAAGACCATTTTCGACTCAACTAATAACATCATTACAAGGAACCCAAGAGTCAAGGAGCGGTTTGATCTCCCCTATCTTCTTCGTCGTGACCCTGATGACTGGCGCAGGGACGACGGAGGCCTCGCCTTGTGCAAGTTGATGCCGCTTGAGAATGATACGTATGATGTTAAGATGCCATCGCTTGAGGGTAAGGCTTGGGCAGGCGCAAATGTAGATTGGGTTGTTTACATTGGGTCCAACTGCGAGTGGGAACTTGTGAATGTGTACACTCGTCACCGGGTTCCACTTCCAAAAATATCAGCAGACTGCCCAGAGGTTGAGCACACCGGTATTGTATGGACGTTCAAATACAATCATGGTGATTGTCTTCTATGGAAGATAGCAATTTGTCGAGTTCCCAACCGCTCTTGGAATTACAAGAACTATGAAGTTGTTGCTATCTTCGACAAGCTTGTTTCCGTCCTTCGTGGTTCGACTAGATGGATACATGTAAGTGTGTGGGGGCGCAAGTTCGCCACGGAAGCAGCGCTTAGATGGCTATCTTAGAGTTGCTGGGTTGAAGGTACTGTCGCCGCCGGATCTGGATGACGGCGAGTCTTTGTGGATTGGCCCAGGGGCGGCGCAACCACGGTAGTGCGGTGGGGCGGGGAGCGGAGTTTTGGTCGGGGCCACGGACGGCGGAGGCAGGCTGCTCTGCCGGTGGTCGCTGGCTCTTCGGGAAAGATTCCGAACAGTGTCAGCTGGGAGGCACAATACAGCCATCAAGCCATCCGGCGTAGATCGGACAGTACCAAAATAAAATAAAATCGTGTGACCCCAATTTAGTCTTTAGTCAACAGACATGTGACCACTCTCGTACCTTGCTATTTATCTCTTAGTGTATTTCTTCAAATCAAAGAGATATGTCGTTCTTAACATTATGCGTTATCTGCATCTTCAGACACACCGTCTTCCGACTCACCGCAGCTGCTCCAACAAGGGAAGCATACACTAGAAGGGAGCTATAGTCCCCACTCAACAGTTCCCTGCATCGAATGCGCGTGCCCGACTTGGACAGCCACAACAACTGCAGGGCCATCGACAAGTCAGCACATGATGCTCACTCCTATGGATGGCAGCCAGATAGGTTGTACCCTCATCTTACTTGTGTGGAACATTTATGGCTTTGTTATTCATCTAAGAATGGAAAATAGATCATCACATTTCACTGTATACTCATGCTGATCTCTTACGGGTCTTGTTCAGGAGTTAACGTTGTTCCATAGTTCAGCTAAGATACTTGTTCTTTAGGTAACGTTGTTCCATAGTTATCATCCATCAGCCAATGCTATCCCACAGGCTGGTGATTATAGTATTATACCACTTCTAGTATTACCTATGTTGTTCTTTAATACTTCTGTGTGCCATCTAGTTAATCTCGAGTACAAACGATACATATTCTGTAGCTTTCATATGTGTTCTCCCTTTAGTTTATGAGACCTGTTGCTGCTAGTTAACCCCAGTCCTACTATTTATGTCGTCTCCTACAAGCACTCATTACATAAATCTAACTACTAATTGTCTTCCATGCATGTCAGATATAATTGCACACACTGATATATCCACAAGAACCTCATGGAACAATGTAAAGGCCAGTAAACTTGATGTCAATGATACCCAATATGATGGAACATGTAAAGGCAGTTCTTCAGAAGACTTGTAGAAAGATGATGAATCCTCTTCACCCCACAAGGCCCTTGCTCTAACTTGGCCTGTGATATGGGTACAACATGCATATAATGTCCTGGAGTGTATCTACTCTGTTGCAATGCCATGTTCTTAGCATGCTGATCATGCATGTAAATATGTCATGCCTTCCTGTTTTTCAGTACTTATTCCATTCATGATAACATGTTTTCAAATTCAAGTACTTTCATTCTACTCTATCGCAATTCCATCTTCTTAATTTGGACATCATGCTTCTGAATATCTTATGCATTGTTATTCATCAGTATGTACTTCATCTGTCTACCATGCCATGTTTTTTTACATTGAAGTGTTGTTCTAGTGCTCTGTTACAATGCCATCTTAGTTTCCCAATCATACACGTGTATGTTGCCTTAGTTTTTTCTGTATGTATTCCGCTAGCATACAGTTTTACATTCAACTAGTGTTCTTTTGCTGTGTTGTCCTGTCGTATCCCTAGCTCTTACACCATACTCCCTCTGTCTGGATTACATGTTGCCGAAATGGATAAAAAGGATGTATCTAGAACTAAAATACGCCTAGACCCATCCATTTTTTCGGATGGAGGGAATACATGTCAATATGTCATGCCTTTCTATTCTTCAGTACCTATTCCATCTCTCTGCTGTAGTATGTTTTATAATTAAAGCACCATTCTTCTATACAAGGCATGCAAGGGGAAGACGGCTATGTTAGAATCTGAAGGGTTACAAACAAGGCCTTTGCAAAAGATCCAAACGCCAGGAGATAATAAACCAACTCCAGCTTTTATAGATACTGCTCCAGCACAGAGAAACCCAACTCCTACTGATAATAAGCAGATTCCAGTGGCCAAAGAACTAGTCCGCTCCGGTCCAGCAAAAATATGTCAACTCCATTCTAAGAAGCGTGTGCGTATCCTTGCATCATGAAATTTTATAGCATGTTGATCATATTTTCTACATGTTTCTTACCCATCTCTCTTTTAGAAAATAAGCTTAACAGATAGAAGAACTTCTGCACTGGTATCGTATGTGAGGAAAGATTCTTGCAGGAATTCTCTGTGCTCCAATGCAGATGTAAGTACCTATTGTATATCACTATATTTTTACATCAGCACGTATTTTGTTAATCGGCGTGAATCCAACTTTTATCTGATCTAAATTTAGTTGTAGCAAAATGTATGATTAAAGGCCACAATGTTGATTTTTGTAAGGAAAACAGCCTGTAGTTTTGCATCCTGAGCTACATGAGTGTACTATCTCATATCAGTGGGTTTGAATACTTTGGTTCTGCAGTGGGTTTTCAGTGTTTTTTTACTGTGTTGTCCTGTTGTATCCCTAGCTCTTACATCATACACCCTCCGTCCGGATTACATGCCGCAGAAATGGATAAAACTGGATGTATCTAGAACTGAAATACGCCTAAACCCATCCATTTATTTCCGGATGGAGGGAATACATGTCAATATGTCATGCCTTTCTATTCTTCAGTACCTATTCCATCTCTGCTGTAGCATGTTTTATAACTGAAGCACCATTCTTCTATATAGGCATGCAAGGGGAAGACGGTTATGTTAGAATCTGAAGGGTTACAAACTAGGTCTTTGCAAAAGATCCAAACGCCAGGTGATAATAATCCAACTCCATTTTTCATAGATACTGCTCCAGCACAGAGAAGCCCAACTCCCACTGATAATAAGCAGATTCCAGTGGCCAAAGAACTAGTCTGCTCCAGTCCAGCAAAATAATGTCAACTCCATTCTAAGAAGCGTGTGCGTATCCTCGAATAATGAAATTTTATAGCATTCTAATCATATTTTCTACATGTTTCTTACCCATCTCTGTTTTAGAAAATAAGATTAAACGGTAGAAGACTTCCTCCATTGGGATCGTATTCGAGGAAAATATCTTGCGGGAATTCTCTGTGCTCCAATGCTCATGTAAGTACCTGTTGTATATCACTATATTTTTACATCAACATGTATTTTGTTAATCGACGTGAATCTAACCTTTATCTGATCTAAAATTAGTTGTAGAAAAATATTAAAGCGCCAATGTTGATTTTTGTAAGGAAAACTGCCTGGTAGTTTTGCATACTGAGCTACATGAGTTTACTATCTCATATCACGCACATTACTGAATTGTAGTGCTTCTCTGGTTGCCCATTCATTCATTGTGTCAATGTTGCTTTCGTATTACCTTACCTGGCTGATGATAGCTGTGCCATATTGTGTTAATTTGGTGTAAGCTAGTTGCCCAAACGTTCATTGTGTCAATGTTGCTTTCCTATTATCTGACTTGGGCAATGATAGCAATGCTAGTGTGTTAATTTTGTGCAGGCTGCTGAAGATAAGAAGACAAACTCAACAACAAGGCAACCCCATTGTTTCTTTCCAATAAATCTAGGCCAGGTAATATGTCAATAACTCATGATTAATCTGTTTGGTTCCCCTCCTAATTTATGTTATGATGCAGTGGTCGAGACACTCTCCACTATCAATAATACAAGCCTGCCAAAATCGCCATCTGAATCTGTTCAGTATCCTCTGTCTCGAATGCAACGGAATAAATGTATGTTTGTGAACCAATTAATGGCTGAAGCAATGATGGAAATGGTGGATGAATCACAGGTGCAGAGTCGTGTGACGCAACAACTGATCAATGTTTTTAGAGACAGTGTAGCAAAGCAGCAAGAACTTTCCCACATGCTTATGGGCGTCATCTGTGCTGAGGTTGCAGATTGTGACGTTGTAGATGGTTAGGTTCTGCTCATTTATTTGCACTAGCATCAATCTTTGATTGCCCAGTGGATGTAATTTCCTGTAATATATGCTGGATGTGCAACGTTATTCCCTGTATGTCGTAGCTTTGCTTGATCGGTTTTGGTCCTGTGCATAATTGCTCGTCGTAAAGGGCTCAAATTATCTAATTTGGCCTAAAGACATGTACGAACGTTAGTGGGCCCATTAAGTTAATGGGCCGTTACTAGGCCGAAAGTTAATGGTCGGTCCTCTTACCTCTCGGGTCATTAACAGGCCGACATCGAAGCGGGCAACAGGTGGGCCCAATTGATTTCACGGGCCGTTAGTAAGTTTGGGCTACATATGGCCCAACTATACTGTAGGCCTTTAGCAGGCCGAAAGAGACAGCGGGCTTGTACTGGACCATGAAGAGCATGGGCCGCTAAGAGGCCGAAAGTCAGGTCATATTGTAAATGGCCCAATTGTGTTGTGGGCCTTTAGCAGGCCGAAAGAGAAATCGGGCTGGTATTGGACCATGAAGGGCATGGGCCGTTAAAAGGCCAAAACTAAGGTCCACTACAAATGGCCCAACTCATTTATGGTCCATTAACAGGCCGAAAGGCACACAGGGCCGGGAATTGGCCCAACACTTAAATGGGTCGCTAAAAGGCCAAAACTCAGGTCCGACTACAAATGGCCCAACTGATTTATGGGCCGTCAACAGGCTGAAAGAGACACCGGGCCGGAAATTGGTCCAACACTTAAATGGGCCGCTAAAAGGCCGAAACTCAGGTCCGACTACAAATGGTCCATCAGATTTATGGGCCGTCAATAGGCTGAAAGACACACCGGGCCGAAAATTAGCCCAACATTTAAATGGGTCACTAAAAGGCCGAAAGATGTACATCCTGAAAATTGGCCCATCCATTGAATGGTCCGTTAACAGGCCAAAATATCATCGGGCCGATATTGAGCCCAAATATATAGCGGGCTGTTAACGGGCTCGAACTGATGATGGGCTGCAATGGTGTCAAATCTTTAACAGGCCGTTGACGGGCCGAATTGGCACATCTCGTATGGGCCGTGGGCTTAAATGGACCTGACACAAGTAGGCCTTATATGGGCCGGCCTGCTAATTTTTACTGGGCCAGCCTTTTTCACCGGAATGGGCCACTGTTGGGCCGTGCCACGTGTCGACCTATCATTGGCGCCTCCTGTCCAATGAGTGGATGACATCTGTCCCAACGGTGAGGCAACACGTGTTTCCTGCAGCCAATGATGATTTTACACGTAGAGAATCCCCATAGGTCCGGGCTGTTAACGGGTTATCAGATCCAAAACCGGACCCGATAGCTTAACGATGTTCCGTTATGGTGGATGCCACGTGTCAGTCACCCTTGACAAAAGCACTTCTATGACGCGCGATTTATCGTCATGGAAGTGGACACTTCCGTGATGATAATTTTGGTAATGTCATGGAACACTTCTACGACAGCACAGGTATGACTATATTGATTCTATCATAAAATCGTCATGGATGTACATGCATGACAAAAAAACGCGACCTACTGTGACAAACACTTATCATCACGGAACTGTATTTTTTGTAGTGTGAGGAGGGACCTGGAGACGTTGTGGTGGGTCTTCGGCAGCAGAATTCTACTTGGAGAGGCGGATGGTTGCCACGGACGAGGAAGGGAAGTAGCCGTTGGTGCTGGATTTTTGTCCTCCCCCTTGGTAAGTGGAGATGTCTCGAAGAAAAATTGGGAGTGACGGGAACGGCTTGGGGAGGAGGGGTTGTATATGGAAGATGCATAATGTGCCCTTTCCTTGCTGATTTTTTTTTCTCAAATACGCACAAGCATGCGTATAATATATTGATAGAAGAAAGGATGAAGAGACCCATCTATGGTTCGAATACAATGCCAAAAGGCAACACACTATGCTAATCCCTAGGATTAGAACCACACGTACTACACACAAGAAAGAGAGAACTCACCTTGCCCAAACTCCAACCACAAAGGCGAAGAAGACGGTGCATCGAGCAAACATGCCATGTCACTAGCATTGCAAGCCGCAACCAAATCATAACGACGACTACATAGCTGACTGGATCAACGTACCTCCCACCACATAGCACCTAGAGGAGTCGGCAAGTGGGTGGCAAGATCTAGTCGGACCTGAAGAAGAAGACGCGAAGGATGCGCCGGTGATGGCATACAAAGTGCCATGAGGCCCATGTCCTAAGAGGCAACCCAACCAAAACAAGACACCCCAAACTCCAGCTCCGAGGACCCCATGAACAGCCAAGGCAGCACCTTCATGAAGGTAACGACGTCGTGATGTCCCACCGCCTGTTCTGGGGAGCCGGAATAAGGGTTTCCCTCGATGTTTGAGGAGGGACATGGTCAGGGCCATGGCAGCAGCCCCAAGAAGGACATGACACCTGCATGCGTCATTCCTGCCAGCAACGGCAAACCGTGCGGAGATTTCGCCCTAGACAATGACCGGAATCCAAACCCCCAAAGCCAAGATCAGGGAGCAGGTCGCCGGGTGAGTCCACCGCCAAAGGAAGGAGAGATACGCTCATTAATGGAGGAGATGGGTGACACCGGGCGCCATCGGCCTCCCTGCCACAAATGATGACCACGACCAGCCGTCCTCGTTGCACGAAGCGAACTCCTGTTGGGCCATGATGCCTTGAATTACGTCAGTATTTCCCCAAAGAGGAAGGGATGATGCAGCACAGCGATGGTAGGTATTTCCCTCAGTGATGAGACCAAGGTTATCGAACCAGTAGGAGAACCAAGCAACACAACGTAAATAGCCCCTCCACACAAATAACAAGTACTCACAACCCGACGTGTTAAAGGGGTTGTCAATCCCTTTCGATAACGGTGCCTCAAATTGGCGAGAAGACGTGATAAAGTTGTGATAGATAGGATAAATAGATCACAAATAAAATAAAGTGCAGCAAGGTATTTTTGTATTTATTTTTTGGTTTAATAGATCTGAAAATAAAAGCAAAGGAAAATATGATGAAAAGAGACCCGGGGGCCGTAGGTTTCACTAGTGGCTTCTCTCGAGAAAAATAGCAAATGGTGGAAAAACAATTACTGTTGGGAAATTGATAGAACTTCAAATAATCATGGCGATATCCAGGCAATGACCATTATATAGGCATCACATACAAGATTAGTAGACCGACTCCTGCCTGCATCTACTACTATTACTCCACACATCGACCGCTATCCAGCATGCATCTAGTGTATTAAGTTCATGGAAAAATGGAGTAATGCAATAAGAACGATGACATGATGTAGACAAGATCTATTTATGTAGAAATAGACCCCACCTTGTTATCCTTAATAGCAATGATAGATACGTGTCATTTCCCCTTCTGTCATTGGGATCAAGCACCGTAAGATCGAACCCATCACAAAGCACCTCTTCCCATTGCAAGATAAATAGATCAAGTTGGCCAAACAAAACCCAAATATCAGAGAAGAAATACGAGGCTATAAGCAATCATGCATATAAGAGATCAAAGACGACTCAAATAACTTTCATGGATAAAAACATAGTTCTGATCATAAACTCAAAGTTCATCGGATCCCAACAAACACATGCAAAAATACTTACATGATATGCATATCCAAGAGACCATTATATTCAGAATCAAGAGAGAGAGAGGAAGCCATCTAGCTACTAACTACGGACCCGTAGGTCTACAAAGAACTACTCACGCATCATCGGAGAGGCACCAATGGACATGATGAACCCCTCCGAGATGGTGTCTAGATTGGATCTGGTGTTTCTAGAACTTGCGGCGGCTGGAATTGATTTTCGTTGACTGCCCTAGGGTTTCAGGAATATTGGGGTATTTATAGAGCAAAGAGGCGGTGCGGGAGGCCACCGTGGTGCGCACAACCCACCAGGGCGCGCCTGGGCCTCCAGGCGTGCCCTGGTGTCTTGTGCTCACCACGGGATGGCCCTCTGGTACTTCTTTGGCCCACTAGATGTCTTCAGGTCCAAAAAAATCCACAAAAAGTTTCGCTGCGTTTGGACTCCGTTTGGTATTGATTTCCTACAATGTAAAAACAAACAGAAAACAGCAACTGGCACTGGCACTGGGCACTATGTCAATAGGTTACTACCAAAAAATTATATAAAATGATTATAAAACGATTATAAAACATCCAAGAATGATAATATAACAGCATGGAACAATAAAAAAAATTATAGATACGTTGGAGCCGTATCAGCATCCCCAAGCTTAATTCCTGCTCGTCCTCGAGTAGGTAAATGATAAAAATAGAATTTTTGATGTGGAATGTGCCTAACATGTTCGTCACATATTCTTTTCTTTGTAGCATGGACATTTGGACTTTTATATGGTTCAAAGCAATAGTCTTGTTTTGACATGAAGACTTTAATACTCAAGCATACCAACAAGCAACCATGTCTTTCAAAATATCAACACTAAAGCAAGTTATCCCTGGCCCATTATGCTCAATCATTGATCCATTCATGAAACACACTCGAATATTAGCTACACCCAATGCTCAAATACGATCATAGTGCCCCTTAGTTGGTACTTTATAAGAGAAGATGGAGACTCAAATTCAAAATAAAAATTGCATAAGGTAAAATAAAGTCCCTTCGCAGAGGGGAGTAGGGATTTGTAGAGGTGCTAGAGCTCAAAGCGAAAATTGAGAGATAAAAACATTTTGGGAGGCATACTTTTCCCACCAACGAAAACGACTTAGAGCTCCCAACACTTTCCATGCTAGATACATCACAGGCGGTTCCCAAACAGAAAATAAAGTTTATTCCTTTTTCCACCATTACTTTCACTTTCCATGGCTTGTCCGTATCCATGGGTGCCCTCCATACCAACGCTTTCCAAGGAATTTATTATTTGACAACATAAAGTAAATTCATTTTTTCATTTCGGGACTGGGCATCCCTAATACCTTTGTCGTACTCTTGTGCAATGACAAGTGAATAAACACTCATCGTGAGAATAACACATCTAGCATGGAAAATATCGTCCACCCCTCACCGCCTCGCGAGCGGCACGAGCACACAAAAGAGAAATTTATTTTGAAAATTAGAGATGGCACATGCCAATTTGCTTAGAATGGCACGGAAATACCGCATATAGGTAGGTATAGTGGACTCATACGGCAAAACTGGTTTAAAGGGTTTCGGATGCACAAGTAGTGATCATACTTAGTGCAAATGAAGGCTAGCAAAAAGATTGAGAAGCGCCCAACCAAGAAACAAAAAATCTCATACCCAAGCATTAAGCATAAGTAACACCGAATAATGCACCATAAGTAGGACGTAAATTTTATTGCATAATTGTTGACTTTTGTGCTTTCATAGGGAATCACAAACCTTAACATCAATATTCTTACTAAAGCACAATTACTCATCAACATGACTCACATATCATATCATCATATCTCAAAACCATTACTAAGAATCAAGTTTATTTTGTCCAATGATCTTCATGAAAGTTTTTATTATATCCTCTTTGGATATCTATCACTTTGAGACTATTTTCATGTGTTGCTTTTAATAATCTTAAACAAATTTAAGTGAAGAACATGAGCATAATATTTCTTTCTCTCAAAATAATCTAAGTGAAGCAAGAGAGAATTTCTTAAAAAATTTAATAACTCCCAAATAAATCTAAGTGAAGCATGAGAGCACTTTTTCAAAAATAACAAAGTACAACGTGCTCAAAAAGATATAAGTGAAGCACGAGAGCAATTCCAAGGCTCTAAAAATTTAAGTGAAGCATAGGAGCAAGCATAGCATAATTTTTGGCTCTCTCAAAAAGGTGTGTCCAACAAGGATTCAAGAGTTAAAACACAAAGCAAAACAAGAAAAGACTCATATCATACAAGACGCTCCAAGCAAAACTCATAATATGTGACGAATAAAAATATAGTTCCAAGAAAAATACCGATGGTTGTTAGAAGAAAGAGGGGATGCCACTCGGGGGCATCCCCAAGCTTAGTTGCTTGCTACTTCTTGAATATTATCTTGGGGTGCCTCGGGCATCCCCAAGCTTAGCCTTTTGCTAATCCTTATTCCTTCATCCATCATAAAATCACCCAAAACTTGAAAACTTCAATCACACAAAACTCAACAAAACCTTCGTGAGATCCGTTAGTATAAGAAAGCAAACCACTACTATAAGTACTGTTGCAAACCCATTCATATTTTATTTTTGAATTATATATAATGTATTCCAACTTTTCTATGGCAAAAACTCTTCAAATAAAACCATAGAATCATCAAAACAAGCACACAACACAGAGAAAACCAAATCAGTCAAAAAACAGGACAGTCTGTAGAAATCTGACTACTTCGGATACTTCTGTAACTCCAAAAATTCTGAGAAATTAGGACGGCATGAATAATTTGTTTATTAATATTCTTAAAAATAATCAACTCAAAATCACTCTTCTGATAAAAATGAAAAATATTTTCATGAGCGCAAAAGTTTCTGTGTTTAGCAAGATCAAATCAATTCTCACCCCAAATTATCCTAAAGGCCTTTCTTGGCACAAACACTAATTTAAACCACAAAAACACATCTAACCAGAGGCATAATTGGGTATTTTATTGAAAACAACAAGAAAACCAAAAAGAAAAAAGATACAAGTTGGGTTGCCTCCCAACAAGCGCTATCGTTTTACACCCCTAGCTAGGCATAACACGTAGGATCTAAGTTTTGTCATCCATGATCTTTCCCACTTTAGTAAGGGTATTTTCAAATCCGGGAGGCTCTTTGCGCTTCCCTAAATTTTCTGGGAAAGAAACCATCTTGAGATCTAAAATATCCAAACGTTTATTGCAAAGGTTAATGAAAGTGTTCATCTAGTTGATGCTACCATTGAGATGTTTAAGAGGTTCATTATATTTTTGTAACTCGACCATATGTTTATGCAAATCACCATGGTTGTCTAAAATTTGAGCTCCCTCTAGGGTGAAATAAAACCCTTTCTTTTTTGGTGGAACCCCCAAAATTCCTTCTAAGATTTCATAGGCAGCATTGACATCAAGCTCAATAAAATTCCCTTTTGCAACAAAATCTAAAAGTTGTCTATAATGCCAAGCCAATCCCACATAAAAATTTCTAAGCAAATTTTTTTGCATATCCCTTTAAATTACAAACACGATAGAACTCCATTAGCCCATACCAAGCATCTTTCAAATTTTCTCCTTGTCTCGGTTTGAAGTATAAGACTTCAAAATCTGGTTACAAAGGAGGAGCGTTCAAACTAGCCATTGTGACGAGAGAAAGAGAACAAGAATAGATCTGACAAGAAAACGGTGAACGAAAAAGAGGGCGAATAAAATGGCAAATTTTTGTGAAGTGGGGGAGAGGAAAACGAAAGGGAAAATGGCAAATAATGTAAATTGTGAGGAGATGAGATTTGTGATTAGGAACCTGCTTGATGTTGAAGATCCTCCCCGACAACGGCGCCAGAAATTCCTTTTGATGCCTGCTTGAACTACGTCGGTATTTCCCCAAAGAGGAAGGGATGATGCAGCACAGCGATGGTAGGTATTTCCCTCAGTGATGAGACCAGGGTTATCGAACCAGTAGGAGAACCAACCGACACAACGTAAACAGCCCCTGCACACAAATAACAAGTACTCGCAACCCGACGTGTTAAAGGGGTTGTCAATCCCTTTCGGATAACGGTGCCTCAATTTGGCGACAAGACGTGATAAAGTTGTGATAGATAGGATAAATAGATCACAAATAAAATAAAGTGCAGCAAGGTATTTTTGTATTTTTGGTTTAATAGATCTGAAAATAAAAGCAAAGGAAAATAGATCGCAAAGGCAAATATGATGAAAAGAGACCCGGGGGCCGTAGGTTTCACTAGTGGCCTCTCTCGAGAAAAATAGCAAACGGTGGAAAACAATTACTGTTGGGAAATTGATAGAACTTCAAATAATCATGACGATATCTAGGCAATGATCATGATATAGGCATCACATCCAAGATTAGTAGACCGACTCTTGCCTGCATATACTACTATTACTCCACACATCGACCGCTATCCAGCATGCATCTAGTGTATTAAGTTCATGGAAAAACGGAGTAATGCAACAAGAACGATGGCATGATGTAGACAAGATCTATTTATGTAGAAATAGACCCCATCTTGTTATCCTTAATAGCAACGATACATACATGTCGTTTCCCCTTCTGTCACTGGGATCAAGCACCGTAAGATCGAACCCATCACAAAGCACCTCTTCCCATTGCAAGATAAATAGATCAAGTTAGCCAAACAAAACCCAAATATCAAAGAAGAAATACGAGGCTATAAGCAATCATGCATATAAGAGATCAAAGAAGACTCAAATAACTTTCATGGATAAAAACATAGATCTGATCATAAACTCAAAGTTCATCAGATCCCAACAAACACACCGCAAAAAGACTTACGGCCTATGGATCTCCAAGAGACCATTGTATTGAGAATCAAGAGAGAGAGAGAGAGAGGAAGCCATCTAGCTACTAACTACGGACTCGTAGGTCTACAAAGAACTACTCACGCATCATCAGAGAGGCACCAATGGACATGATGAACCCCTAAGAAATGTTGTCTAGATTGGATCTAGTGTTTCTGGAACTTGCAGCGACTGGAATTGATTTCGTCGACTCCCCTAGGGTTTCTGGAATATTGGGGTATTTATAGAGCAAAGAGGTGGTGCGGGAGGCCACCGTGGTGGGCACAACCCACCAGGGCATGCCTGGGCCTCCAGGCGTGCCCTGGTGTCTTGTGCTCACCATGGGATGGCCCTCTGGTACTTCTTTGGCCCACTGGATGTCTTTTGGTCCAAAAAATTTCCACAAAAAGTTTCCCTGCATTTGGACTCCGTTTGGTATTGATTTCCTGTGATGTAAAAAACAAGCAGAAAACAACAACTAGCACTGGGCACTATGTCAATAGGTTAGTACCAAAAATGATATAAAATGATTGAAAAACATCCAAGAATGATAATATAACAGCATGGAACAATCAAAAATTATAGATACGTTGGAGACGTATCAGGCCACCGCCCAGATCCGCCGCTCTAGCATTCAAGATCCATAGTAAGCCGCAGCTTGCCAGGTTCCCACCGCCACGCATGCCGACCATCAGGTAGAGCTGACCCCGGACGCCACCGGCACCACGCCAACACCTCCCCCCCCCCAACCATACCGATGAAGGTGGAACACCTAGGCACGAGCCCACCATCTCTTCGGGCCGCCGACCGGCGCCCAGGCCCTCACCACCCTGGAGGAGAACTGATCTGGGTCAGTAACTGCCACCACCAGCCGACATGGCCGGGCCCCATGTTGCACCCGCAGCCATGGTTCCCCAGCCGCCATCGGAAACGCCTGGGGCCGCCGCCCCAGCGTGCCAACTATGTCGCCATGCCGAGTGCCCAGGGGGGCCATCGCGCCTTGGTCAGAGACCCCTCGCGGGGAGGGGAGGAGAGCCCGCCGACCTCCTCCGATAGCAGCGGGGGAGCAGGGGAGGTGGTGGTTAGGGTTCGCCCGAGCCACCCCCTGGAGGTGACACGAGCGACGGGAGTATTTGTTGGGAAACGTAGTAGAAAGCAAAAAAAATCGCACCTACGATCACCCAAGAACAATATGAAGATGCAGAACGGGTTGTGATCAGCAATCGTTACCGACTCAGAGTGCAGCAGAAGTAGACGAGTCGGTGTAGATCGTACTTGAAGTCCCTCGAACATTGATGACAATCCCGAGAACCGCCCTCGAACGATCTCTCGAACTGAAGACCGAAAGCACGGCCTCTCTACTTGGTTGCAAGTACGGTCTTCACGATCTGGTAGCGCTTCACCGTCCAGAGCTAATCGTCACCGAAGAATTAGAGGGAGTAGATTAGAACCACATAGGGCTTCTAATTATGAGGATTATAGGTGGCTAGGGCTAGCTCTAATTAGTCTAGGACCAACTAGAACTATAACTAGATCAACTAGAAGAGGCTCCCAAAACTTGTGTATCAATAGGGTAGAAAACCTCTAGTATATATATAGGTTAGGAGGGGAGGAGAGGGCAGCCACCAAGGGAGGAAAACCTCTCTTGGTGCGCCGGCCAAGGGGGTGGGAGTCGGGAGTAGGACTCCCACCCCTAGTCCAATTCGGCCCCCTTCCTTAGGGAAGGGTGGCACTTTCCCACTTGGGCCTTTTTGGCCCAAGTTGCCTTCCACCTCTTGGCCTTTTAAGGCCCGTTGATATTTAATTTATATATATAATACTATAAACATTTTTAGAGTATTATATATATAATTTAACATCTCTGGAAACATTTTCCACCTACACATATTAATTGGTAATACCCGGTATTAGCCAATATTCACCGAAACCCTTTCGGTGACCCCGAAACGCTTCCGGAACCTCTCAAAACTATTTCAAATATTAATGCAACTATTTCATGAATATATTCTCATCACTCTCGTTCCACTAACACTCAGCAGATCGTGATTACCTTAAGCTTGTGACCCCGTAGGTTCGGTAAATCATAGACATGAACGAATACTCCTTCATTCAATGACCGCTAGCGGAACCGTGGACATCCATATCGGTCCCTATGATTACACGAATGATATTGGAGTGAACCTTTGGTTATCACGCGATGTTCCCTTTGCTTCGTGATACTTTACGAAACCCAGTGTGCATCGGTATCCTCCTGGGTCATCACCATGCCCATTATACCGTTGATCCCGTTACCGGTTTTGTTCTTCTTTCTCGTTGACATGTTCCGACGTCCCCGTGACATTGTCACATGTGTCTGGCAAGACAATTATGGATGTCGTCACACCGAGAGGGCCCTAAGAATATCTCTCCATCATCGGAGGAGCAAATCCCACTCTCGAGTTGTTCGTTCACTTGTCAAACATTCCGATGAACCTGAAAGTTGTCGTTATGATCACCTTGTTACAGATGACGTTTGAGAAACCCCAAAGTCCACCGCCTGGTAGGAAGTAACTGAGACACTCTCATTTTCTGAGGAACTAAACTACACATGCTAACACTCCGTGTTATAACAAATGATTTCAGGCGATATGATCACAAAGTATAACATACAAGATTGGGTCGACTCAATATGATCGTTCTTCTAATGTCATACCCTCAATGTTGTTTTAGGGATATCGCTGCACTTAACGATATTCTAAGATCTGGAAAATGTGATCACCAACAACACTTGAGCCAGTCCTAGAGGCTAGACCGGGAACCTATTGTTTGACCGTTTATCATTCCACACGTGCATATGAGTTTTCCACTGAATCGCATATTACAGGATCATAGCAGTTATAACATGAAATATAAACTCTTAATTATAAACAAGGAAATATAATAATACAAATATTATTGCCTCTAGGGCATATTTCCAACAATATCCAACTATCACCTTGCCAAATTGGCATGTATGCAAATGTAATCCTTTTAGACTTTGAAAGCCACTAGGAGTAGGACATAAGCTGACAATGTCAATTTCCTATTTTATGAATCTCCTGTCATATTAGTAAGGGCTCCTTTGATTCAAAGGACTTTCGTAGAATTTTTTGAGAACTAGAATCTTTAGGAATTTTTCTATGTTGAGCTTTTGGTTCGTAGGATTGGATCCTATAGGATTTATTCATAAAGATCATTAGGACTTCATTTCATAGGAAATCTAACATCTACTTCAACCTTTTTTCTTTTTATAATTTCTTTGTTTTTTCTATGACATCAAACATGGTTTGTCAATTTTATAGGATTCAAGTGGGCTTGCCACTCCCATCCAATATGTTTCCTGTTTTTGTGTTCTGACATTCCTACGACTCAAAGTGGCCCTAAGAGCAACTCTAGTACATGTGTTATAAATCGGTACTGCAAATCGTTTTAGGTTTCCCCTAAAACGATTTTGTGGCAACTCAATGGTTCTGACAGAACAGATCCGCTATAACATACTGCAAATTTAAAAACATAGATCATACATAGTTCCCGCTTCAAAATTCAAAACACACAGGAGTTCATACATAGCTAAAAACATAGATCTGACATAGATTAGGGATGTCAGCTTAGTTGCCGACGCGAGGAAGAACGCCTTCGTCAACTTGAAACAAGCGTGGGCATAGGTGTGGTCCTTCTTTGCCGCGATGAGCATGTCAGCGGCCCCTTCTTCTTCAGCTGCCATGGCCCGCTCCACGATGATGAGCTCCTCATCCGCCTCCTGGCACCGCTTGGTGTGCGAGCAGAGCTATTCGTGGAGGCGGTGGAAGTTGGCCCAACGGGACCGACCGGCACTGCGGAAGAGGCGGCCATGCTCCCGCCCTTTCTTGGACCGCCAAGCCTCGGCGAGGGGTCGGCTGGAGCTGTCGGCCTCTGCATCGTTACGCGAGATCTTGCGCGGCGGCGGCCCGCCACGGCCATACCCACCACATCCGCGTGCAGAACCTGCCATTGCTTGCCAGAAAAAGGAATTGCGCCCGGACGGAATTGCTCACCGGAGATAGGAAGGGAGGCGGCGAAGGAGATGTGAGACGTGAACCCTAAAATGCTCCTGACCCCGTACATATAGCGATGAAAGGATGGTTTTGCGGGTCGCTTGTAAAACTTTTACAAACCAGCCTTGATATAGCGGACCTGTTCGGGTCACAAAAAACACAAAAACAAGTCGGAATTATCCGGGCTGGCCAAGATATAGAGCATCCGCTAGAGTTGCTCTAATAGTTTGAAGCAAGGGATTCATTGTATTTCCTAGTTTTATGATCATGAAATATATAGAACAAAAACGTGCAAAAAGAGATATTGTTGTTTACAGTCATGCCCTGTGGAATTTTAGTGACGCGAAGATGACAAGTTTAATTGGTAAACATGGCAAAATTGTGCTCAGTGTATTTTTTAGGGCAACACTATGCGTCGGCCGACGGATAATATGAGAAGATCCGCCGCCTCAGCAGCCGTTGGATGGAGTGTTAGAGTAGCCATCTGATCTCTGCAACAAGCACGTCGTTACGCTCATCTTTCTGCAACAACAATCTTGTTGTAATCGGACTGTTTTTTATTTCTGCAACATGAAGCTTGTTGTGCTCGAGCTTTTGCAACAAGGACCTTGTTAAAAAATTCTGAACCGGGTTTTCCTCCGATGTTAGCAACATGAGCCTTGTTGCACTCAACCTTTTGCAACAACAACCTTATTGCGGAACTTTTCAAACACCTTTTTTTTGTTCGATCTCTGTAACAAGAGCTTTATTGTAGAGAGCCTTCTGCAACAAGAGTCTTATTGCAGAAACTTTTCTGCAGCTAGAAGGATAGCTTGGCCATGGACAAGGGAGGAGAACATTGCTGCCACGGACGGTCCTCCTTGGGGCAGTGGGAAGATGACGGACGCGGCTCACAGTGCCACGTGTAGCAAAGAGGAGGCGGCGAACGCGGAGTCTGTTTTCAGCTGGCTGAACAATAACATTTTCCTATTTTTTTTACCAGAAAATTGTCGTGCGTTGACATCTTTGAGTCACTAGAATTGCCATGGTCAAATCCGAACATTCGGGATTTAGTACCATTTTCGTTAAACTATCATTTACGCAAGAGAAGTACGACCGCTTTACCCCTACCTGAGACCCGATCTAAAGACGCTTCTGCCTCGCTGACCGGTGGACCTAAATGGCCAAATCCCTGTCAGCCCCGCCGCCTCCGGCCTCCGCACCCGCACTGACAGGGCTCGACCCACTTCGCTACCCGGCGGGCGAACCAATGTCAACAAGCCCGCCGGCACGCTTGCCGTTCGTGCGTTCCGCAGCCGCCACCCCGCGACTCCTTCTCCTGATCTCCCCAGCCGTGCCGAGTAGCCAACCAACCTACCCCCACCCACCGCCGATCCCCTGCCCCGGCGAGTCATACAAATATGGAGCTCCGCCTCCGCGCCCCGGTGTCCCGCGCTTCCGCTTCTCCGCGCGGCACGGCGGTCTCCCCCAGCCCCAGGCCGCATCCGCGCCTGCCCTCACAACCCGTACGAATTTTCATCTGCGACTTTCTGCTGCAGCACGGCGATCGGTTAAGTCGTACTGTCCCCAACTATGGGGAAAACCATCAAACACCTAATAAAAAGTGTGGCTGTCTGCAGATTCAGAAGCGATTCGCCGGCAGCGCCGTCTCCGTCTCCAGGCGAGGCACTGCGGCAAGGAGCAGCCCGTGTTCCGCCCTGATGACGGCGTCATACAAGTACGGCAACTTGACCCGGCGCTCCGCGCTGCTGCACTTTCGTTTTCGTTTACGCCAGCCACTAGGCCTGCCTGCTGTTCCTGGCAGAACAAGAACATAGTCAAAAATTGTAGATTGATTATGAAGAATGGGGATTCATTCGCGCATTGCGGTGTTGCTATTGTCCGCCCATTTGTCCTACATTATAACATAGTTATGCACAATTGATGACCTAGTGAAGGAAAACATTGTTACAATCCACTATTTAGTTAAACGAAGAAGGAAAGATTGCTACAATCCAAAACTGATCATGTCAAAGGGTTTAATAGCCACAAGGAGGTAAATAAACTAGAAGAAATCGGTGTAGTACTATCACTGCATCAGTGTGCCTTTGCATTTAGAAGCTGCTAATAAGCTTGGTTCCCTTCTGCGTTCTGGCTGTCCCATGATGGGCATTTTTCCTGTTTTGCCGAATTATTGTTTGTTCATGTGAGCTGCATGTTCCAGCACAGGAACTCCGGACCTGGTCGACTTCGACTGGGAGGCTCTTGGATTTCAATTGGTCCCGACAGACTTTATGTATATAATGAAATGTTCGTCAGATGGGGTGTTTACCAAGGGTGAATTGGTTCCGTATGGGCCAATTGAGATGAACCCCGCTGCTGCAGTTTTAAATTATGGCCAGGTTTGTTTACCTCCCTGTTCTGCCTTGAAGAATCACCACATGATTGATGAACAGTGCTGTGTAATTAATATCCTTGTTGATTTCAGATATGTAGGCTGCTTTCGTTTGCTCCATTTTCGTTGGATATGCTCTAACATGGTTATAAAACGTGCAGGGATTGCTCGAAGGTCTTAGAGCACACAGAAAGGAGGATGGTTCAGTAATTGTTTTTCGCCCTGAGGAAAACGCGTTGCGGATGAGGATAGGTGCAGATCGGCTATGCATGCCTGCACCAAGCGTTGAGCAGTTCCTATCAGGTGTCAAGCAAACTATATTGGCAAACAAGCGTTGGGTAAGTACATATTTCCTTGAACAGTGACATGTGATGCATATCTCCTTTCTCATGGGTTATGTGCTTCATGAGATTGTAGGTACCCCCCACTGGCAAAGGTTCTTTATATATCAGGCCGCTGCTGATTGGAAGTGGAGCTATGCTAGGTGTAGCACCTGCTCCGGAGTATACATTTGTCGTGTATGTTTGCCCAGTTGGTCACTATTTCAAGGTTGGTGAATTTGGCTTCTTTTCAGTTTCATATATCCATTTTTTATGGTTCCAACAGTAATATTTCAATGTCTTATTTACTTTCAGGATGGCCTGTCTCCTATTAGCTTATTGACTGAGGAAGAATATCACCGCGCTGCACCTGGTGGAACTGGTGATATTAAGACAATTGGAAATTATGCTTCGGTAACACACCTTGCTCTGTAATAAGTGTGATATTATTCATCTGATCCATGATTACCTTCTGTACATCTTTACTCCCTGGTTCTCTGAATATGAGTTTGTCTTCCAATATTTTGCAGTTACCCTCAACTTGCATGCTACTGTTGTGCTGCTAAGTGCATCTCAGCTCTAATTTTGCATAGGATAGTGGTAGCTTTCCTCAAAATTTGGTGTATATAAATGCTTATCTTGATCTCTCTGGTTTGATAAGATCAGGAATAACATTACCATATTGTTATGTGGTTCCTGATGCTTTGCACTTTTGTTGAATCCCTGTATGCAGGTTGTTAGTGCTCAGAGAAGAGCCAAGGCGAAAGGTCATTCTGATGTTCTTTACTTGGATCCTGTGCATAAGAAGTTTGTGGAGGAAGTTTCTTCCTGTAATATATTCATGGTGAAGGTATGTGTACTGTACTTTGTTCCATTTGGCTTCCTTTGCAAGTGGATATGAAAACAACAGTGTAGAGTAGTTTGAGTATTAGTGCCTATGATTTCGCTGACAATAATGTCTCGGGGCATCTGCGTAGTCTATTGAAAGAACTGAACAAGGCG